>NC_029787.2:47074829-47115692 GCF_000816755.2 Arachis ipaensis | reverse complement strand
TGATGAGCGGATATTTTATACGCTTTTTGGGGTTAATTTCATATAGTTTTTAGTATGTTTTAGTTAGTTTTTAGTTTATTTTCATTAGTTTCTATGCAAAATTCATATTTCTGGACTTTACTTTGAGTTTGTGTGTTTTTCTATAATTTCAGGTATTTTCTGGCTGAAATTGAGGGAGCTGAGCAAAAATCTGATTCAGGCTGAAAAAGGACTGCTGATGCTGTTGGATTCTGACCTCTCTGCACTTGGAATGGAATTTCTGGAGCTACAGAAGTCCAAATGGCGCGCTTCCAATTGCGTTGGAAATTAGACATCCAGGGCTTTCCAGCAATATATAATAGTCCATACTTTGCTCAAGGATAGATGATGTAAACTGGCGTTCAACGCCAGTTCCATGTTGCAGTCTGGCGTCCAGCGCTAGAAACAAGTTACAAGTTAGAGTTCAACGCCAGAAACAGGTTACAACCTGGCGTTGAACGTCCAAAACAGCCCATGCACGTGAGAAGCTTAAGTCTCAGTCCCAGCACATACCAAGTGGGCCCCAGAAGTGGATTTCTGCACCATCTAACATAGTTTACTCATTTTCTGTAAACCTAGGTTACTAGTTTGGTATTTAAACAACTTTTAGAGATTTATTTTGTATCTCATGACATTTTTAGATCTGAACTTTGTACCTTTTGACGGAATGAGTCTCTAAACTCCATTGTTGGGGGTGAGGAGCTCTGCTGTGTCTCGATGAATTAATGCAAGTATTTCTGTTTTCCATTCAAACATGCGTGTTCCTATCTAAGATATCCATTCGCACTTCAATATGAATGTGATGAACATGACAATCATCATCATTCCTCGAACGCGTGCCTGACAACCACTTATGTTCCACCGTAGAATGAATGAATATCTCTTAGATCTCTTAATCGAAATTTTCGTGGCATAAGCTAGATTGATGGCAGCATTCAAGAGAATCCGGAAAGTCTAAACATTGTCTGTGGTATTCCGAGTAGGATTCAGGGATTGAATGACTGTGACGAGCTTCAAACTCGCGAGTGCTGGGCGTAGTGACAGACGCAAAAGGATAGTAAATCCTATTCCGATATGATTGAGAACCTGCAGATGATTAGCCGTGCGGTGACAGCGCACCTGGACCCTTTTCACTGGAAGGATGGATAGTAGCCATTGACAATGGTGATCCACCAACACACAGCTTGCCATAGGAGGACGTGCATACGTGAATCAGAAACAGAGGAAAGCAGAATTTCAGAAGACAAAGCATCTCCAAAACTCCAATATATTCTCCATCATTGCATACAAGTATAATTTGTGTTCTGCCCTTTTATTCCTTGCAATCAAATTTGATAAGTGAATTATTTTATTGTCTTCCTGACTAAGAGTTACAAGATAACCATAGATTGCTTCAAGCCAATAATCTCCGTGGGATCGACCCTTACTCACGTAAGGTATTACTTGGACGACCCAATGCACTTGCTGGTTAGTTGTGCGAATTTGTGAAGAATTATGATTTCCAATTTTGTGCACCAATTACCTCAAAGCAGAAGCACTCCCTACAGATGAAAAGGAGGCAAAGAGGTTAAAACGAGAGGCACAATATTACACCATCATAAACAATACTCTATACAAGAGAGGGATTTCAATACCTCTGTTAAAATGTGTGCCGACTCCCAACACAAAGGAAGTTTTAGAAGAAGTACACAGTGGCATTTGTGGCAATCATCTTGGAGCACAAGCTCTCACCAAAAAAGTACTTCGGGCGGGATTTTATTGGCCGACTCTACAAAAGGAAGCAACAGAGTTTGTAAAGACATGTCTACCATGCCAGAAACATGCCAACTTTCACTTCGCCCCACCAGAGGAACTCATCAGCGTGACTTCACCATGGTCATTTGCAAAATGGGGACTCGACCTTCTCGAACCCTTCCCTCATGGATCGGGACAAGTTAAATTCCTCATAGTAGGGGTAGACTACTTTACAAAATAGATCGAAGCAGAACCTCTAGCTAATGCCACTACTCAAAGAAGTAGAAAATTCCTATATAGAAATATTGTCACAAGGTTCGGGGTCCCATACTCCATCACCACAGACAATGGCACCCAATTCACGATGCAGGCTTCAGAAAGTTAGTGGCCGACTTGAGTATAAAACACCAGTTCACTTCTGTAGAGCATCCTCAAGCCAATGGACAAGCTGAAGCTGCCAACAAAGTGGTGTTGGCTGGGCTAAAATGGAGATTACAAGACACAAAGGGAGCCTGGGCTGAAGAGCTCCCACAAGTCCTATGGGCATATCGGACAACGCCACATTCCACCACAAAGGAGTCACCCTTCCGATTAACGTACGGAATGGAGGCAATGATCCCAGTAGAGATTGAGGAAGGCTCGCCTAGAGTGGTCATTTACAATGAAGAAGCCAACTCCCAACTTCAAAGGGAAGAGCTCGACCTACTTCCTGAAATCCAAGAGAGAGCTCGGATCAGGGAAGAAGCACTAAAACGTCGAATGGCTTCCAGATATAATCAAAAGGTAGTGCCACGAGGTTTCACTGAGAATGATCTCATCCTAATCCGAAATGATATCGGAATAACTCGACCTGGAGAAGGAAAGCTGGCAGCAAACTGGAAAGGCCCTACCGAGTCATAGAAGTACTTGGGAAGGGCTACTACAGACTGTCCGAACTCGATGGGCGAGAGCTTCCCAGGTCATGGCACGCCTGCAACCTAAGAAGGTACTATAGCTAGGGATGGTAAAGGATCTCAGCATAGGATGCACTCTTTTTTCCTGAAAAGGTTTTTTAATGAGGCACCAAGTTGAGATCCACAAAAAAGGATAAAAATTCTGCATGTACAATTTTGAATTTTCTTTTAAATAAAATATATTAGATGATTCTACAAGTTTTCAAGACTCATTAATCTGAAACATTCATCGCACGATTATAAAGCAACAGATCGGCAGAAAGTGAAAAACAAAATTCACTGCACGATCACGATAAAGACCCACAGAGATGAAAACCAAATTCATCTAAAGGTCAACTAAACAAGGATTGAACCCACCTTCTACAAGTCAGCAAAGATGAAAACAGAATAATGCAAGAAGTTATTGAAAGTGATCCGGAGAAAGGACCTGACGAGGTCTTGATAAGATGGATTGCTAAATAATAACTTAAAGACTGGCCGACGTTAAGAAGTCGGACCAAGTCAACTAAAGTTATAAGTAAACCCTGGAAAGAGGTCTGGACAACCCTATAAAAGAGGATAACTTTAACTTATAAGGGCTCGACATGATAAAGTCGGCCCAAAACATAAAAGTTATAGAAGTAATCCTTGAAAGAAACCTGCATAAGGTCCAAGAAAGAGGATTACAAAAATAACTTAGAAGGGCCCGACATGACAAAGTCGGCCCAAAGCATAAAAGTTATAGAAGTAATCCCTGAAAGAGACCTGCATAAGGTCCAAGAAAGAGGATTACAAAAATAACTTAGAAGGGCCTGACATGACGAAGTCGGCCCAAAGCATAAAAGTTATAGAAGTAATCCTTGAAAGAGACCTGCATAAGGTCCAAGAAAGAGGATTACAAAAATAACTTAGAAGGGCCCGACATGAAGAAGTCGGCCCAAAACATAAAAGTTATAGAAGTAATCCCTGAAAGAGACCTGCATAAGGTCCAAGAAAGAGGATTACAAAAATAACTTAGAAGGGCCCAACATGACGAAGTCGGCCCAAAACATAAAAGTTATAGAAATAATCCCTGAAAGAGACCTGCATAAGGTCCAAGAAAGAGGATTACAAAAATAACTTAGAAGGGCCCGACATGACGAAGTCGGCCCAAAACATAAAAGTTATAGAAATAATCCCTGAAAGAGACCTGAACAAGGTCCAAGAAAAAGGATTACAAAAATAACTTAGAAGAGCCCGACATGACGAAGTCGGCCCAAAACAAGAGATCACAAGGTAATTCTGAATAAAGACCTAAGCAAGATCCAAACAAAGCGAATTACTAGAAAAAGAGCAGGCAAAGGAATCAAGCCAATCCAAAGAGGTCAGACAATGAAAGGTTCCAGCATTCACAAAACCTAGAAAGGTGCCAAGTCGAGTGCAAACAGACATGATATAAAAACATAAAGTTATAATAATAACAAGCTTCAGAGGCCACCAAAATCAGCCCCAAAAGCTTGGAAACTACTTTGTTTTTCAAAATAAAGTTGCTAAACAAGCAACTAAAAGAGTGTCAACAGTCAGCAAACATCATTTACAAAATAAAGAGTTCAAAAAGCCCACAAGACGGGCTATCTACACAAAGCATTCACATAATCAGGGAAGACCCGAAGGCTTCTCGGCAGCATGAGGTGAAGGAGGGCGAGTCTGAATAGGCACAGCATCCACAGTCCCATCATCCCGATTCATGATTTAACAGTCAGGATCTGATACGGGATGATCAACCTCAGCCGAAGGAACGGAAGAAGTCGGCACTTCGGAGGCTTTGGCAGCAAGCACAGGGGAAGGTTCAACATCATCGTCATCAGGGTCGTCAGGGACAATCTTGCCATCCTTTACAACATTGTCCAGACTGAAGAGAGTAAGGTCGACCTCGGGAGCAAGAACTCAAACCTGCTCCTTCAGGTTCTCAAAAGCAGCATTTACGCTGCCTACAAGGTGACCCTGGAGCTCAGCATAATCAACCCGGGCAGACTCCAACTCCTCCCTGAGACGCATCACTTCCCTATATGCTGTAACATAGCTATCCTTGTGCCTCAAGGCGGTATCCTCAGCCAACCTCATAGAAGCCGCCAAGGCAACAGAACTAGCCTTTTCGGTCTCCAACGCCTTCTCCAGTTTGGTCACTTTCACTTGGAGCTCCTCCTTCAAACCCTTCATATGGTCGAACTCTTGCTTAGCCTCCTCCATAAAAGCTTTGGTAGCATGAAGAGGGAGGTCTTGGGTAGTTCGGTACAGGGCAGCTCCCATATGTGCCATCTTGACGCTACTTCGAGTAATAAAATCTAAGTGGCGAAGGAGGGAGACATCGTCGGTAGGAATGGTACCGTAAGGACCAATCTGCTGATCAACAAACTCAACCGCGTCAAAGTCAGGGGTATCAAGGTTGAAAGGCTCAGATGTTCTTTGTTTTTTGTTTGGAGGAGCACCAGAAGTAGCAATAGAAACTTGAGGAGGATCAGCCAAACGAACCCGGGGAGTAGGGATTACCTTCCTCCCCCCCCGGCGAGCTCGGTATGGCCGGCTTCGACTGAACCTGAGATGATTCCTCACTGGCCGCCTTAGCTGAGACATTTTGAGCTACAGTAGCCTTTCTTGCCCTCTTAAAGGCCTTCATGGATTCCTTGTTCTTAATCATCTCTGCAAACAAAACATCATAGCAGGAAACCAAGTTACAAATAAAAAAAGAGCTCGTAAAGAAATAAACTCAACAAAACAAGAAAAGCCAAAATTGAACACTACCCAGCTCATCTCGAAGGAGTGAGGGGTCCCCTAAGAATTTGTTGGTATCAAGATAGGGAGGCTCCCCCCAATTCTCCTCCAACACAGTCACAAAGGCCTGCTCGACCTCGTCCAACATCTCCTAGGAATACCTCGACACAACAACGTTCTTTTGCCACTCTAAAGGAAAAGTGGGCTCATCATTCTCATCCAGAAAAAAGGGACGAGCTCCTTCAACAGCTCGGACCTTGAAGAAATAGTTCTTAAAATCACGAAATGACTCGTCATACATAGAAAAAACTTTCTTCCCTTGCGAAGCTCGGAAAGAAACCCAGGCAGCCTTTTTCTTCACTACCCCAGGTTTTGTCAAGACAAACAAATAAAAGAAAAGAGATTGCAAAGCAAGGACGTCAAACTCACGACACAGCAATTAAAAGATCTTTATAAAACCCCAAGAATTGGGGTGAAGTTGGGATGGAGCTACATTACAAGACCACAACAGGTTGGTCTCAAAAGGAGTAAAAGGAATGGTGATATTCATCTGGCCAAAAAAGTAATCATATGCATAGAAAACAGGACGGTCTCCAGCAACTCGAGTAGAGAAATAAACTCTCTCTTCAGGAGTGGGGGGTACAAGCTCATAATTCTTTTCATCACTACCACTACTACAAACCCTATGAAATTGCCTAAGCTGCTGACAAAATTCGGAATCAACCAAAGAAACACACAAAAGAACCATCGAATCCACCCAATCAGCCATGCCCTCAGGGACTTGGGAAGATGTCTCAACAATGTTCTTGCGAGAAGACATGAGGTCAACTAGTCCTATAGCAAGAAAAGAAGAAAATAGATTACTAACCCAAACATCTCCGATAAAATAAAAAACAAACCATATCAGAACAGCTCGGACAAGCATGACACAGAGCAATACAAGCAACAAAAGGAAACCCCAGAACCCACACTAAAGATCCAGGGGCACCTTTTGGAGGCAGGTTATGGAACAAGGATTCAGGAAAACCTACAAGCTCACATACATCCTAACAGAAAAACAATAAAACCTCTCTTTTGTGATCTACAACGAAAGCGACACTCCGAAAAGAAAGCTACGAGCCACAAATCGAGCAAAGTCATCAAAATAAACTACCCTACAGACTCGCCATCCCAGTTCCAATCGACAAACGAAGCTACTAAGCAACAAAATATCATCAAAGACGCAACCTTGTCCTCAGAGAAATAAAATCCCCCCAAACGAAGTAAAGTCAAAACAAGCACCGATCTTCTCTTACAAAAGTTCAGCAGCAAGAAAAAGATACCAATAGGGTAAAAATTAAGGGGCAATCTTTGCAAAAGTAAACAAATGCAGTTTTCGAGTATCAAAAAACAACCAGAAGCAAGCAGCAAAACATGCAAAGCCCTAAAAAGCCTCTACAGAAGTACTAGGAGTATGCATAAAGATGAAAAGGAGGCCAAAAAATACATCACAGTGACGAACAAACACAAAGACCACAGAAAGGTTCAATCTTTTCAACATATATTCAGAATCAAAGTTTTACCAGAAAAATGATGAGAACAAGAAAGTAAGAAAAACCAACCTGGAAAAAGCAGAAAGCATCGAGAGAAAGTTGAAGAGAGGAGCAGAATCTGGAATCGCCCTTCCACAGCCAGGAGGAAACAATAACCAAGCAATGTCGCAAGGAAAGAGGCAAAAGCTACAAACCCCAGGCGAAAACAGAAAGAGAGAAAGAACAGGGAGGTTACGGAGAAGAGAAACCGTTTTTCTGAAATGTGAAATTCAAAATAAAGAGGCTAAGAGAAACGGGGCAATTAAAACCAATTAATGAGGGTATTAAACCCTCGCACGTTCCCAAGAATAGAGCGCTAATACAAAAGCGCGCGCTTTCAGAAGAAAATGTTCCACATTCGAAAAGGAAGATTCTACAAAGAAAGAAGTCGACAAATGCTCGAGTTCGGCTTCACCCGAGAAGGATCGAAGTCCTAAGACTAAGACTCGATCTCAAAAAAGAAAGACCGAGCTCGAGCAGGGGCACTGTTCATACCCTGGGTCGAGCTGTCCGACGCAGGATGTTTAGCGACAAGGCGACCGACCTCTTCAGGTCCGACTATCCGACCTCTTCTCAAAGAGATCGGCCAAATTGCCAGGAAAGCTCAATAAAAGGCCCAAATAGAGGAACACGACCCATATCCACAGGCACTCCAAGCCTATAGAGATAAAGGCGGTTCCCTTAAAGATAAGCTGACCTCACCCAAAGATAAGATAAGATAAGATAAGATAACTAACTTATCTTACCTCAGAAGGTCAGCCCACGACCATTATAAATACACTGGAGCACCCAGGTATAACTCATACTCTGATTCTACTAAAAACCTGCTTAATACCCTTGCTAACTTAAGCATCAGAGTCCCTTGCAGGTACCACCACCCTCCAGTGACGAAGGATCAACAGTGCGGCCGCCACCCACAAGTCAAACACGACAGCTCTGGCCGCCACCCACCAGTCGGACACATCATCTCCGACCAGCACAGAAGATCTCGTCTGAGATCGACCTACGGTTTCAGGTAACCCTTGGAACACCAATCAACATAATCCACTAAATCATGATTCTCATCAATTATCAACACAATTAAGAAACCAATCATAATCACAACCACAACATCAAATCAAGCACCATTCATAGCCGCAAATCAATTCGTTCTTAATAATATCAAACAAAAGATTCTCAATTAATCATTTAACTTTCCTTAACCTCTTCCTTAATTCTCAATCTTTTTTTTTAACCTTAACTTTTCTTTAACTTGACTCAACCTTTCATTAACCTTAATCTTTTCTTCAATTATCCTTCAACTCTTTCTTTTACATTTTATAAAAATTTGGACATATCCTCCCCTAAAAATGGACTTAACCACCCCTACAGAGTTACGAGTTCCTTCAATCTTAACAACCCATCATCTTTTTATCAGCAGTTATCCAAACAACAGATTTTTATTAATCATCTCATCATAAGTCAATTTATCATTCAACACAACCAACTTAACATAATCAGTTAAAAAAATCAGATTCTCTAGCCTTCTCAATCAATTAGTAAATTAATCACAGTTCATAACTACGGACAATTTAACTTCACCAATTAGTCACACAATACACCCACATTGTATTTAAATATTTGCTCAATTACATTTATCCAGCATAGCCCAATTTAATCCATAAGACTCGCACAATCATATAAAAATACATTTTTATCACATTAATACTGATTTATAATAATTTTTTGAAATAAAATATGTTTTAAGAAAAGTCCCTACCTCAATCGCAACACAACTACGCGACAAACCCACTACTTATCCTTATTTCACAGTGGTGGCATCGAATCCAACCGCTTTCCGCAGCAGCAACAGCCACAAAAGCAGCATGCAACAATAGTAACTCAACCCTTAGACATTAACATCGTAAAATCTTCAATAAACTATAACAGAATACTAACAACGAGTAATCTAGAGTAAGAAAACTTACTGTAACTAAAGAGGAACGACAAAACAGAGCAGCAGTAGCTCCGGCGGTAGTTCTAGCGACAATAGCGTCATACTCGGCGACCAAAACCTCCAATAGCGGCAGCGGCAGTGGCAGAGGAACGACAACGGTAATGCTCCCTGCAGCAAGCTTTAGCATCAGTAGTAGGTTCTCGTAGCTCTACAATGGTGACGATGGCTTCGCACAGCTCCCATGGTGGCAACGGCTACAGCGACGGCTTTGAGTGGCACCAACGATGGTGGTGGAAGCTCCAGTAGTGACAGTGATGGCCTCCTGCTCCCTCCTCGTTGTGGTCTCCCCCTCTCTCTCACGCATCTATTTCTCCATCGGGCTCCTCCGCGGCGTTCTCCATTGATGGCAACGATGAAGACCTTGATGATGGCAGCTCCTCACAGCTCCAACGGTGGCGTCTCTCCCTCTCTTTCTTTCGAGCTCTCCCTCTCTCCTCTGTAACTCGACAGCTGTGACAGTGCCAGTGACGCCCACCGGCGCCATCTCCCTCCTTCCCTCTCCTTCTCTTCTCTTCTTCCTCTTTCTTTCGTTCTCTCTTTACCCTGGGTGGGTGTTAGGGGTGGCGGCTGGGATAGTGAGGGGGTGAGGTGAGTGTTTGAAATTAGGGTTATTATGGGTTGATTTGGGAATTAGAGTTTTAGATAGAATAGGAATTAACAAATTAGAGGGTAGAGTAGTAATTGAATACCAAATATGGTTCAATATAACTACTTTTGAGAATACCACTTATTTATCAACTTATAATTTATTTTCAAATAAGTACTCTAATTTAAAAATTAGAGATAAATAAATTAATTTTCTCTTATTCAAAAAAATAAATTCAAAAATCTCAATATTCAAATTAAACCATATAAAATTCTAATTAACTTTAAATTCAGTCTCATTACTTTGATTTAATTATTTTTTGTGAATAATTATCTAAAAATAAAATCGTAAATAAATATAATAAATCTCAAATACCTTATATTTAATTTTCAAAAACACAGGGTCTTACACTAGCTGCACAAAAGTAATGGAAGATCTATCAAAATCGGACGTGAAATCCACCTTTCTAAATGGAGAACTAGTGGAAGAAGTATACGTTGATCAATCACAAGGGTTCATTGTAGAAGGACATGAAAATTGGTGCACGGATTTCCACACTCTGTACAACTGAACTAGCAAGTGCACTGGGTCGTCCAAGTAATACCTGAGGTGAGTCAGGGTCGATTCCACGAGGATTTTCGGCTTAGATCAAACAGTGGTTATTTTGTAAATCTTAGTCAGGCGGATAGAAAAGTTGTTTAATTGTTTAAGCACATAAAAGTAAAATAAAGATAATGTTACTCAGTGGTTGTGAATTTAATGATAAGAAAATGGTTAAGGCTTTGGAGATGCTTTGTTCATCTGGATCAATTATTGTCCTACTGTCTACTCCAACTGTGAATGATTTCTTCTATAGCAAGCTGTATGTGATCAACGCTGGTTTGAGCAGCTGCCAATCTTCCTCTAGGCTGAACACCAGGTTTAGTGTGCATCTAGTCTGAATAAGGGTGAAGCTCCTGCAGTTTATTCCCTTGGTGATCCTACTCAAAATGCCACAGACAAGGTCGAATCTTCCGGATCAGAGAATACTGCGCCTTTGGTTCTAGCCTTTACCACAAAGACCCTAATTTCCCCATACCTCGGCTAAACTGGTGTCTCGAGAAGTTCCCAATGAAGTCGTGGATTAGCCGTCTAAGAGATGTATAATCAAGCTAGTGGTTCATTAATATCTGATGAAAGACACTTGCTGAACCCATGTAGAATAGAGATAACCTTGTGCCGGTTCAACTCATTCATAAGGTTGAAGAATGAAGATACATCTTAGGAGAGGATCAAACACGAATTTGAGATAGAACAGTAATACTTTTATTAATCCATAAAACTCAGCAGAGCTCTTAACCTTAATCTAGGAGGTTTAGTGACTCATACTGATAGAGAATACAATGAAAAACGTAAAGTATGATGGAGAGATCAAAGATCCTCAAACAAGGGTGATCTTCTCCCTTAAATACTAATCTAATAACTAAGGATTACATAAGAAGGGTAAAACAGTCTTTTAATGCGAAAATCCACTTTCGGGGCCCACTTGGTGAGTGTTTGGGATGAGCAAAAGAGCAAGCCACGTGCTAGGACTCCCTAGGGGCGTTGAATGCTGGCTAGCAGCCCCCTTTTGGGCGTTGGATGCTGGTCACCTCCTTGTGGGCGTTGGACGCCAGGACTGGGGTAGATAGCTGGAGTTGAACGCTAGTTTTGGGCCTTCATCTCAAAAGAGAAGTATGGAATATTATCTATTGCTCGAAAGCCCTGGATGTTAGCTTTCTATAGCCATTGAGAATGCGCCATTTAGACTTTTGTAGCTCTAGAAAAGCTCTTTCGAGTGCACAAAGGTCAGATCCTGACATCATCTGCAGTACTTTCTCTGTCTCTGAATCAGACTCTTGCTCCAATTCCTCAATTTCAGCCAGAAAAAACCTGAAATTGCATAAAAACACACAAGCTCAAGTTAGAATCCAAAAATTTAAATTTTACACTAAAACCTATGAAAACCTAATAAAACTTAAACAAAACATGCTAAAAACTATATGAAAATGGTGCCAAAAACCGTATAAAATATCCACTCATCACAATACCAAACTAAACTGTTGCTTGTCCCCAAGAAACTAAAAACAAAGTAGGATAAAAAGAAGAGTAAGATACAATAAATCTCAGAGTTTTCAATAAATCTCAGTTTCAATTAGATGAGCGGGATTTAGTAACTTTTTGCTTCTGAATAGTTTTGGCATCTCACTATCCATTGAAGTTCAGAAGTGTTGGCATCTTTAGGAACTTAGAATCCAGATGATATTATTGACTCTCCTAGTTCAGTTCTTTTTTATTCTTGAACACAACTTTTGGAGTCTTGGCCGTGGCCCTAAGCACTTTGTTTTCCAGTATTACCACCGGATACATAAATGCCACAGACACTTAACTGGGTGAATCCTTTTGGATTGTGATTCAGCTTTGCTAGAATCCTCAGATAGAGGTGTCCAGAGTTGTTAAGCACACTCTTTTTGCTTTGGATCACGACTTTAACTGCTCAGTCTCAAACTTTTTACTTGACACCTTCACACCACAAGCATATAGTTAGGGACACTTTTCATTTGAAGTGCTTAGGCCAAGATTTTGTTTCTTTTAGGCCCTCCTAACCATTGATGCTCAAAGCCTTGGATCTTTTTACCCTTGCCTTTTGGTTTAAAGGGTTACTGGCTTTTTGCTCTTGCCTTTTGGTTTGAAGAGCTATTGGCTTTTTCTGCTTTTTATTTCTTTTTTTTTTCACTTTTTTTTTTGCATATAAATCTTTTTCTTCTATTGCTTTTTGCTGCTTTTTCTTGCTTCAAGAATCAATTTTTGAATTTTTTAGATTACCAATAATACTTCTCCTTTTTCATTATTCTTTCAAGAGCCAACATTCTTAATTCCAATTTCAAATATACACTGTTCATTCATACATTCAGAAAACAAAACCAATGCCACCACATCAAGATAATTGAACTATTCTTATTATATAACTCAAAATTCATGCATCTTAATTTTCTTTTTCAAATAAAATTTTCTTTTAAGTAAGGTGAGAGATATATGGAACATTTTATAACTTTAAGACATAGATAGAAATGATCATGCAATAAGAACACGAGAACAGACAATAAAACATAACTAAAAACAGAAAAATAACATAAAAGCAAGGGGTGATGAAACGGGACCACCTTAATAACGGCGACTACCACTTCCTCTAGAAAATCCAATTGAGCGCTTGATGTCTTCAATGTCATGCCCTTGTCCTTGTTGTTCTTCCCTCATAGCTCTTTAATCTTCACTAATTTCATTGAGGATGGTGGAATACTCTTGATGCTCCATTCTCAATTGATTCATGTTAGAGCTTAATTCTCCTATTAAAGTATGTCATTGATCCCAATAGCTTTGAGGAGAAAAATACATCCTTTGAGGTATCTCAAGGATTTCATGTTGAGGCGGTTCCATATGCTCATGTTGTGGTTCATGTGCCGGCTTTCTAGTATGCTCCATCCTTCTTTTAGTGATGGGCATGTCCTCCTCAATTAGAGTGTCACCTTCTATGATAGATAAGATGAGGGAAAGCTAACCTTGCTTGGGTGGAGGGCTTGTCTGCCACTTTGTACAACTCTTGAGGTATCACCTCATGTACTTTCACCTCCTCTCCAAGCATGATGCAATGGATCATGATAGCTCGGTCTATGGTCACTTCGGACTGGTTGCTAGTAGGGATGATAGAGCGTTGGATGAATTCTAACCATCCTCTAGTTATAGGCTTGAGGTCAGCCCTTCTTAGTTGGATAGGCTTGCCTTGGGAATCTCTTTTCCACAGTGCTCCTTCCACACAGATGTCTGAGAGCACTTGATCCAACCTTTGATCAAAATTGGCCCTTCTAGTGTAAGGATGTGGGTCTCCTTGCATCAAAGGCAAGTTGAATGCCAACCTCACACTTTCCGAACTAAAGTCCAAGACTCTCCCTCGGACCATGGTGCTCCAATTTTTAGGATGAGGGTTCACACTAATATCATGGTTTTTTGTAACCCATGCATTAGCATAGAACTCTTGTACCATTAGGATCCCAACCTCTTGGATGGAATTGGTTAGGACTTCCCAACCTCTTCTCCGGATTTCATGCCGGATCTCCGGATACTCATTCTTCTTAAGCCTAAAAGGGACCTCAGGGATCACCTTCTTCTTTGCCACTACTTCATAGAAGTGGTCTTGGTGGGCTTTGGTGATGAAACTCTCCATCTCCTAGATTCGGAGGTGGCTACTACGGCCTTTCCTTTCCTCTTTCTAGAGGGTTCTCCAACCTTGGGTGCCATAAGTGGGAATGGAAAGCAAAAAGTAAGGCTTTTCCAACACCAAACTTAAAACTTTGCTCGTCCTCGAGCAAAAAAAAATAAAAGAAAAGAATGGAGTAGAAGAAGAAGAAAATAGATAGAGATGAAGGGAGAAGAGCAATTCGGCCAAGTGAGGGCTAAAGGTGTATGAGTAGTGTATAGGATAAGTGGAATGAGGGGGTAGTTATAGGGATGGTATGGTTAGGGTTTCGAATTAGTAGGGGGAAATATGGGTGGGAAAGTTTGAATTTTAGTGGGTGCGGATTGGTGGGAGTTATGATGGTTTTGGGGAAGAGGTATGGATGTGATTGGTCGAGGGTTTACAAGGAAGAGTGTATGGGGAAGTGTAAAAAGAAGAGAGAAGAAGGCGGGATAGGTGAGGATACTGTGGGACCCACTGGTCCTAAGAGGCTAGGGAATTTAGATTTCCTGCCCCCTTATGGGCATTGAACGCCCAGCTCATGCTCCATAGCTAGCATTCAATGCCAGCTTGCTGCTCTACTCAATGCGTTGAATGCCCAGGAGAGACCTCCTTCCTGACGTTCAACGCCAGGTCTTCTACTTCTTTTGGGCGTTGAACGCCCAGCCTTTGCCCCCTGGCTGGCATTCAACGCCAGCAAGACATGTACTCCAGGGTATTCTATTTTTATTTCTGAACGTTTCTGTCTCTGTTCTGACTAATGCACATGATCATGAACCTAAAGAAAATGATAAAAAAATTCAAAGAAAAACATAAATAATAACTATGGTTGGGTTGCCTCCCAACAAGCGTTCTTTTTACATCACTAGCTTTACAGTTAGCTCCTTGCGGAGATTGATATAGGCTCAGAATTTTACCCCTTACAGTGAACTTTCTTCCTATCTTCTCATGGATGAGCTTCATGTGCTCTAGAGACAAGACACGACTCACTGTATCTCATATGACTGGTTTCTTGGTGAAGACAACTCTCATGCCAGGTGAGAGGCCTTCAGTGGGGACTTTCTTATCCTTCCAGCCATTAGGTACTTTCTTCTTAGTACCTCTGTTGTCAGTGCTTGTTGATGGCTGCCCAACACTAAACTTAGAATTGGTGTCTAGGGACTTAGTAAAGCTCTGCACTGAAAGAGATGGTTGGAATACTAAGTGTTGCACAGTTATCTCTCTTTTCTCAGAGGAAGAGTTGGGGTGAGGCATCTTGAACAAGATGTATTCCTCCCCTAGTTGTAAAATCAGTTCTCCCTTTGCTACATTAATGATAGCATTGGTAGTGGCTAGGAAAGGTCTTCCAAGGATGATGGATTCATCCTCATCTTCCCCAGTATCTAAGATTATGAAGTTTGCAAGGATGTAAAAGTCTTCAACCTTCACCAAGACATCCTTTACTAAGCTATATGCTTTTTTCATTGACTTGTCTGCCATCTCTAGTGAAATATTTGCAGCTTGAACCTCAAAGATTCCCAGCCTCTCCATTACAGAGAGTGGCATGAGGTTTATACTTGACCCTAGGTCACACAGAGCCTTCTCAAAGGTCATGGTACCTGTGGTGCAAGGAATTAGGAAGCGACCGGGATCCGAAAGCTTTTGAGGCAGCTTCAGCTGAACCAAAGCATTGAGTTCTTTGGTAAGCACTGGAGGTTCTTCCTCCAATATCCTTACTCCAAATAACTTGGCATTTAGCTTTATGAGAGCTCCTAGGTACCAAAAAACTTGCTCTTTCCTAGTTTCCTCATCCTCATCAGAGGATGAGTATTCATCAGAACTCATGAATTACAAGAGTGCTTGCAAAGGGACCTCTATGGTCTCTACATGAGTCTTGGCTTCCTTTAGTTCTTGGATAGGGACTTCATCAATGGGTGTTGAATACTCAGTAGAAACACCCTTATTGGCATTCAAATCCATCTCTTGTGGCCTTTTGGGCGTTGAACGCTCAGTGGGGACATCTTCACTGGCGTTCAACGCCAGCTTCTCTACTAGTTTGGGCGTTGAACGCCCAAAAGGGAGCTCAACATCAGTGTTCAACGCCAGCTTACTCCCTTCAGATTTGGCCTCTGCTTCAGTAGTGATGGCCTTGCACTCTTCTCTTGAGTTTACTTCAGTATTACTAGGAAGAATGTTAGGAGGAGTCTCATGGATTCTCTTGCTCATTTGACCAACTTGTACCTCCAAATTTCTGATAGAGGACCTTGTTTCAGTTATGAAACTATGAGTGGTCTTAGAAAGGTCAGAGATTATAATGACTAAGTCAGAAAAGGTCTACCTAGGAGTCTCCATATGTTCCTGAGAAGATGGGAATGGTGGCCTGTTGTTGAACCTATTCTGGGTTCTTCCATCTTGATTATTATTGAAGCCTTGCTGAGGCTTCTGTTGATCCTTCCATAAAAAGTTAGGATGATTCCTCCACAAAGGGTTGTAGGTGTTTCCATAGGATTCTTCCATGTAATTCACCTCTTCCATCATGGGTTGTTCAGGATCATAGGCTTCTCCTTCAGAGGAAGCTTCTTGAGTGCTGCCAACTGCAGCTTGCATTCCAGTCAAATGCTGAGAGATCATATTGACCTGCTGGGTCAATATCTTGTTCTAAGCCAATATGGCATTTAGAGTATCTACTTTAAGAACTCCTTTCTTCTGAGCTGCTCCATTGTTCATAGGGTTTCTCTCAAAAGTTCACATGAATTGGTTGTTTGTAACCATCTCAATGAGTTCTCTTGCTTTTGTAGGTGTTTTCTTCAAGTGGAGTGATCCACCTGTAGAGCTGTCCAATGATATTTTGGATATCTCAGACAAACCATCATAGAAGATGCCTAGGATAGACCATTTTGAGAGCATGTCAGAAGGACATCTCCTGATTAGTTGCTTGTATCTTTCCCAAACTTCATAGAAGGATTCACCTTCTCTTTGTCTGAAGGTTTGAATTTTCACTCTGATTTTGCTCATCTTCTGAGGTGGAAAGAACTTGGCCAAGAAAGCATTGACTAATTTTTCCCAAGAGTCTAGGCTTTCTTTAGGTTGAGAATCCAACCATATCCTAGCTCTGTCTCTAACCGCAAAGGGAAAAAGCATAAGTCTGTAGACCTCAAGGTCTACTCTATTGGTCTTAACAGTGTCATAGATTTGCGAGAATTTAGATAAGAATTGATGTGGATTTTCTAGTGGAAGTCCATGGAATTTATAATTATGTTGCATAAGAGAGATTAACTGAGGCTTAAGCTCAAAGTTATTTGCTCTAATGGCAGGTATGGAGATACTTCTTCCATAGAAATCAGAAGTTAGTAAGGTGTAGTCACCAAGAACCTTTCTTGCTTCTCCTCTATTGTTAGGCTCGGCTGCCATATTTTTAGCTTCTTGTTCAAAAATTTCTGTGAGGTTTCCGTTGGAATGTTGTGCCTTAGCTTGTTGTAAATGCTTCCTTAGGATCCTCTCAGGTTCAGGATCAGGATCAAAGAGAGGTTCTTTATCCTTGTTCCTGCTCATAAACAAGAAAATGAAAACCAAGAATGAAGAAGAATGGAGCTCTATGTCAAAGAATATAGGACTCCTTGTGAGATGTGAAGAATAAAGAAGAATAAAGATAAAAGAAGAGAAAAATAATTCGAATAAAGGAGAAGAAGAATTTGAAAATTAGATGTAAAAAGAGAAAATATGTTTGTTTCTATTTTATTTATTAGTTAAATTCAAAAATAAAAACTAATTAACTAAAAAGATTTGAAAATTGAATAATGAATTTCAAAAAAGAAGAGAAAGAAATAAAGAAGATATTTTTGAAAATTAGAAGAGAGAAGAATTCGTTAGGAAGTTTTGAAAAAGAAGAAAGAGAAAACAAGTAACTAATTATGAAAGATTTGAAAACAAGATAAGATAGAAGATTAGAAAAGATTTGAACTTAAAATTTGAAATTTGAAAAGATAAGATAAGAAATTAAAAAGATTTGAAAAAAGATTTGATTTTTGAAATTTGAAATTTAAAAAGATAAAGTAAGGATTTGAAAAAGATTTGAAAGAGATAAGGTTTGAAATTTGACTTTTGAAAAAGATTTGATTTTTGAAATTTGAAATTTGAAATTTGAAATTTGAAATTTTTAGATTTTAAATTTTGAAATTGAATTTTAAAATTTGAATTTGAAATAAGATAAGATAAGATTTTGAATTTTAAAGAAAGATAGAAAGATAAGATAGTAATTTGAAAAAGATATGAATTTTGAAAAGATTTTATTTTTAAGATAAGATAAGATAATGATTTTGAAATTAAAATTTGAAAAATTTGTTGCAATTTTTGAAAATTAAAGTAAAAAGATAGAAAAGATTTTTTTATTTTTTGAATTAATGAAGAAAGAGAAAAACAACTAAATGACACCAAACTTAAAGACTTTAGATCTAAAAACACTATAATTCGAAAATTTCAAAGACAAACACCTAAAGACACCAAACTTAAAACTTTAAAGATCAAAACAAAAAGGAAAAGAAGAACAATTTGAAGATCAAGAAGAACACCAAAAACACTTTTTTCGAAATTTAAAGAAAACAAGAACACACAAAGGACACCAAACTTAAAACTTGACACTAGACTCAAACAAAAGACACTATTTTTGAAAAAAATTTTTGAAAAAGACTCAAGAAATTCGAACTCTAACAAGAACAAGAACAAAAGACTCAAACACAAGATAAAGATTAATAAAGAAAAGAAAAGGTTTTGAAAAATTTTGTTTTTTTTTTTCGAAAAGAGAAATAAAAGACTTAATCAAAAATTCAAAATTACCTAATCTAAGCAACAAAATACTCCGTTTGTTTGTTCAAACTCGAACAATACCCGGCAATGGCGCCAAAAACTTGGTACACAGATTCCCACACTTCGTACAACTGAACCAGCAAGTGCATTGGGTCATCCAAGTAAACCTGAGGTGAGTTAGGGTCGATCCCACTAGGATTGTCGGCTTGGATCAAACAGTGGTTATTTTGTAAATCTTAGTCAGGCGGATAAAAAAGTTGTTTAATTGTTTAAGCGTATAAAAGTAAAATAAAGATAACGTTACTTAGTGGTTGAGAATTCAATGATAAGAAGATGGTTAAGGCTTTGGAGATGCTTTGTTCGTCCGGATCAATTCTTGTCTTACTGTCCACTCTAACTGTGAATGATTTCTTCTATAGCATGCGGTATGTGGTCAACGCTGGTTTGAGCAGCCGCCAATCTTCCTCTAGGCTGAACACCAGGTTTAATGTCCATCCAGTCTGAATAAGGGTGAAGCTCCTGCAGTTCATTCCCTTGGTGATCCTACTCAAAATGCAACAGACAAGGTCGAATCTACAGGATCAGAGAATGCTGCGACTTTGGTTCTAGCCTTTACCACAAAGACCCTAATCTCCCCATACCTCGGCTGAACTGGTGTCTTGAGAAGTCCCCAACGAAGTCGTGGATTAGCCGTCTAAGAGATGTATAATCAAGCTAGTGGTTCATTGATATCCGATGAAAGACGCTCGTTGAACCCATGTAGAATAGAGAAAACCTTGTGCCGGTTCAACTCATTCATAAGGTTGAAGAAAGAAGTTACATCTTAGGAGAGGATCAAACACGAATTTGAGATAGAATAGTAATAGTTTTATTAATCCATAAAACTCAGCAGATCTCCTAACCTTAACCTAGAAGGTTTAGTGACTCATACTGATAGAGAATACAATAAAAAACATAAAGTATGCTGGAGAGATCGAAGATCCTCAAACAAGGGTGATCTTCTCCTTTAAATACTAATTAAATAACTAAGGATTACATAAGAAGGGTAAAACAGTCTTTTAGTGCGAAAATCTACTTCCGAGGCCCACTTAGTGAGTGTTTGGGCTGACCAAAAGAGTAAGCCACATGCTAGGACTCTCTAGGGGCGTTGAGCGCTGGCTAGGGGCCCCTTTTTGGGCGTTGGACGCTGGTCACCTCCTTGTGGGCATTGGACGCCAGGACTGGGGTAGATAGCTGGCGTTGAATGCCAGTTTTGGGCCTTCATCTCAAAAGAGAAGTATAGAATATTATCTATTTCTGAAAAGTCCTGGATGTTAGCTTTCCATAGCCATTGAGAATGCACCATTTGGACTTTTGTAGCTCCAGAAAAGCTCTTTCCAGTTTATAGAGGTCAGATCCTGACAGCATTTACAGTGCTTTCTCTGTCTCTGAATCAAACTCTTGCTCCAGTTCCTCAATTTTATCCAGAAAATACCTGAAATTGCATAAAAACACACAAACTCAAAGTAGAATCCAAAAATATGAATTTTACACTAAAACCTATGAAAACTTAATAAAACTTAAACAAAATATGATAAAAACTATATGAACATGGTGCCAAAAAGCGTATAAAATATCCGCTTGGTGCACGAAATTGTGATCTCTGGTAATAGCTCCAAAAACTTGGTGCTCTAATCTCAATTCATAATTTGTCACAACTTCGAAACAACTAACCAGCAAGTGCACTGGGTCGTCCAAGTAATAAACCTTACGTGAGTAAGGGTCGATCCCACGGAGATTGTTGGTATGAAGCAAGCTATGGTCACCTTGTAAATCTCAGTCAGGCGGATATAAAATAGTTATGGAGTTTTCGAAATTAAATAATAAAAGAAGGATAGAAACACTTATGTAATTCATTGGTGAGAATTTCAGATAAGCGTGTAGAGATGCTTTCGTTCCTCTGAATCTCTGCTTTCCCGCTGCCTTCATCCAATCAGTCTTACTCCTTTCCATGGCTGGCTTTATGCAAGGGCATCACTGTTGTCAATGGTTACATCCCATCCTTTTGTGAAAATGGTCCAAATGCTCTGTCACAGCACGGCTAATCATCTGAGGTTCTCGATCATGCTGGAATAGGATTCACCCTCCTTTTACGTCTGTCACTACGCCCAGCACTCGCGAGTTTGAAGCTCGTCACAGTCATTCAATCCTAGAATCCTACTCGGAATACCATAGACAAGGTTTAGACTTTCCGGATTCTCATGAATGCCGCCATCAATCTAGCTTACACCACGAAGATTCTGATTAAGAGATCTAAGAGATAATCATTCAATCGAAAGTAGAACGGAAGTGGTTGTCAGGCACGCATTCATGGGGAATGATGATGATTGTCTGTTCATCACATTTAGGTTGAAGTGCGAATGAATATCTTAGAAGCGGAATAAATTGAATTGAATAGAAAACAGTAGTACTTTGCATTAATCTTTGAGGAACAGCAGAGCTCCACACCTTAATCTATGGAGTGTAGAAACTCTACTGTTGAAAATACATAAGTGAGAGGTCCAGGCATGGCCGAATGGCCAGCCTCCAAAACATGATCTCAGGATCAGAAATACAATCCAGGATGTCTAATACAATAGTAAAAAGTCCTATTTATAATAAACTAGTTACTAGGGTTTACAGAAGTAAGTAATTGATGCATAAATCCACTTCCGGAGCCCACTTGGTGTGTGCTTGGGCTGAGCTTGAAGTCTACACGTGGAGAGGTTATTCTTGGAGTTGAACGCCAGCTTTTGTGCCAGTTTGGGCGTTGAACTCCACTTTGCAACTTGTTTCTGGCGCTGGACGCCAGAATTGGGCAGAGAGCTGGCATTGAACGCCATTTTTCATCATCTAAACTTAGGCAAAGTATGGACTATTATATATTTCTGGAAAGACCTGGATGTCTACTTTCCAACGCAATTGGAAACACGCCATTTCGAGTTCTGTAGCTCCATAAAATCCATTTTGAGTGCAGGGAGGTCAGAATCCAACAGCATCAGCAGTCCTTCTTCAACCTCTGAATCTGATTTTTGCTCAAGTCTCTCAATTTCAGCCAAAAAATACCTGAAATCACAGAAAAACACACAAACTCATAGTAAAGTCCAGAAATGTGAATTTAACATAAAAACTAATGAAAACATCCCTAAAAGTAACCAGATTCTACTAAAAACATACTAAAAATAATGCCAAAAAGCGTCTGAGGCATCTCCGGGATCTCATGGTGATGAGCTTCATGCGCCTCTTGAGCTCCATGAATGGGCTCTCTTGCTTGCTCCATCTTTTTCTTAGTGACGGGCTTCTCTTTCTCAATGTGAATGTCTCCTTCTATGAAAGCTCCAGCTGAGTAACATAGATGGCAGATAAGATGAGGAAAAGCTAGCCTTGCCCCAGGAGAGGGCTTTTCAGCTATTTTGTAGAGTTCAAGGGAGATGACTTCATGAACCTCTACTTCTTCTCCAATCATGATGGCATGGATCATGATGGCCCGATCCACAGTAACTTCAGATCAGTTGCTAGTGGGGATGAGGCGTTGGATGAACTCCAACCATCCTCTAGCCACAGGCTTGAGATCCAGTCTTCTTGGTTGAACCGGCTTGCCTTTGGAGTCAATCTTCCATTGAGCTCCTTCCACACATATGTCCATAAGGACTTGGTCCAACCTTTGATTAAAGTTGACCCTTCTAGTGTAGGGGCGTTCATCTCCTTGCATCATAGGCAAGTTAAACGCCAACCTCACATTTTCCGGACTAAAATCTATGTATTTCCCCCGAACCATTGTAATGTAATTCTTTGGATTCGGGTTCTTACTTTGATCATGGTTCTTAGTGATCCATGCATTGGCATAGAACTCTTGAACCATTAAAATGCCGACTTGTTGGATGGGGTTTGTTAGAACTTCCCAACCTCTTCTTTGGATTTCATGACGGATCTCCGGATACTCATTTCTCTTGAGCTTGAAAGGGACCTCGGGGATCACCTTCTTCTTGGCCACAACATCATAGAAGGTGGGTTTATGGGGAAGAGTGGATGGATGTGAGTGGTGAAGAGGTGATGGGGAAGAGAGATTGAGGTGATTAGTGAGGGGTTTTGGGGAAGAGTGTTTATGGGATTGTGTGAAAGAGGGGTGAGAAGAAGTAAGTGGAGGTAGGTGGGGATCCTGTGGGGTCCACAGATCCTGAGGTGATCCTGTGGGGTCCACAGATCCTGAGGTGCTTAAGGATTTACAACCTTGCACCAAATTAGGAATGTAAAATGCCTTTGCACACAACTCTGGGCGTTCAGCGCCAGATTGGTGCTTGTTTTGGGCGTTGAACGCCCATTTGTTGCCCATTTCTGGCGTTGAACGCCAGAACCATGCTTGTTCTGGGCGTTCAGCGCCAGCTCTTCTCCAGGGTGCATTTCTGGCGTTCAAATGCCCAGATGCTGCCCATTTCTGGCGCTCAGCGCCAGAACCATGCTCTGTTCTGGCGTTGAACGCCTAAAACATGCTTCTTACTGGCGTTTAAACGCCAGTAAAGCCTTTCTCCAGGGTGTGATTTTTCTTCTGCTGTTTTTTGATTCCGTTTTCAATTTTTTTTTATTTATTTTGTGACTCCACATGATTATGAACCTTAGAAAATATGAAAAACAAAAATAAAATTAGATAAATAAACATTGGGTTGCCTCCCAACAAGCGCTTCTTTAATGTCAATAGCTTGACAGTGGGCTCTCATGGAGCCTCACAGATGTGTAGAGCTTTGTTGAGACCTCCCAACACCAAACTTAGAGTTTGGATATGGGGGTTTAACACCAAACTTAGAGTTTAGTTGTGGCCTCCCAACACCAAACTTAGAGTTTGACTGTGGGGGCTTTGGTTGACTCTGCTTTGAGAAAAGCTTTTTCTGCTTCCTCTCCATGGATGCAGAGAGAGATCCTTGAGTTGTAAACACAAGGTTGTCCTTATTTAATTGAAGGATCAATTCTCCTCTGTCCACATCAATCACTGCCACAGACACATAATTGGGTGAACCTTTTCAAATTGTGACTCAGCTTTGCTAAAGTCCCCAATTAGAGGTGTCCGGGGTTCTTAAGCACACTCTTTTTTTTGCTTTGGATCTTGACTTTAACCGCTCAGTCTCAAGTTTTCACTTGACACCTTCACGCCACAAGCACATGGTTAGGGACAGCTTGGTTTAGCCGCTTAGGTCAGGATTTTATTCCTTTAGGCCCTCCTATCCACTGATGCTCAAAGCCTTGGGATCCTTTCTATTTGCCCTTGCCTTTTGGTTTTAAGGGTTATTGGCTTTTTGCTCTTGCCTCTTGGTTTTAAGAGCTTTTGGCTTTTTCTGCTTGCTTTTTTTTTCTTTTTCTATTTTTTTTTTCTGTAAGCTTTGTTCTTTGCTGCTTTTTCTTGCTTCAAGAATCATTTTTATGATTTTTCAGATTATCAGATAACATGTCTCCTTGTCATCATTCTTTCAAGAGCCAACATATTTAACATTCATAAACAACAACTTCAAAAGACATATGCACTGTTCAAGCATTCATTCAGAAAACAAGAAGCATTGTCACCACATCAACATAATTAAACTAAGTTCAAGGATAAATTCGAAACTCACGTACTTCTTGTTCTTTTGAATTAAAACAATCTTCATTTAAGAGAGGTGATGGATTCATAGGACATTCACAACTTTAAGACATAGTTACTAACTACTAATGATCATGTAATGAAGACACAAACATAGATAAGCACTTAACATAGAAAACGAAAAATAGAGAATGTAAGAACAAGGAATGAGTCCACCTTAGTGATGGTGGCGTTTCCTTCTTGAGGAACCAATAATGTCCTTGAGCTCTTCTATGTCTCTTCCTTGTCTTTGTTGCTCCTCCCTCATTTCTTTTTGATCTTCTCTTATTTCATGAAGGATGATGGAGTGCTCTTGATGTTCCACCCTTAGTTGTCCCATGTTGGAACTTAATTCTCCTAGGGAGGTGTTGATTTGCTCCCAATAGTTTTGTGGAGGAAAATGCATTTGAGGCATTTCCGGGATCTCATGGTGATGAGCTTTCTGCGCCTCTTGAGCTTCATGAATGGGCTCTCTTGCTTGCTCCATCTTTTTCTTAGTGATGTGCTTCTCTTCCTCAATGTGAATGTCTCCTTCTATGAAAGCTCCAGCTGAGTAACATAGATGGCAAATAAGATGAGGAAAAGCCCTCCCTTGCTTTTCGGCTATTTTGTAGAGTTCAAGGGAGATGACTTCCTGAACTTCTACTTCATCTCCAATCATGATGCTATGGATCATGATGGCCCGATCCACAGTAACTTCAGATCGGTTGCTAGTGGGGATGATGGAACGTTGGATGAACTCCAACCATCCTCTAGCCACAGGCTTGAGGTCCAGTCTTCTTAGTTGAACCGGCTTGCCTTTGGAGTCAATCTTCCATTGAGCTCCTTCCACACATATGTCCATGAGGACTTGGTCCAACCTTTGATTAAAGTTGACCCTTCTAGTGTAGGGGCACTCATCTCCTTGCATCATAGGCAAGTTAAACGCCAATCTCACATTCTCCGGACTAAAATCTAAGTATTTCCCCCGAACCATTGTAACATAATTCTTTGGATTTGGATTCTTACTTTGATCATGGTTCCTAGTGATCCATGCATTGGCATAGAACTCTTGAACCATTAGGATGCCGACTTGTTGAATGGGGTTTGTTAGAACTTCCCAACCTCTTCTTTGGATTTCATGTCGGATCTCCGGATACTCATTTCTCTTGAGTTTGAAAGGGACCTCGGGGATCACCTTCTTCTTGGCCACAACATCATAGAAGTGGTCTTGATGAGCTTTGGAGATGAACTTTTCCATCTCCCATGACTCGGAGGTGGAAGCTTTTGTCTTCCCTTTCCCTTTTCTAGAGGATTCTCCGGTCTTGGGTGCCATCAATGGTAATGGAAAAACAAAAAGCTTATGCTTTTACCACACCAAACTTAGAATTTTGCTCGCCCTCGAGCAAGAGAGGAAAGAATATATGAAGAAGAAGAAGAAAATATGGAGGAGAGGGGGGAGGTGTGTTTCGGCCAAGAAGAGAAGAGAGGGTTGTGTTGTGTGAAAATGAGGAAGAATGGAGGGGTATATATAGGGAAGGGAGGGGGTAAGTTCGGCCATTTAGGGTGGGTTTGGGTGGAAAATTGATTTTGAATTTTGAAGGTAGGTGGAGTTTATGAGGTAGGTTTATGGGGAAGAGTGGATGGATGTGAGTGGTGAAGAGGTGATGGGGAAGAGAGATTGAGGTGATTGGTAAAGGGTTTTGGGGAAGAGTGTTTATGGGATTGTGTGAAAGAGGGGTGAGAAGAAGTAAGTGGAGGTAGGTGGGGATCCTGTGGGGTCCACAGATCCTGTAGTGTTCAAGGATTTACAACCTTGCACCAAATTAGGCATGTAAAATGCCTTTGCACACAACTCTGGGCGTTCAGTGCCAAATTGGTGCTTGTTCTGGGCGTTGAACGCCCATTTGTTGCCCATTTCTGGCGTTGAACGCCAAAACCATGCTTGTTCTGGGCGTTCAGTGCCAGCTCTTCTCCAGGGTGCATTTCTGGCGTTCAAACACCCAGATGCTGCCCATTTCTGGCGTTCAGCACCAGAACCATGCTCTGTTCTGGCGTTGAACGCCCAAAACATACTTCTTACTGGCATTTAAACGCCAGAAAGGTCTTCCTCCAGGGTGTGATTTTTCTTCTGCTGTTTTTGATTCTGTTTTCAATTTTTTATTTATTTTGTGACTCCACATGATCATGAACCTAATAAAACATGAAAAACAATGAAAATTAGATAAATAAACATTGGGTTGCCTCCCAAAGCCTATTTTCTTGAATTGTCATCTCTATTGAGATTTTAGCAGCTTGCACCCCAAAGATTCCCAGTTTCTCTATTACAGAGAGGGGCATGAGGTTTATTCCTGAACCAAGGTCACACAGAGCCTTAAAGATCATGGTGCCTATGGTACAAGGTATTAAGAACTTTCCAGGATCCTGTTTCTTCTGAGGCAATGTCAGTTGATCCAGATCACTTAGTTCATTGGTGAACAAGGGAGGTTCATCTTCCCAAGTCTCAATGCCAAATAATTTGGCATTCAGCTTCATGATTGCCCCAAGAAACTTGGCAGCTTGCTCTTCAGTAACATCCTCATTCTCTTTAGAAGAGGAATATCCATCAGAGCTCATGAATGGCATAAAGAGGTTTAATGGAATCTCTATGGTCTCTAGATGAGTCTCAGATTCCTTTGGTTCCTCAGAGGGAAGCTCCTTATTGATCACTGGACGTCCCAGGAGGTCTTCCTCCTTGGGATTCACGTCCTCTCCTTCCTTCACAGGTTCGGCCATAGTGATTAGTTCAATGGCCTTGCACTCTCCTTTTGGATTCTCTTCTGTATTGCTTGGGAGAGTACTAGGAGGGATTTCAGTGATCCTTTTACTTAACTGGCCCACTTGTGCTTCCAAATTTCTAATGGAAGACCTTGTTTCATTCATGAAACTTACAGTGGCCTTGGACAGATCAGAGACTAAGTTTGCTAAATTAGAGGTATTTTGTTCAGAGTTCTCTGTCTGTTGCTGAGTGGATGATGGAAAAGGTTTATTATTGTTAAACCTGTTTCTTCCACCATTATTAAAGCCTTGTTGATGCTTTTGTTGATCCTTCCATGAGAGATTTGGATGATTTCTCCATGATGGATTATAGGTGTTTCCATAAGGTTCACCCATATAATTTACCTCTACTATTGCAGGGTTCTCAGGATCATAAGCTTCTTCTTCAGAAGATGCCTCTTGAGTACTGTTGGATGCAGCTTGCATTCCATTCAGACTCTAAGAAATCATATTGACTTACTGAGTCAATATTTTATTCTGAGTCAATATAGCATTCAGAGTATCAATTTCAAGAACTCCCTTCTTCATAGGCGTCCCATTACTCACAGGATTCCTCTCAGAAGTGTACATGAATTGGTTATTAGCAACCATGTCAATGAGTTCTTGAGTTTCTGCAGGCGTTTTCTTTAGGTGAATGGATCCACCTGCAGAAGTATCCAATGACATCTTTGATAGCTCAAATAAACCATCATAGAAATATCCAGGATGGTCCATTCTGAAAGCATGTCAGAAGGACACTTTTTAGTCAGCTGCTTGTATCTTTCCCAAGCTTCATAGAGGGATTCGCCTTCTTTCTGTCTGAAGGTTTGAACATCCACTCTAAGCTTGCTCAGCTTTTGAGGAGGAAAGAACTTGGCTAAGAAAGCACAAGAAATCACAAGATATGATTCTAGAACTCAAAGTTTGAATCTTTCTTAACAAGCAAGTAACAAACTTGAAATTTTTGAATCAAAATATTAACTGATGATGTTATTTTCGAAAATTAAGAGATAAAGATAAGAAAAAGATTTTTAAAAAACATTCTTAAAATTTTTGAAAATGAATAAGAAGAATGAAAAAGATTTGATTTTTGAAAAAGATTTTGAAAAAGATAAGATTTTTAAATTGAAAATTTGATTTGATTCATAAAAACAACTAGATTTTAAAAAGTTTTGAAAAAGTCAACTCAAATTTTCGAAATTTATGAGTGAAAAAGGGAAAGATTTTTTTTTAAAATTTTTATGATGAGAGAGAAAAACATGCAAAATGATGCAATGCATGAAAATTTTTAGATCAAAACAATGAATGCATGCAAGAATGTTATGAATGTCAAGATGAACACCAAGAATACTATGAATGTCATGATGAAAATCAAGAACTTATTTTTGAAAAATTTTTAATGCAAAGAAAACATGCAAGACACCAAACTTAGAAATCTTTCATGTTTAGACACTATGAATGCAAAAATGCACATGAAAAATAAGAAAAGATGCAAAACAAGAAAACATCAAGATCAAACAAGAAGATTTACCAAGAACAACTTGAAGATCATGAAGAACACCATGAATGCATGAATTTTTCGAAAAATGCAAGATGAATATGCAATTGACACCAAACTTTCAACTTGACTCAAGACTCAAACAAGAAACATGAAATATTTTTTATTTTTATGATTTTATGATTTTTTTGTATTTTCTTTTAATTTTTTCGAAAATCATTTTGAAAAAGGAAAATAAGGATTCCAAAATTTTTAATATGAATTCCAGGAATCTTGTGCTTTTTAGTCTAAAGCTCCAATCTGAGGGTGAGGCATGGCTTAATAGCCAGCCAAGCTTTAGTATGCTATTACATGCATCAGCTAATTTGCTAAGAAAGACAAAGAAGCTTTTCTCTTGAGTATAAGTGAAACCTCTGTCCAAAAGAATTTAGACATGGCTTTACAGCCAGCCAAGCTTCACCATGCTTCATGAAACACTAGAATTCATTCTTAAAAATTCTGAAGAAAAAATATATTTTTTGAAAACATTTTTATTTTAAAATTTTTTTTTCGAAAACAAAGGAGAAATTTTTGAAAGATTTTTTTGAAAAATTTTTGAAAACTTTTTGAAAAGAAAACGAAAAGAAAGTTACCCAATCTAAGCAACAAGATGAACCGTCAGTTGTCCAAACTCGAACAATCCCCGGCAACGGCGCCAAAAACTTGGTGCACGAAATTGTGATCTCTGGTAATGGCTCCAAAAACTTGGTGCTCTAATCTCAATTCATAATTTGTCACAACTTCGATACAACTAACCAGCAAGTGCACTGGGTCGTCCAAGTAATAAACCTTACGTGAGTAAGGGTCGATCCCACGGAGATTGTTGGTATGAAGCAAGCTATGGTCACCTTGTAAATCTCAGTCAGGCGGATATAAAATAGTTATGGAGTTTTCGAAATTAAATAATAAAAGAAGGATAGAAACATTTATGTAATTCATTGGTGAGAATTTCAGATAAGCGTGTAGAGATGCTTTCGTTCCTCTGAATCTCTGCTTTCCCGCTGCCTTCATCCAATCAGTCTTACTCCTTTTCATGGCTGGCTTTATGCAAGGGCATCACCGTTGTCAATGGCTACATCCCATACTCTTGTGAAAATGGTCCAAATGCTCTGTCACAGCACGGCTAATCATCTGAGGTTCTCGATCATGCTGGAATAGGATTCACCCTCCTTTTGCGTCTGCCATTACGCCCAGCACTCGCGAGTTTGAAGCTCGTCACAGTCATTCAATCCCAGAATCCTACTCGGAATACCACAGACAAGGTTTAGACTTTCCGGATTCTCATGAATGCCGCCATCAATCTAGCTTACACCACGAAGATTCTGATTAAGAGATCTAAGAGATAATCATTCAATCGAAGGTAGAACGGAAGTGGTTGTCAGGCACGCGTTCATGGGGAATGATGATGAAAACATCCCTAAAAAGTAACCAGATTCTACTAAAAACATACTAAAAACAATGCTAAAAAGCGTATAAATTATCCGCTCATCACCGCTCATCAAAGACAAGGTGCTAAAGCTAAAGAAAGTACTCTATGGACTCAAGCAAACTCCATGAGCATGGTACAGTCGAATTGATAAATATTTCACTGATCATGAATTCAAGAAGATAAAAGTGAGCCTAGACTCTACATCAGGACACAAGGTAATTCAAACACTCTCATAGTTTTTCTGTACGTGGACGATCTTATCTTCACAGAAAACAATGAGACCATCATCAGAGAATTCAAAAAAATGAAGAAGACATTTGAGATGACTAACTTGAGATTGATGCACTATTTTTTTGGCATTGAGGTAACCCAAAATGAAGATGGAATTTTCATCTCACAAAAAAAATACACTTAAAATTTGCTACAAAGGTTCAAAATGAATTTTCATCTCGTCCATAATGAGGAATTAGAAAAAGAAGATAGATTTAGAGAGGCAAATGCCTCATAATACAGAAGTCTTATTGGAAGCCTCCTTTATCTAACAACCATAAAACCCGACATCATGTATGAAAGAATTCTATTGTCAAGATTCATGCAAAAACTAAGTTAGAAGTACTATAGAGATGCAAGAAGGATTTTAAGATATCTACACGGAACAAAGGATTATGGTATTCACTATAAATCTATTAAAGATCCAAAACTACTTGGATATACCGATAGTGATTGGGCAGGTTCAATTGATGACATGAAAAGTACTTCTGGATATGCATTTATGCTAGGATCTGGAGTATTTTCTTGGACATCAAAAAAATAAGAAACTATGGCTCAATCATCCACTGAAGTCAAGTATCTTGTAGGCGCAAATGCTACTAGTCAAGTAATATGGCTAAGAAAAATATTTGAAGACATAGGAGAGCAACAAGAAGAACCAACAACTATGTTGTGCGACAACAAGTCAACAATAGCAACAATCCAGTCCATCATATTAGGACCAAGCATATATCTATCAAGTATCATTTTGTGCGAGAAGCTATATTGGAGAAAAAGATAAAGATTGAGTATTGCAACACAAATGAGCAACTGGCAGATATCTTCACTAAAGCACTACCAAGATCAAAGTTCGAACAATTTCGAGAGATGCTTGGAGTTACACAAATGTGCATCAAGGAGGAGAATTAATTATGTTACACATTTGTAGAATTATCTAGAATTCTCATGACCTTGTTTAATAAAAATAAAGATCTAGATATTATAATGGAGAAGTCTAGAAAATAAGTAAATAACCAAGTAACTAGAAATATCTAGGAAGATAATATCTAGAAATATCTGAGAATTAGAAATATCTAGAAATTATGATCTGTCAACTTGTGAGGCCTATAAATAGGCAATTATAGTGCTTATTGTAATCAACTAACAAACACATTAAGTCTCACTAGCCTTTATACTCTCTCCTTAACCCATCAATAATATAACTATCAATTTTCTCAAACCGTTCATCTAAATTATTCTTTCATCAAAACTATCCTTATTATTCTTATTATACAATTCAAGTCTATAATACACTAAACCAACATCAAACTATTTCATAAAACTAACATATTCTAAAATTGAAGGATACAAATTTGTTCTTGTAGTTGAAATGATTATATATTTTGATATATAATTTAAGTATATTTTTATCAAAGTCTATAGAACTCGATAAATATTCTAATTTTAGAAAAAAACTATTTTAATATTTCTTTAAAAAAATTGTTACGGAATGGTTTAATCCACACCACGTTGACCTTGCTTTATTTCGGCCCAATCATTAGAGCTTACGATTGTTGACATAGGACATCCAAGGTCACGGTCTAACTAAATTCTCTTAGTGACACCTTAAAGATTCCTAGAACAAGAAAAGATCTAATCTCTATTAAAGAGGAGAACCTTTTCTGATTCACCATGACACATCTTATGGATTTTTTTAAATAAATATAAATGAGATAAGTTTACACATATCTCGTTTACACTGTAAACGAGATAAGACAGAGCGAGTAACACATGTATATCTCGTTTACAATGTAAACGAGATATGTATAAACTTATCTCGTTTACACTGTAAACGAGATACGTGATAAATTATAATGTTTACAGTGTAAACGAGATACAGCAAGACAAATTTTCAATAGCTATAAAAGGATGTGCTACCCTTTGTATTCTCCATATACATTTCATATCTTCTTCTCCTCCATCTTTCTTTCAAAAAATAGGCAAAAACGTCCAGTAGTAGCGGATATGTGGTTGTTTATGTGTATCCCAATTGTCGTATGAGAAAGAGTGACAATGGGGTGATATTTGAGTGTGATAATCCGTTACTGTTGCGCACTTGGCGAGTATGTTCGTTGTCAAAGAGTTTGAAATTTGATGCGGGTTTTACAAACCACAAAACATTGGCAAGTGCACCAGGTCATATCAAGTAATAACTCACGGTGAGTGAGTGTCGATCCCACGAGGATTAATGGATTAAGTAAATAATAGTCAACCGATTAATCTAGTCAGACAATCAAATTAGGGTTTTGAACAACTTGTAACATAAACAGCAAAGTAAACAAAAGCAAACAATGAGTGTTGAAAGGTAATATGATTAAAAAATTCAAGGTTTTAGAGATGTTAAAACTTCCAGATACATCTATGACAAATCATTAGTAATTAAACCCCAATCCCTTAGGCTGCGTTTGTTTTTAGAGACAGGACAGAACATGACACTGAAACGGAGACAATAAGACGGAGACACTAAAAATTATCTTTTGTGTATTGTGTTTGGATACGATGGACAAGACACTAATGTAATGTCTAGTATTATGTTTGGATACACATGGACAAGACTAAATTATTATATGAAATGACTAAAATAGCCCTGTGATTCCAAATTTTCTACATCAATACAAATTAATTTAATAAAAAATGAGAGTACGTAGGAGTACAGATGGAACTTGAAAAAAATATTTGTTGCTAATATTTATCTTTCAAAAGTTTTAAGATTAATTATTTTTGTTATTATTTTTATTACAAATTAAATAATATAATATAAGATTAAAATGGTATTGAAGTAAAATGATAAAAAAAAAAAAGAATTATCTACCCCCAATAAAAAATTCTACAGAAATGAAAGAGTACCTGGAAAAGAAAGAGATAGAGGAAGAACAGAAGAAAAAAGTATCTCTGAACAACGCAATAGGAAAAATAAGAAGGGGTAATAGTGGAAAAAAAGGAAAACAAAATTTATAAAATTGTCCGTGTCCACTCTTTCAAATCCTGTGTCCATCATTGTCCTTCGTGAAAGAGTGGACACAAAAGTATAAAAAACTGTCTCGGAGACAATATGTCCACTGTCCATGTCTCTGCTTCCAAACACTTTTTAAACAAGTGTTGTCCATGTCTTCATGTCCTGCCCCCGAAAATAAACGCTACCTTAGTGATTAAATTTTCTTTAACCTAATTAATCACTAATCCCTTAGTCAATTACTTAAGAAAATAGTTGAAGAACGTTCGCTGATTTATAAAGCCACATACTTCATAAGAATCTCTCCTAGTTAATTTTATGTCACATATCAAGTCTAGTTTCAAAGCTTAAAAGTTGTCAGAATTTGTTTTCAAGCTTAATTCAATTAATCAACTTTTCCAAGAGGTTAAGAGAATTCAAGTCAAAGAAAAATTGTTTCCCATCACATTCAAGACCTTTAGGATGAAAAATGAAAACCTTTTCTTAAGAAGAAACCATTTCATAAATCAAAGGTAGAAGAGCTAATGTATTAATCCATGGGATCAACAGAGCTCCCAACCTTAACCAAGGAGAATTAGTTGCTCATGTTCTTCAGAGAAATCCTCAATTGTCTAAAGTAAAATTGCCGAAGAAGCGAAGAGGTTTGTGACTTCCTCTCTTATATACTAACCCTAATGAAATTCAAATTCAAAACTTAAATAGAATCAAAATTAAAATAGAATCAATTCTAACTAATTAATGATTGCCTCTAGCAAAGCTTTCAATCTTATCTTCTTGCAAATCCTTAATAAATGCTATGATTAGTGTGCTTTTAAGTTGAGCGTTGGATTGTCCAAGTGAATGATGAAGAATTGGAGGTCTTGTGGCTTGATTTGAGGCCCCTGGAAGTAGCAAACAATCTCACATGGTACGTGAGAGATTCACGTTGTACGTGAAGCCTTTCTTGATGGCCCAAATTGCTCTCTGCTTGGTTCACGTTGTACGTGAACAAATCCACGTTGTACGTGGTATTGAAAACCTTTAATTGTGCCCTCTGTTTAGCCCCTGGTATTGTACGTGAAAACTCTCATGTACTACGTGAAAGTGCAATCGTGCGTACATATGCTTGCTCAAAATCTTCTTGTTAGGCATACACATGGGTCATGCATGCATGATAGTCTGCGTACAATGTTGAACTGCAGTTCATGCGTATGCACGGCTTCCATTTTGGCATTGTACGTCAAAGCTTCCACGTTGTACAATGAGGGACTCAGTGCCCCTAGGAATGCACTATGATTTGGCGTGGAATGTTGTTTTCCCCACGTTGCACGTGAAGTTTTCTGTTTAATTCAAGGAGCTTTCTGTTTGTATCCAGAAAGCTTTACGTTTGTTCCTCTATTCTTACTATTCTTGCTCAAAGTGGTTCCTTGCCTCCTTTTCTCTTTGATCTTTGCCAATTCTCTTCCAAATTCTCTAAAATCAATGAATGCACACTAACTCAAAGTACTGCTCAATCAACCATGAAAACATTGTTCAAGTTGCAATAATTCTTAGTTTATTGAATGGAATTCTAAGAGAAAAATACTAAAAATACGCACGAATCAATATTAAGTAACCTTGGTTGTTTAGGGAGAAAAGAGATTAGAAGAGTGGGGTATATGTTGCTAGCACCGTTGGAAAATGCAGTTTTTCAGTTTCGTCTATTTCGACTCTATAGTGACGAGCATGTGCGCCTCATGTTTGACATCCATGGGAAAATTATAGCGGAACAAGTGATGAAGCTTTCCGAAAGTTGGTGATGTTGGTGGTGGTGGATCCGTCTACTTGACTCTTGTACAGGATGACCCACCTTTAGCACCACCACCGATTCATGATGCTAGTCCAGTGGAAGACATGGACATGGATAATGAAGACTGTGACAAGGAGTATGTTATGGATAGAAATGATAGTGGTTCTTCTGAAGATGATGATAAAAAGGAGTTTGTACTAGACATGCCAGCTGAGGCAGTGGTGCCCTATATTTTGCCTCCCCCTCCCCCCTCCCCCGCCTTATTCTAGTGCTATCAGATGTACCAAGTCACTATCATGTATTGGATCCGGACATGATGCATGAGAATCTCCATTTTTCAACAGCGGGGAAGATGATTACAACCTAGACGGTGGGATGGAGTTTTGGATTGGCCACAAATTCAGAAGTAGATATGCAGTAATGCAGGGTGTGAAGAACTACAGCATTCGCAGAAGTGCTGAGTACTGAGTTGTCGAATTGGACCGATTAAAGTACTATGTGCATTGTCACCAATCTGTAACTGGATGTCCTTGGAGTCTCCATGTGGCCCTCCAATAGAATCTCGGATATTGGTGAGGTCAAGTTTAATTGTTGTATTTTTACTCGTTTATAATTGTTATATCTAGTGTAGTTTCCCACCATGAATGTTTTATTTAGTTAGGGAGGTCTTGAGGGTTGGTAGAGCGGATACGTGTTTAGCACCCACTATGTCCCAAGACCATCGACAGTTGGACATCATCCTTATCTACAGTGTCATCCTACTGTTGATACAGCCCAACCCATCCGTCAGCATCCCGGTCCTACAGGGTGCAGTTCGGCAAAGCTATCACTTGAAACCCTCGTATAGAAAGGTCTGGATGGTGAAGTAAAAGGAAATTACGTAGATATAGGGGACTGGAAGGAGTCATACAACAAGGTGCCAAAGCAGTTACAAGCACTACAGAGTTGTTGTCCTGTAACAATATGTGAGCTCAGGGCTTTACCTTACCATAATGGATACCTTATGCTCCACGACTATAGCATGTTTGACAAAGTATTCTGGGCCTTTCCGTCTTGTGTTGAGGCTTTCAAGCAGTGCAAGCTGTTTGTTTCTATCAATGGCACGCATTTGTATGGCAAATATGGTGGTGTGTTGCTTATTGTAGTGGCACAAGACGGCAACATCAATATCCTTCTTGTTTTTTTGCAATTATAGAGTCTGAGAGTATGGAGTCGTGGTCTTTCTTCCTGACTAATTTGAGACGACATGTCACTAATACATGAGCATCTTGTACCCTTTTTTCTATCATTTTCGAGTTGTTTTAGTTAGATTTTATTTAGTTCTACTTAATTTTAGTACAAAAATCCTCTTTGGATGCTACTTTGAGTTGTTTTAGTATTTTTATGATTTCAGTTGAAATTCGGAGCAGTTTGGCAGAGTTTGGAGCTAAAAACAGAAAAGCTACCGTACTCCCCTTGAGGCGCTAAATGCCAAGCTGGCACCAGCAGGATGCTCGTGGCCACTCCCTTTAGGGCGTTAAATGTCCAATATGGCGTTTAGCGCCAGCAAGCCTGATTCGAATTTGAAGGCCCACTCTTGGAACATCTCTGGTGGATTTAGCATTTAGTGTTAGTTATAATTTATTTTCTTTTTGTAATTTTTATTTATAAACAATATCTTTTAGTTTTAGGATTTATTATTTTATTTTATTTCCGAATCAAATTAGGTTAGTATAAAAGTAAAAAGATTCATCTAGGATCGGATTTCTTCGGTACATTACACTTTTCAAAACCCTAGTTTCTCTGAAAGTCATGAGCAACTAAACTTCTTTGGTTAAGGTTAGGATCTCTATTTATTTCTATAGATTAATATTATTGTTTTTCTATTTTAATTAATGTATTGTCAGTTTCAAGGATTGTTTTCATTCTTAATCTTATGAATCTGGGTGGAACGAGAGTATGACCCTTATTCTACATGAGTTCTTGTGATTCTTGAGAGAGTTATCTCGCTTGAACAACAGCTTGAAAATAAATTCCTCCTAAATTACTAATTACATGAACTAATTGGGATATATGACATGTAATCTTGTTAGCTTTGGATAATTAGGGATTTTGTAGCCATAAACTAGTTTTTGAAGTTAACCCTCTAATCGGAGTTAAGTGAGCATGAGAGTGGCGGTTAATGAGGGTTAGAGAAAACTAAATCACTAAAAGATTAGGATTTAGTTAATTACAGTTTGCCATGAAATGAATCATGCATTGTTAAAATAGTTGGTAAGAACTTTTAATTCGGACAAGTAAACATCTCCGAAGTCTTAACTATTTTCTCTCATTGTTTTACATCAAACCTTTTAAATAGGTGTTCGTTACGAAGGGCAGGGAGGTACAGGCACAACTAACGGCAGGAAATCGTTTCTCCCAATGGCTGATGGCTACCGTTCAATAGAACAAAGAGGGCATCCCGAAGATGCGTGTTACTCACTGTGACAGACGGGCTTCAATTTTTGTCATTGAGGAGTTAAAGCCTTTCGAGGGTTGGTTTCAAGGTTCGTTCCGTGTTCGGCTCACAGCGAGGATGTGTGACTGTGGCCTTTTTCAATCTCTCAATTTTCCATGCCATCATGCGCTTGCCGCTTGTGCCATCGCAAGTATCTAGTGGGCTCCATATGTTCATCCAGTGTATATGCAGGAAGTTGTGTTCAAGGTATATGAGATAGAGTTTCTGGTGTACCAGACGAGGCGCTTTGGCCGGAGTGGTATGGGACATGGCTTCATCCTAACCCCCTCATGCGCAAGAAGGCTACTGGAAGACCTGTGTCCATTAGGTTTCGGAATTTCTATACAGGCAAGTCGGGCATACTAGGAGAGGTTGTCCCAACCGACCCACGGACGAAGCTTAGATGGTTGTTTCCATTTTGAGGACTAGTAGTTATCGAGCTGTTTAGAATTAAGCTTTCTTTTTCCGAGTTGCACTCAAGGGTTATTTTCTTTGTGTAAAATACTATGAATCTCAAGTTATCCATTTGTCTTGATCGTTTATGCCATAATTGAATATTGTGTTCTTTGTTATTAATTTTATGGTGTCTTTATCGTTATTTTCTTTGTTTACTTTGTATGTTCTAGACTTTAGTACCGGAACATAACCGAAGTTGCATACATCATAAAACATTCAGTACATAAAAAGTGTGGATAAGACAAGTTTAATAACATGATAAACGACATAATAAATAACATAAAATCATCGGTTCTGGTGGTCCCGGTAGTGCAGCCGATGTCTGGTGCCACATCGCAAAGGTTGTGCCGGGCGTTGAGGTCTACTAGGTCATGGGTCTGCATGAGGCTGTGCTTGTGTAGAGGGATCCTGTGGCTGCGGTGGTGGAAGGGTGAAAGTGGGACATAGTAACCTCCCGAGTAAGGAACGGAGGTATACTGATGCATCTAAGGCTGAGGCTGAGGCGGACAGGCGATGCAGGATACAATGGTGTAAGCTGTGGACGGGATGACCTGACCAGGAGTTTGTAGTCCACTAACGGCGGAGTCGCATACTGAGTACCCGGCCGCACCCCTACTCCGTATGACGTGCTACGGCCTAGTGATGTGTATGGAATCCAGGCTAAGGTACACGCGGGAGTAGAGGAATGAGGAGCCTATCCGATGCTCTGCTCTCTGCCCGTGCAAAACTGCTCTGTGAGGCGTTATATCGAGGTTTGGTCGGTGGTATGAATCTGGAATGCATCCTCAAACCCTATCTCCTCCACCATCTTCTCCCCATGATAACTGTTGGATGGCCTGGCATCATGCCAGCCAGGTGGTGAAGTGTCCCATATGTCCCGATGAATCTGTGAACTTGAACCAGATGGATGATGTGGTGGGAGAGGTGGAGGAGGTGGTGGTAGTGGTGGTGGTGAATCGTTGCCACCGGCTAGGTTGTTACCATGCTTCTTTTGTCGGTCAAACTCAGCCTCCTCCTCGGACTCCACATCTAAGCGTTCCATGCGAGGCCTGACCCTATCCCTCTGAGCCCCTGTGGCTGCTCTACACTCTCTGGAACCCTTCTCTCTCCTAGTAGGCCACCAGTGTCCTCCCGAACCTCCCTAGCATGCCGACAACAATCGGAGACATCCTAGGGAAGGTGAAAAATGTCCCTCGACTGGCTAGCAGTAGACTGGACATCAGCCAGTAAATCGAATAGCCTGGGATTATCAAGTACATTCTGGCCTGATAGATGCCTAACATGTAAAACCTGAATAATTAATAAATAATTAACTCATTAATATTTATTCAAGAAAATTATAAAATTAAATTTTATAATTTAATGAGATAGAGCTAATTAAAATAAGAATGTTGACACTAATTTTAATGAATTTGGCCCAAGGGGCCCAACCCAACCCAAGTCAGCTTCCTTCTCTTCCCCAAATGAAATACCTGCTGCCAAACACATTTGGGGGAAGAACCTTGAGCTTCAAACGCTTGTCCAAATTCAAGTTACCATAACTTCCTATCCCGAGCTCCGATCGCCACACTGTTTGCGGCCACGCGACCACCGTGTCGAGCTCTACGAATCCATCAGAACAATTTCATAGGTATGCTTCATACTCTTTCCTAGCTGCTTGATGAATCCATATTTGATGATGATTTTTTGTTAGAATTGAATGAATTTTCATCACATAAACTCACACTTATTCCCTTGAATAGCATGCTTTTGATCTCTCCTCCCAATTTATACTTGATCATAAAAATATGTTATTTTATACTTAATTTGATCTATTTTATTTTATTTGCCTTCCGTTTGATGCCTTGATGTTATTGGTGAAGTGCTTTTAGGTGTATAAGGTAGGAATGGATTGGAAAAAATGGAAGAAGAGCATGCAAAGTGGAGGAAGCAAGAAAAATCAAAGGAGTGGGCTCAGAGACGTGTGCGTGCGCACAGCTACCTGTGCGTATGCACAGCTACCTGTGCGTATGCACAGCTTTCCAAGCAGAGCATGTGTAGTGCAGCGAGCGCGTCGCGCGTCCATCCATGCATCGCGTAGTGTGCGTGCACACACCTTCCTGTGCGTCCGCACAGGCCTGGATTTCTCGCAAAGTGTGCGGACGCACGCGTCTGTACGTCCGAACAAGTGTCCGCACATGACTTCATTAAAATAGCACATGCCTCGCAATTTGAGGGCTTTGGAGGCCTGTTTCTGAAGTCTTATAGCTCATATTGGGGGGAAGAATGAAGCCATAACATAGGATATCATTTTAGTATAGTTTAGGAGTAGTGGTAGGAAGTTTTAGTTTAGTTTTTCTCTAAGTTTTTCATCATCTCTATTAGGGTTTATATTAAGATTTTACATTCAAGTGCCATTTCTATTTCTTATCTTGGATTTTGCAAGCTCTCATTATAAGTAATTTCTTGTTATTACTCTTTATAGTTACATTGTCATTGCTCTTTCTTCTAATACAAGTTATAGTTCAATTTTGCTTTTCTCTTGCTATCTCAATTTCTTGTTGATGAATTTGATGTTGGATGTTGATTATATGCTCTCTTGTGTTATCTTTGTTGATTGAGATCAATTGTTGCTTTAGTTTCAAGTCTTTACTCATTTTCCTCATGTTTAAGCTTTTTGCCCACCAAGTGTTTGACAAAATGTCAAGCATGGTTTTAGGCTAAATTTTTAGTTCTTGGCTTGGGGAAAGTGAGCAATTGGATCCCTAGAGTTGGAATGTCCTATATTTAGTTTCAATTCTTGGGTTGTTAATTGTTCTTGTTCCCACTAACGCTAATTTGTTGCTAAGGTAATTGGTATGCGAAATTGCTACTCAGGTTGTGAATTGTTGTTCGAAATTGATTCCCCGGCAATGGCACCAAAAACGGATGCA
>NC_029787.2:47068364-47073860 GCF_000816755.2 Arachis ipaensis | reverse complement strand
TTTGGATCCTTTTCTGGCGCTGGACGCCAGATTTGGGCAGAGAGCTGGCGTTGAACGCCAGTTTGCATCGTCTAAACTTGGTCAAAGTATGAACTATTATACATTTCTGGAAAGCCCTGGATGTCTACTTTCCAAAGCAATTAGAAGCGCGCCATTTCGAGTTCTGTAGCTCTAGAAAATCCACTTTGAGTGCAGGGAGGTCAGAATCCAACAGCATCAGCAGTCCTTCTTCAACCTCTGAATCTGATTTTGGCTCAAGTCCCTCAATTTCAGTCAGAAAATACCTGAAATCACAAAAAAACACACAAACTCATAGTAAAGTCCAGAAATGTGAATTTAACATAAAAACTAGTGAAAACATCCCTAAAAGTAACTAGATCCTACTAAAAACATACTAAAAACAATGTCAAAAAGCGTATAAATTATCCGCTCATCAGTAATTAGCAAGCAAGTTAAGATTTGTGGGTTAAGTACACTTATGCTCATTTAACTTACCTTCCGATGTGAGGGTTGATCAAGTGAGACTAATCCATCATAATTGTCATAGTTATGGTTCCAACAAGGAAAGGACCCTTAGCTCACTCCAAGCCAAGACTCTTTTTCTTTATGCTTTCAATCTTTTATACCTTTATATGTTGATTTCTTTCATACTTTACTTGTTTATATTACATAGCCGGTTCTTTAATTTCTTAATGCATTTAATCATTACAATTTTGCATGTTCTTTTATTGCTTTATATGTTCATTTCTTCATTCACAACCCGTTGATCACTACAACCGGAATTGCACGCTCATTGTTCTAAAGTGCTCCTAGGGAGACAATTCGGGAGTCTAATACTCTCGGTTTTAATTTGGTTTTTCTTGTGACATATCTTGTGAATTTCCAATTTGATTCGAAGGGTCAATTTGTCAGGTTGGGACTATACTTACAACGTTAAAATCCGTTTCCTTTGGATAACCGAGTTCCTAACCCACATGCGAATTGATCCTCCATCTTGTATCAAATTTTGGTGTCGTTGCCGGGGAGTTCACTTTATGTGCAATGAGTGCTACAATTTTTGGTTGTTGTAAATATGTGAATATTGTGAATACTTGATTTTGGTTTGCTACTTGGCTCTAATTGTAGATATCACATTCCTCTTAGATTAACTTTCGTAGTTTTTGGTTGTCAAGTTGGTTCTTGTTTACTTGTCTATTTTTGTTTTGCTCTTCATAATTGCATGGTTTTATTGCCTCCTCAGTTGAATGACACGGTCGCTTCCAGACCCGAGCTTGGCCACTTTTGATCTGGAAATCAAACGAACTTTAACTCATTTAAGGCAAGCTCGGCGCCGGCTAGCTTTTGTGAATAGTGAATCGGGTTCCCTTGAAGAGCACTCCCATTCACTATCACCAACCATCCGTGACCATCATTCTCCAATCAACAATGAGACTCTATATTCCTCTGTGGGGAGTACCGAATTCTCTTTAAGTGACTCAGGTGACACTGAAATGGTAGACCCACCTAGGAGAATCACCTTGAAGGAGGCCGGTGCTCCTGATCTTAACTTGCAACCACTACAGATCTTGTATCCGGCCTTAGACCCAAATTTTGAGCTCAAATCTAGCACGATAAACTTGCTCCCCAAGTACAATGGATTGCCTGGAGAGGATCCCTTGAAGCATCTTAAGGATTTCCAAGTTGCTTGTGCAACTGCAAGAAGACATAGGGCTGATGAAGCTGGAGTGTTGGTCTTCGCTTTTCCTTTCTCTTTGGAGGGAAAAGCGAAGGAGTGGTTTTATACTCAGACAGGGGAAGTTAGATCCAACTGGGACTTGTTGCGTAAAGAATTTTTGAAAAGTTCTACCCTCCCCAGAAAATAGACAAGTTAAGGAGAGAGATTTCTTGCATTTTGCAACGGGATGGGGAGACCTTGTATGAGTATTGGGAGAGATTCAAGAAGTTGCTAGAGGCTTGCCCTCACCATAGGATTGATGAGCTGGTTCTTATCAGTTATTTCTGTCAAGGAATGCATCACCAAGACAAGCTTCTCCTAGACGCCGTGAGTGGAGGTTCATTGACTAAGAACAAGACCGCTGCAAAGGCATGGGAAGTTATATCAGACTTGGCGGACTCAACTCAGCACTCAAGGGTGAGGAGCCCACAACCGAAAGCTGTGAATGAAATTTCTCCCTCCAGAGATGCTATTTTGACCAAGACCCTTGGTGAAATGACAATTATGTTGCGACAACTCACCCAGGAGCAACAAATTCCTCAAGCTTTGATAAGTGCTCAACCTCCACCTCAAAGGATCGAAGGACCACCAAGGGTATGTGGTGTTTGTACGTGTAACACTCATTACACCGATGAGTGTCCTCAGCTCCAAGAGGACACTACATTGGCGGTAACTAACTCTTACCTACAAAAGCCAAATTATAACCAAGGATCCAACCAACATAGAGAAAACTAAAACCAAGGGTGGAGGGATAACCCGAACCAAAGGTGGAACCAAGCTCCTCAAGCTCATCCCAACCAAAACTCCTAAGTCTACTACTATCAACAACCCCAAGGTCAACCATAATACCAACAACCATACCAACAACCATACCAACAACCCCCACAATCTCAACCTCAAGGGAAATACCAACACCCACACAGTAGGCCTAGCCCTCCTCAAGTTAACCAAGCCCTTCCCTCCAACCAACCTCACATGAATGACACAATTCACACCTTCATGCAAGAACAACGAGAGTTCCACAAGAAACAAGAAGCATATATGGCTACAATAGTCGATGCCTTTTCCCGTCTAACTCTCCCTCCTCCAACCACGCAAAATACCTAACAAGCTTCAACCTCAAGTAGTTTACCCTCCCAACCTCAACCCAATCCTAAAGGTAGCATCGATGCCATTACCCTTAGGAGCAGCACCAAATTTGATAAGAATGTTGCCATGCCTACAAAGTTGAGTGAGGAGACAAACAACGAAGACGTGGGAGATGAAGTGGAAGTGATGAGGGATGAAGATGAATGTGTTGATAAAAGCAAGGAAGAACCACCTAAGGTCAAGGAGCCAAATAGAAAGATGTTGCTTGAAGAGCCTTTGCCCATTCCATTCCCATCTTTAGCCAAGAAGGCTAAGAAACAAGAAGAGCTTGACCCCACTATGGTGGAAGTTTTCAAGAAGGTTGAAGTCACTGTCCCTCTCTTCCAAGCAATTCAACAAGTGCCAAGATATGCCAAGTTCCTTAAGGATGTTTGCACTCACAAAGAAAAGCTTGGCAACCTCAACACAAGGCTGGTAGATGATTCTATCTCTTCCTTACTTCCTGAAAAATGCAATGATCCTGGCCCATGTTTGGTCACTTGCTTGATTGGCAAAATTAAATTCATGGATTGCATGTGTGATCTGAGGGCGTGCGCGAGCATTATGCCGCTCCTCGTTTATGAAAGATTAAATTCGGCACCCTTAAAGAGGTCCAGAGCGAGGTTCGTGCTAGCCGATAAGAGTATTGTGTCCGTTGTTGGGATTGCCGAAAATGTCCTAGTCAACATTCAAGGATTGTTCTTTCTAGCTGATTTTCACATCTTGGAGACACCTTCCATTGACTCAAGCAAGCCATCATCCATACTCCTTGGAAGGCCGTTCTTGAAGACAACCCGTTTTAAGCTGGATGCACATTCGGGAGTCTATTCTTTTGAGGCGGATGGCAAGTTGGTCAAGTTCACCTTGGAGGAGTCAAACAAGTCCGTTCTTGAAGCGTATTCTATTTTCGATTGTGACGTAGTTGAAGAGCAAGTCATGGAGGATAGCAAGGAGCAAAAAGAAGAGGATGTTGCCAAGGAATCAAGTTCAAAGGATGTTATTCAACCCAAAAAATGCCAAGGAGTTGGAGATCTTCCTCCTTGGTGAAGTTCCCAAACGACCAATGAAGCCATGCAAGTCCAAATTAGGACTCTAAACCAAAGTGCTTGGTGGGAGACACCCCACCATGGTGACATTATTCCAACTCTATCTCTTGTTTATAGTCTTTTGCATTATTTTCCTTTTTGTGATATAATGGTTAGTTTAGGTTTGATTTGATGAATTTTGAGTTGTCCAAGATGTATTGCTTGTGGACTATGAATTTGTGCTTATTTGAATGGTTTGGGTATGGTTTGTTGATATGCTAAGGGTGGGAACCTTGGTTTTGAGAAGAAATGAATTTTCTGAAATAGGGCACCTGTGCGTCCGCACCCACCTATGCATTCGCACAACCCTGAATTTTTCGCCATGTGTGCGGACGCACCAGCCTGTACGTCCGCACGAGCCTTGTTTTTCCCTCTGGTGGCAGTGCCAGCGCAGCTTGTGCGTGCATACTGCCAAATTTCCCTACCTTGAGTGAGCGCTCACCTGCGTGCACCCACACGCACTCCCTTCCATGCTCCACCTGTGCAACCGCACAGACGTGTGCGTCCGCACGCAACTCGATAGCCCCTCTGTTGGCAGCGAGGGAACAGCTTGTGTGTGGGCACAACCCACCCTATTCCTAACCTTTGTGCGTGCGCACAGACCTGTGTGCGCACGCACGCGAACCTTTGTCCTCAAGTTTTTCCAAAAAAAAAAAATCTGTGCGGTCGCACGTCCTTTTGCATCCCCTCTAGTTGCAGCGATCGCACGCTGTGTGCGTTCCCACCGCTCCAAGTTTTCGTCTCTGTGCGTCCGCACAGGACGCGTTCTGGGCAGTAACAAGGCAACTTGCCCTGTTGAGAGGCAGCCCCCTCTTTCCTTTTTCTTCTTCACAGCTGCCCTCTCTCCCTCTTCTCTGCCCAGCCCGTCAGTCCTGGCCGCCGCCACCGCCAGCCCACCGCCGGTAACCTCTCTTCTTTCCCCTTTCTTCCCTTCTCTTCTCTCTTTTCCTTCTTTCTTTCCTTCTCTTTTCCATATACAACACCGGTGAGCTCTCCCTCTTCTGGTGTTGCTTCTTTTTCCGGCGAACCCAACCGCCGTAATTTCGCAGTGGCTATAAGAAGTGTCATTGTTTCCCACCTCATTCTTGTCTTCTCAACCTTCATATCTAAGGTTCTTGTTTTCCTTTTCTCTTTATGTTAATATTTTCTTTGCAAGTGTTTCCATTCCTTTTATATTGCTTAGATTTTATTAATTGCTTTCTTTCTTGTTTTCTTGATTTGCAAAGTGTTGTTGTTTGATTTTTGGAACTGGTTATGAGCATATTTGAGCTTAATTGTGATGAACTTGCACATTGCATACCACATGTTCGATAAAATGCCTCAATGAACACTTTGTTTGATTCATATGACTTGGCCATCATATGTGTTCGATTTATCTCTTGTTAGGCATACTGTATGAATTGTGCAACGTCTATAATGACTTTTGATGGTTGTTAAGTAAATTCACCGATGCATTTCCTTATTTGTTCATGTGCCATTCTTGGTTGCAAATTGATGAGCGGATAATTTATACGCTTTTTGACATTGTTTTTAGTATGTTTTTAGTAGGATCTAGTTACTTTTAGGGAT
>NC_029787.2:47065470-47065761 GCF_000816755.2 Arachis ipaensis | reverse complement strand
CTTTGAGGAACAGCAGAGCTCCACACCTTAATCTATGGAGTGTAGAAACTCTACCGTTAAAAATACATAAGTGAAAGTCCACGCATGGCCAAGAGGCCAGCCCTCAAACGTGATCTAAGATAGCATACAACTGATCAAAGATGATCAAAGGATCAAAAGATAATCCAAAGATATCAAATACAATAGTGAAATGTCCTATTTATAATAAACTAGCTACTAGAGTTTACAAAAGTAAGTAATTGATGCATAAATCCACTTCCGGGGCCCACTTGGTGTGTGCTTGGGCTGAGC
>NC_029787.2:47056255-47059595 GCF_000816755.2 Arachis ipaensis | reverse complement strand
AAGTTTTTGGCACCGTTGCCGGGGATTGTTTGAGTTTTCGGCAAGCTTTTGGTCCGGTAACATCAGTGCCAAGTTTGATCCGGCAACAACACCAAGTTTTTGGCGCCGTTGCCGGGGATTGTTTTTGGACAACTGACGGTTCATCTTGTTGCTCAGATTAGGTAATTTTCTTTTTGTTTTGTTTTCAAAAAAAAAAAATTTCTTTCAAAAATATTTCTAAAATTCTCTCATCTGTTTTCGAAAAAAATAAAAATGTTTTCAAAAATTTTATTCAAGATTTTTAAGAATGAATTCTAGTGTTTCATGAAGCATGTGAAGCCTGGCTGGCTGTAAAGCCATGTCTAAATTCTTTTGGACTGAGGCTTCCAAACCATCAGAGGCAAGTTACATATTTGATAAGTAATGAGCAGCAATTTGTTATCAAGAGCATTATACTCTGGTGTTACATGCTGAAGCTTGGCTGGCCATTGGCCATGTCTAGTGTTTTGGACTGGAGCCTTCTTTGAAAGCTTGGCTGGCTAGTGAGCCATGTCTAATTCCTGGACTGAAGCTTTAGACTAAGAATGCAAGATTCCTGGAATTCATGTTAAAAATTTTGGAATCCTTATTTTTCCTTTTCATATAATTTTCGAAAAATACAAAAAAAAAATTTAGAAAATCATAAAAATCAAAAATATTTTTGTGTTTCTTGTTTGAGTCTTGAGTCATATCATAAGTTTGGTGTCACTTGCATATGCATCTTGCATTTTTTCGAAAATATCATGCATTCATAGTGTTCTTCATGATCTTCAAGTTGTTCTTGGTAAGTCTTCTTGTTTGATCTTGATGATTTTTTGTTTTGTGTCTTTTCATGTTTTTCATATGCATTCTTGAATTCTTAGTGTCTAAGCATTAAAGAATTCTAAGTTTGGTGTCTTGCATGTTTTCTTTGCATTAAAAATTTTTCAAAAATGTGTTCTTGATGTTCATCATGATCTTCAAAGTGTTCTTGGTGTTCATCTTGACATTCATATCATTCATACATGCATTCATTGTTTTGATTCAAAAATTTCATGCATTGCATCTTTTTAGTGTTTTTCTCTTGCATCATAAAAATTCAAAAATCAAAAAAAAAAATATCTTTCCTCTTTTCTCTCATCAAATTCGAAAATTTAGATTGACTTTTTCAAAAATTTTTAAAATCAAATTGTTTCTTATGAGTCAAATCAAAGTTTCAATTTAAAAAAATCTTATCTTTTTCAAAAATCAAATCTTTTTCAAAATTCTTAGTTATTTTCGAAAATTCCAAAAATATTTTTCAAAAATCTTTTTCTTATTTTTAAATCAAATTTTCGAAAATAACATAATCAATTAATGTTTTGATTCAAAAAATTTGAATTTTGTTACTTGTTTGTTAAGAAAGATTCAAACTTTAAGTTCTAGAATCATATCTTGTGATTTCTTATGAATCAAGTCATTAATTGTGATTTTAAAAATCAAATCTTTTTCAAAACTAATTTCAATCATATCTTTTTCAAAAATATCTTCTTATCTTATCTTTTTCAAAAATATCTTTTCAAAATATCTTTTCTAACTTCCTAACTTCTTATCTTTTCAAAATTTGTTTCAACTAACTAACTAACTTTTTGTTTGTTTCTTAACTTTTTCAAAACTACCTAACTAACTCTCTCTCTCTCTCTAATTTTCGAAAATATCTTCCCTCTTTTTCAAAATTTCTTTTTAATTTATTAATTATTTTAATTTTTAAATCTTAATTTTCGAAAATTACTAACACATTTTCAAAAACCAATTTTCAAAAATCACTAACTCCTTTTCAAAAATAATTTTCGAAAATTCCCTCTCTCTCTCATCCTATTCTATTTATTCTTTCATTAACTAACATCTCTTCCTCACATCATCACCAAATTCGAACCCCCCTCCTCTATCTGTGTTCGAATTTCTTCTTCTTTTCTTCTACTAAAAATAAGGATCCTCTTTACTGTGACATAGAGGATTCCTCTTCTTTTCTTTTTCTCTCCTCTTTCTTATGAGCAGGGACAGAGAAAAAGGCATTCTTGTTGAAGCTGATCCAGAACCTGAAAGGACTCTGAAGAGAAAATTAAGAGAAGTTAAATTACAACAATCCAGAAACAACTTGATTGAAAATTTCGAACAAGTAAAGGAGATGGCAGCCGAACCCAACAATAATGTAAGGAAGATGCTTGGTGACTTTACTGCACCTAATTCCAATTTACATGGAAGAAGCATCTCCATTCCTGCCATTGGAGCAAACAACTTTGAGCTGAAAAAGCATCTGTCTGGCGTTCAGCACCAGAACAGAGCATGGTTCTGGCGCTGAACGCCCAAAATGGGCAGCTTCTGGGCGCTGAACGCCAGAACAGGCATGGTTCTGGCGTTCAACGCCAGAAATGGCACACAAATGGGCGTTGAACGCCCAAAATGGCCACCAACCTAGCGTTGAACGCCCAGAGTTGGATACAAAGGCATTTTTACATGCCTAATGGGTGCAGGGATGTAATTCCTTGAACACCTCAGGATCTGTGGACCCCACAGGATCCACTTAGGATCTGTGGACCCCACAGGATCCACTCAGGATCTGTGGACCCCACAGGATCCCCACCTACCTCCACTCACTTTTTCACACCACTCTCTTTCACACAACCCCATAAGCACTCTTCCCCAAAAACCCTTCACCAATCACCTCAAACTCTCTTCCCCATCACCTCTTCACCACTCACATCCATCCACTCTTCCCAATAAACCTACCTCATAAACTCCACCTACCTTCAAAATTCAAAACCAATTTCCCACCCCAACCCCCCCACATGAGCTCTGACGAGTATTCCTCTTCAGAAGAGAATGAGGATGTTACTGAAGAGCAAACTGCCAAGTTTCTTGGTGCAATCATGAAGCTGAATGCCAAATTATTTGGCATTGATACTTGGGAAGTTGAACCTCCCCTGTTCTTCAATGAACTAAGTGATCTGGATCAACTGACATTGCCTCAGAAGAGACAGGATCCTGGAAAGTTCATAATACCCTGTACCATAGGCACTATGATCTTTAAAGCTCTGTGTGACCTTGGTTCAGGAATAAACCTCATGCCCCTCTCTAATAGAGAAACTAGGAATCTATGGGGTGCAAGCTGCTAAAATCTCACTAGAGATGGCAGACAGCTCAAGAAAACAGGCTTATGGACAAGTAGAAGATGTATTAGTAAATATTGAGGGCCTTTACATCCCTACTGATTTCATAGTCCTGGATACTGGAAAGGAAGAGGATGAATCCATCATCCTAGGAAGACCTTTCCTGGCCACAGCAAGAGCTGTGATTGATGTTG
>NC_029787.2:47055494-47056058 GCF_000816755.2 Arachis ipaensis | reverse complement strand
AAGCACTGCTGATGCTGTTGGATTCTGACCTCCCTGCACTCAAAGTGGATTTTCTGGAGTTACAGAACTCGAAATGGCGCTCTTTCAATCGCGTTGGAAAGTAGACATCCAGGGCTTTCCAGCAATATATAATAGTCCATACTTTGGCCAAGAATAAATAACGTAAACTGGCGTTCAACGCCAGCCTTCTGCCCAAATCTGGCGTCCAGCACCAGAAAAGGATCCAAAACCAGAGTTGAACGCCCAAACTGGCACAGAAACTGGCGTTCAACTCCACAAATGGCCTCTGCACGTGCTACACTTAAGCTCAGCCCAAACACACACCAAGTGGGCCCAGAAAGTGGATTTATGCATCAATTACTTACTCATGTAAACCTTAGTAGCTAGTTTATTATAAATAGGACCTTTTACTAGTCTTTTTGACCATCTTTGGTCTCAGTTTTAATCCATTGTTCATCTTAGGAGACTATTGATCTCGTTTAGGGGGCTGGCCATCTCGGCCATGCCTGGACCTTCACTTATGTATTTTCAACGGTAGAGTTTCTACACTCCATAGATTAAGGT
>NC_029787.2:47035784-47055008 GCF_000816755.2 Arachis ipaensis | reverse complement strand
TTCAATGATTGAATGACTGTGACGAGCTTCAAACTCGCGAGTGCTGGGCGTTAGTGACAGACGCAAAAGGAGGGTGAATCCTATTCCAGCATGATCGAGAACCGATAGATGAATAGCCGTGCCGTGACAGGGTGCGTGAGCATATTATTCACTGAGAGGAGGGGATGTAGCCACTGACAACGGTGATGCCCTTGCATAAAGCCAGCCATGGAAAGGAGTAAGACTGATTGGATGAAGATAGCAGGAAAGCAGAGGTTCAGAGGAACGAAAAGCATCTCCATTCGCTTATCTGAAATTCCTACCAATGATTTACATAAGTATCTCTATCCCTATTTTATTATATAATATTCGAAAACAACATTATCACTTTATATCCGCCTGACTGAGATTTACAAGGTGACCATAGCTTGCTTCATACCAACAATCTCCGTGGGATTCAACCCTTACTCACGTAAGGTATTACTTGGACGACCCAGTGCACTTGCTGGTTAGTTGTATCGAAGTTGTGACAATTATGAATTAAGATCAAAGCACCAAGCTTTGGAGCCATTACCAGGATTTGTTCGAGCCTGGAGATCACAATTTCGTGCACCACAAATGCATTGTGTGATATGAATTCATTTGCCGTTGTTTATCAAAAAATTTTTATATGGTAATCCCGGTACAACGAGCATGAACCTTAGTTGATGTCTTGATCAAACATCTTTTGCACTCAAATTAAGACCACTGTATGGGTGATTACCCCTTCTTGAGAATGAACAATTGCTAATTCCCTTTTGGTGCTTGCTTAAAGCTTCGAGTTGTTAATTGCCTTAGGGTGTGATTGTCGCGATGTCCTGCCGGTGTGTGTATTCTAACCGCGCACTTAGTGGAATATATACACCGTATTTTTGTAAATCACACCACTTATACAAGCTTCTTTTAATCTTAATCGTGCTTCCTCAATCATTTTTACTTTATGTTGCCCTACGGTCTCAAATTCCTTTTATTGTATTTTCAGGATAAGAAAGAAGGGTAAGGCACCGGTTACCTCACCGGTTGAACACACTACCGCTCACCCTCCTAAAATATGGCCGCATCGTCAAGGAACTAAACCGGACACATTGGTTAACCGAAGAGCCAACTCTCAATTCGAAGCTATTGAGAAGCGTACCATCCATTGGGAGCGCCCGTTGAAGGTACCAAGTCAATATAAGGTAGTTATCCACCAAAGGATTGCCTCGCTTCATTGGGAGTTTCTTGAGCGAGAACCCATTGAAGTTAATGAAACCATGGTGCAGGAATTTTATGCGAATTATCAAGCTTGGGAAGCTGACTCAGTTTTCCTCCGGGGAAAGATGTTGAATACATCTGATCAAGCTCTCGAAACAATCCTCAACATCCCCCACATTCCACTTGAGAAGGATGAGTATGTCAAGCTAAAAGTGGATGTCTTCAAAGGAAAAGTATCTTTGACCCCCATTCTTAAGAGAATAGGCCATCCTGGTGCATCTTGGGAGTATAGCAAAGGGAAGAATTCTGTTCCCGCTAGTATTGCATACTCTGATTTGAATGCTGAAGCTCGTATATGGCATCAGATTGTGGTAGACTACATTATCCCGAGCACCCACACTACCCATGTGAGATTCAAAACTGCTTTGCTGCTTTGGGCTATTATGAAAGGAAAGTATATAGCCATCTTGCCTTTATTGCGCAAATCGATTTGGAAATCGATTGAGAAGAAGAACGTCAGCATTCTATTTCCATCGATAGTGAGGCATTTAGCAAATGCAGCGGGGATAGAAAGGCGACCAATGGATAGAATGCTTGAGTTTCCTAGAGGCAACAAATTCATTCTGAGGGGAGATTTGGAAAGATCAACAAAAACAACTCCCTCCAAGAGGAAGGCACCCATAGCACCACCATCAAGTCCACCGACCCTATCAACTGCTTTACCTTTCTTCCCGTCCTCTTCCGGATCTATTCCGCGACATCTTGCACGATATCTACCACATGGAGCATTTGGAGCACAAGCGTTTTGAGTGGATAGCGGCAAGGTTAGAAGGAAGAGACCCCGGCCCGATTCCTACACCTTCATCCGAGCTAGCTGGGGAGGAGCTTGACGCAGTTGACCATCCCATTTCTGAGTCCACCAGCTGAAGGTGGCCCCCTCTTCATCTTCCCGGATCGCGAGCATGCACGAAGGACCGTGCACAATTTAAGTGTGGGGGAGGATCGATGACTTCAAGGGGGTAAAAAAATTTTTTTCTTAAAGACACTTTACAATGTCTCTTGTAGTACTTTTTCTTTATTTTTGAGTAGTTTTATTTCTATTGCATCTTGTTTGGTTTGCTGTGAATATTTCTTTATCGTTTATGAATATTTAATAGTTAATATTTACATCTTGCATGATATGATGAATAAGTGTGGAAACACTAAGGAATTCCCATGAAATACTTTTCTAAGGGCATACCATTGATTGAATTGAGGAAAATTTATTTTACCAACTTGCTTAGAGCATTTTGCTTGTAGAACATGGAAAAAGGAGCTCGAACAACATACCTTGTGAGATTCGAGTTTTAATAGATGGTTGTATTTTTCAACCACAATGTTGTTCTTGTGTGCGATTATACTCCTTTTTATTGTGATCATTGATTTGCATGATTCTTTATGTCCTGTATTTGTGTTTGGATGCATTTAGCATGATTGAGGCCATCTTTGATGATAAACTCACTAACCTATATGGCCAACCTTGCATTCACCTTTGTGAACCCCTTTGAGCCTATGAATCCCTTTTATTCTAATGATAGCACATTACTCCCCTTAAGCGGAAAACCATTGATGTCCTTGAATTATTCCTTGATTAGCTTGGGTGGATTAGTGTGTAAATTCTAAGTGTGGGGGAAGTTTAGGAAGCATTGGTGATAAAGGCATGAATTCTTCGTGAAAATTTTTGGTAATTAGGTAATACTCATGCATTCCATTAATTGAAACATATGCATTCATAGTTCAATTTAAAAAAAAAACTAATGCATAACAAAGTATGAATAAAAAGTGCAAATAAAGGATACATATGCCATGTTTGAAAAGAAATTGCATGAGTAAGATGAGATATAAAAAGGAAATGGGTGAGAAGGTTGCATTGTTATGTGTATATAGGTGATGTAGGATTAGGTGGACATTCAAGCTAATCAAAGAATTAATTCTTTAAGCCCACTTGACCAAACTTCATCCTACCGAAACCCTAGCCCCATTACATTCCTTTAAAGACCTTATGATATTTGTTATTCATGCATTAATACTAGTTGATTGTTAGATGAATTGCATGTCTTTGAAAAGCATGATAAAAAGAGAATTGAGTGGTAAAACCCTAAACACTGAGCGAATTGAGTGGATACACATCCGGTGAGGGGTTCGATCGCTCAATTCCATGTTTTTACACCTCATATCGCGTCTTCTTGCAAGTTGTCTGATTGGATAGTTTTGATAACTTCAATTCAATTCTTTGGACATTGATCTTAATGCAAATTTCTCTTGTGATGGATTAGAATTTCATGGTTTGATTCTACCAACTCTTATCATAATACATACTAGAGATTAGTTTTTAGATAGTTGCATGCATTTAAGTAGTATATAGCATAAGTCATTCTCCCTTTTCATCTATCTCCTTTGTGTGTTTAGCATGAGGACATGCTAGTGTTTAAGTGTGGGGGAATTGATGAATCCATATTTGATGATGATTTTTGGTTAAAATTGAATGGATTTTCATCACATAAACTCACACTTATTCCCTTGAATAGCATGCTTTTGATCTCTCCTCCCAATTTATCCTTGATCATGAAAATATGCTCTTTTATACTTAATTTGATCTATTTTATTCCATTTGCCTTCTATTTGATGCCTTGATATTTTTGATGAAGTGCTTTCAGGTGTATAAGGTAGGAATGGATTGGTGAAAATGGAAGAAGAGCATGCAAAGTGGAGGAAGCAAGAAAAATCAAAGGAGTGAGCTCAGAGACATGTGCGTGCGAATAGCTACCTGTGCATATGCACAGCCTTCCAAGCAGAGGACGTGTAGTGCAGCGAGCGCGTCGCGCGTCCAGCCATGCATCGCGTAGTGTGCGTACGCACACCTTCCGGTGCGTCCACACAGGCCTGAATTTCTCGTGAAGTGTGCAGACGCACGCGTCTGTGCGTCCACACAGGTGTCCGCACATGACTTCATTAAAATAGCACGTGCCTTACGATTTGAGGGCTTTGGAGGCCCATTTCTGAAGTCTTCTAGATCATATTGGGGGGAAGAATGAAGCCATAACATAGGATATCATTTCAGTATAGTTTAGGAGTAGTGGTAGGAAGTTTTAGTTTAGTTTTTCTCTAAGTTTTTCATCATCTCTATTAGGGTTTATATTAGGGTCTTACATTCAAGTGCCATTTCCATTTTTGATCTTGGATTTTGCAAGCTCTCATTGTAAGTAATTTCTTGTTATTATTCTTTATAGTTACATTGTCATTGCTCTTTCTTCTAATACAAGTTAAAGTTCAATTTTGCTTTTCTCTTGCTATCTCAATTTTTTGTTGATGAATTTGATGTTGGATGTTGATTATATGCTCTATTGTGTTATCTTTGTTGATTGAGATCAATTGTTGCTTTAGTTTCAAGTCTTTACTCATTTTCCTCATGTTTAAGCTTTTTGTCTACCAAGTGTTTGACAAAATGTCAAGCATGGTTTTAGGCTAAATTTTTGGTTCTTGGCTAGGGGAAAGTGAGCAATTGGGTCCCTAGAGTTGGAATGTCCAACATTTAGTTTCAATTCTCGGGTTGTTAATTGTTTTTGTTCCCATTAATGCTAATTTGTTGCTAAGGTAATTAGCAAGCAAGTTAGGATTTGTGGGTTAAGAACACTTATGCTAATTTAACTTATCTTCCGATGTGAGGGTTGATCAAGTGAGACTAATCCATCATAATTGTCATAGTTGTGGTTTCAACAAGGAAAGGACCCTTAGCTCACTCCAAGCCAAGACTCTTTTTCTTTATGCTTTCAATCTTGTATACCTTTATATGTTGATTTCTTTCATACTTTACTGGTTTATATTACATAGCCGGTTCTTTAATTTCTTAATGCGTTCAATCATTACAATTTTGCATTTTTTTATTGCTTTATATGTTCATTTCTTCATTCACAATCCGTTGATCACTACAACCGGAATTGCACGCTCATTGTTCTAAAGTGCTCCTAGGGAGACGACTCGGGAGTCTAATACTCTCGGTTTTAATTTGGTTTTGCTTGTGACATATCTTGTGAATTTCCAATTTGATCCGAAGGGTCAATTCGTCAGGTTGGGACTATACTTACAACGTTAAAATCCGTTTTCTTTGGATAACCGAGTTCCTAACCCACATGCGAATTGATCCTCCATCTTGTATCACTGCTCTAACCCTTAATTTTCAAAAATTAAAAGAGTATATGTTGAAATTTTATTAGTTTTGTGTTTTAGATTCGAATTAACTTGTGGGAATTGTGGATATTGCTCACTTGAGCTATGGTTTAGGTAAGTACCCCCAAACCCTTTGTGGAATGTTGAATTAGTGAGATTTATATTAATTGTGGTGATAATTGTGATGTTAGATTGAAAATTTATTGTTAATTGGAGTCAAGATTTAGAATGTGGAGCTTGGATTAAACTTTGTTGGCTAGAGGGATATTTAGTGAGGTCTGGGAGTCTTGGAAGCTTGGAAAATGCTGAGTTGTGAGATTTTCCAAGCATTAGGAGGAATCGGCCGAGGTATGGTTTCGGTTTCTCAAAATTAAAATATAATATGTCGTGAAAACTTAGGTAGATGACTTAGGATAGGTTGAATCATGTACTGGAGCGTATATTGTATCAAATTGGTGTGGAATAGTTGGGTTGATGATTAGTGGTATGAGAAAGCTGATGGTGATGGAATAATGCAATTTTGTGGTGTTTGATGATGTATAATGTTGTTTGGATATGAATTATTGTGTAAAGTGATTATAATTATTAATTGGTGTGTTATGGAGTAAATGAGGGGTCTTGAGGAATGATTAAACTTGGTTGATGCAGATTTGGTAAGTTTTAAAGGGTTTGAGATTTAAATGTTTTGAAAGTTAAGGCTTGGTATTTTAATGAAATCTTTGATTTTATGGCCAACTTTGGCGCGGCGTAATTTTGCCTCCAAACCTTCAATTTTTATCAACTTGTCTAGAATGAAAATTTGGTCCGAGAGGTTTACACCGTTTGAAGAACGGATAAAAAATATTTTTAAACGAAAAAGTTATGCGCGTCGAAAGTTTGTTGTGTAAAATTGAAATTCTGCAACACTTAAAAATTTTATCTATCCTGCAAAATCCGCGTACGCGAACCCTCGCATGCGAGGCAACCATTCTCTTTGGGTTTGGTGTATCGCATACGCGGGTAGGTGTATGCGTACACGAGAATCCAATTTTTGATGGGTTGCATACGTGAAGGTTAGAATGCGATGCGGGACCTCGCCTCGTGTTAGCACCCCCATGTACATGGGCAGGGGCCGCGTACGCAGACCCCTATTTTCCAAAACATAAATTTTATTTTTTAAAAGTATTCCTCTAGCTTTCAAAACCCTTGTAACACTTGTTTAAAGCCTTATAATTGGTCTTTGGGTAGTGGAGTGTGGTATTGTGATGGAAGGAAGTATCTTGTTGATGAAGAAAGAGGTAAAGCAAATGTTGATAATGGCAAAAGTGTTGTTTATGTAATGATTATATGATTTGTTTCACTTCCAATATCTGAGATACGAGTTTCCCTAGGTGAAAGTAGTGGCTTGCCACCACGTGCTCCAGGTTGAGAATCGATACTCTGCTGACCCATGTCGTAAGTGTGGCCGGGCACTCATACCTTTCTGGATGAGCTCCCCCCCTGTCGATATACACCGGCGTGTGTTATATGATTATGAATGAGTATGATTTAAGATTTGGGGATGCATGACAGAGGGACAGTTCAATGGATAGCTACCAGGACTTGTCGGATTGGCTATATAACCGATAGATGAGACTCATCAGTCATAGGACAGGCATGCATCATATGCATCTATGTGTTTGTTTGGTGTGCTTTGTTTGGAATGCCTAACTGATCACATAAACTACTTGCTAACTGCTTATCTGTTGTATCTGAATTCTAATTGCGGTTTCTTTGCATGTAATATCTGTGTTTGAAAACAAATATTTCCAAAGGTTCGGAGGAGTTGGAAAGGGGAGCGTTAGATTAGAAGGAAGATCCTTAGTTAGACGCCAAAATTTTTGGTTTAGTTGTGTTTTATAAGGTTGAATCAAATATCTGAAGTTCTAGGATCTCCTCTGGCTTTCCCGCAACCTTATATGTTAGTTATGTGGGCACTGTTACCAAGCTGAAAACCTCTAGTTCTCACTCCATACATATTTTGTGGTTTTCAGATGCAAGATGTGAGGCACCTCGCTGAGGCATACTGGAAGCTTCTGAAAGCAAATGACTTTTGTGTTTTGGGACTTTTTTTTGGTTTTGATGTATATATAGATACTTTTATATCTCCACTATATATGTATATTTTGCTTTATCCCTCTTAGAAGTTGATTTGGAGAAACAGGTTCTGTAAACAGTATTTTAGGTCATTTTGGGATTCTCATGTATATATGTATATATGCTCTGGCCGGTTTTAACTTCGTGTGCCGAGTCAAAAGCTTTATTATCTGTACCCTTAGAAGTCTTCTCTATGTATATATATATATGTTACTTACGTGAGTGATGCACTTTTTGGTTTAACGCTTTTGTTTAACTTTTCTTAAAAAGGATCCTAGATAAAACCCTTCTTTACCTATATTATATATATGATTTTACTTTTAGAGGTCGTAATATCTTGCCACCTTAGTTTTATGACTTAAGCATAAGACTCTGTGTGGCAGGGTGTTTCATTATGGTATCAGAGCAGTTCGTTCCTGTAGAGCCTGAAGGACGGATTGACTATGCTTCTATGCATACTCTGTGTGTGTGTGTGTGTCTACATGCTATTAGGATATCTAACTGATATATGTGGCATGAATGTTCATGAGCATGCATTTGGGATTTCGAAGCACTAGACTTGCGATATTGAGACTGATCACCTTGATATCACTTGTTTGGTGTGACCAGGAACCAGATGGCGCCTCGTGGATGCGGTCGTGGTCGAGGGAGAGGTCGTAACAGTAACGAGGAACCTGAAATGGTGAATGCTCTAGAGAACATGGTTGCGGCTATGCAAGCCACTAAGGAAGCACTCGGACAACAGATGAACAATGGTGATGGGGAAAATAGAAGAAACGGGCCTATGATGTTGTCAGCATTTCTGAAGGTTAACCCAACAGTTTTCAGAGGAACCACAAATTTGACAGAAGCCGATAACTAGTTTCAGGCAATGGAGTGAGCATTACAAGTACAACTGGTGCCTGAAGATCAGTCCGTTGAATTCGCAACTTATCAGCTTATGGGGAAAGCACTGCTTTAGTGGCAAGGAACACGACGCCTTCTGCAGCAGGGCAATAATGCTATATCCTGGGATGTTTTTTAGGCTAAATTTTACAAAAAATACTTTCCGAATTCAGTTAGGACATCGAAAGAACTCGAATTACTACAGTTGAAGCAGGGTGCAATGTCAGTGGCTAAATATACAAACAAATTTGAGAAACTATGTCGGTTTTCTGAATCTGTTAGGGTGCTCTAGGAGATTTTGAGGAGTGAAAGTGCATTAAATATGAGGGAGGACTTTGGAGCGATATCTTAGGCTCAGCAGGGCCAATGGAGATCAAGACTTTCTCAAAATTGGTAAATAAGAGCATGGTTGCTGAAAATTAAGTGAGGAAGGCAGCTGCCAAGAAAGGAAGCCATAGGATGCCTTTTCAACAGAACCAAGGAAGAAACTTTTCTCGTAGGGGTCAGACTTTCAAGCATGGAGGTTTCATACCATAGCAAAATCAGGGTCAGATAAAGTTCTTGAGGCCTAACAATAATAATCAACAGGGAAGAATGTTTGGAAAGCAGCCTTAGAACGAGCTAGTTTGTGCAAGATGTGGGAGTCATCATCTGGGAACCCCATGCAGAGCCGGTTGGGGTCTATGCTACTTTTGTGGTAGAGCCGGCCATAAAGTCTCAAACTGTCCGGAGAAGCAGAGGCAAGGTACTAGGAGAGCACAACAACTAGGGCAAGTGTTCACTACATCTATTGCGAGTGCCGAGGGGTCCAATACACTTATCCGAGGTAAATGTGAAATAGCTGATAAAATTTTGAATGCTTAATTTGATTATGGAGCAACCCATTCATTCATAGTATTTGAGAAGACTAGTGAATTAGAATTAAAGATAGTGGTGTTGGGATGCGATTTGAATGTGCATAATGCTACCTCTGAAGCTGTTGTGACAAGATTAAGTTGTCCACAAGTTTCATTCCAAGTCCAACAATGAGAATTTGTCCATGATTTAATTTTTTTTCGATGATTGGTCTTGATCTCATCTTGGGATTGGATTGGTGCAGCGTTCTGCTCGACTGTTCTGAAAGGTCAATACATTTTATGACAGAAGGATCGGAAGGACCGATTGTGGCGAAGTGGTACTATTTGAACTCTATGATAGTAAACTGTAGTGGATGTGAATGTCAGAGTATTATATTGTTAGCTGCAAATGTGACGGGCGAGGAAAAAAGTTTAGATCAGATCCCGGTCGTGAATGAATTTCCAAAAGTGTTTTCAAAGTACATTCCTGAATTTTCTCCTGCTCGATAAATCGAGTTTGCGATTCAATTGGTGCCTGGAGCAGGACCAATATTGATTGCGCTATATAGAATGTCTCCTTTAGAGTTAACTGAACCTAAATTCTCAGCTTGAGAAATTAATGAGCAAGAACTTCATTTGTCCGAGCATTTTACCGTGGGGAGCACCGGTATTACTGGTGAAAAAGAAAGATGGAAGTATGCGTCTATGTGTGGACTACAGGCAACTGAACAAGGTCACGATAAAGAATAAATATCCACTGCCGAGAATCGACAATCTAATGGACCAACTATAAGGAGCCGGAGTTTTCTCTAAGATTGACTTGCGATTCAGTTATCACCAAATACGGGTGAGAGACGAATATATCCCTAAGACTGCCTTCAGAACTCGTTATGGTCATTATGAGTACACTGTAATGTTTTTTGGCTTGACAAATGCTCTTGCAGTGTTCACGGACAACATGAACAGAATTTTCCATCTGTTTCTGGATAAATTTGTTGTCGTATTTACTGTTGACATACTGATTTATTAAGACTGAAGAAGAGCATGTAGAACACTTGAGAACTATGTTGCAGATACTGAAGGAAAGGAAACTCTATGCGAAACTGTCCAAGTGTGAGTTTTGGAAGGACGATGTGAAGTTTCTGAGCCATGTAGTAAGCAAACAAGGGATAGTTGTAGATCATTCTAAGGTAGAAGTAGTAATGGATTGGGGGCAACCGACATCAGTAACTAAGATAAGGAGTTTTTTTGGTTTAGCTGGTTATTATCGGAGGTTCATCAAAGGTTTCTCACAAATAGCTTTACCAATGACGAAGTTAACCCGCAAAGATGCGCCATTTGTCTGGACATCTGAGTGCGAAGAAAGCTTTCAAGCTTTGAAGCAGAAGTTGACCACAGTGCCTGTGCTCATGTTACCAAAACCAAATGAACCGTTTGAGGTGTACTGCGATGCTTCATTAAAGGGTTTGGGGTGTGTGCTGATGCAACACTGGAATATTGTGGCATATGCTTCACGACAGTTGAGACCTCATGAAGTTAATTATCCGAGCTGAAAGTGTGGATGCATTACCTATATGGGGTTAAATTCCAACTTTTTCTCTAATCACAAGAGTTTGAAATATCTCTTTACTCAGAGAGATCTTAATATGCGGCAGATGAGGTGGATAGAGTTACTGAAGGACTACGACTTTGAGCTAATTTACCATCCGAAAAAAGCGAATGTGGCAGCAGACGCCTTGAGTCGAAAATCACTATGTGCTACATGGATGATGCTTAAAGAGGAGCAACTATTGAAGGAATTTGAAAATCTGAGTTTAGAAGTTAAAGAAGTGGTTGGGTTGTGTATGTTTGAACCAATTACAGAACTCGAGTTCCTTTGAGGCTAAAATTGAGAAATCTCAACAAAATGATCAAGAATTACATAAGGTATTACCAGCAATTAAAATAGGAAAGCGATGGAGAGTCTCGTAGGATGGAGATGGAATCTGGGGTTGCAAGAGGAGAATTTGCGTACTGAATATTGGGAATTTGCGGAAAGATATTGTGAAAGAAGCCCATCAGAGTAAGTTCTCGATCCATCCTGGAAGCACAAAGATGTACCATGATCTAAAGACAATGTTTTGGTGGCCTGGTATGAAAAATGACATAGCGACACATGTTTCAAAGTCTAACTTGTCAAAAAGTAAAGATTGAACACCAAAGACCATCGAAAACCCTTCAACCTTTAGAAATTCCACAATGGAAGTGGAAAAGCATAATAATAGATTTCGTATCTGGTTTGCCAAGGACCAGAACCGGCTTTGATGGAGTATGGGTAATTGTGGATCGATTGACAAAATATGCTCACTTCTTGCCTGTTTGAATGAACTGTACCCTAGAGGAGCTAGCACGTTTATACACAAAGGAGATTGTGAGACTACATGATTTGCCTACCACCATAATTTCTGATCGAGATTCTCGTTTCACTTCAAGATTCTGGGGGGCATTTCAGAGAGCCTTTGGAACCCAGTTGAGCTTAAGTACAGCGTACCATCCTCAAATAGATGGTCAATCTGAGAGGACAATACAAACAAACCCAGGAAGGTATGTTGAGGGCTTACGTACTGGACCAATTGCGAGTTGGGATCGGTATATGCCGCTAGTGGAGTTTGCGTACAACAACAGCTACCATGCGAGTATCGGAATGGCTCCTCATGAGGCTCTGTATGGTAGAAAATGTCAATCTCCACTATGTTGGTATGAAGTGTATGGTAGAAAATGTCAATCTCCGCTATGTTGGTATGAAGCTAGGGAATCAAGTTTGTTAGGGCTTGAATTTGTAGCTGAAACCACTGAACAGGTCAAGAAAATCTAAAACAGGGTGTTCACTGCCCAGAGTCGCCAGAAGAGTTACGCCGATCAGAGGTAGAAACCCTTAGAGTTTAAGGAAGGGGATCACATTTTTCTTAAGGTTACTCTGACAACCGGAGTGGGTAGAGCGATTAAAGTAAAGAAGCTGAATCTTCGTTATATCGGTCCGTTTCAGATTTTGAAGAGGATTGGGCCGGTAGCCTACAGAATCGCATTAGCACCGCATCTTTTGAACCTGCACGACATGTTTCGTGTGTCGCAGTTTCGAAAGTACACTCCTGATGTCAGCCATGTATTAGAACCTGAATCCGTCCAGTTAAAAAAAGATTTGACACTTCAAGTGACTCCAAACAGGATTGACGACACTAGTGTTAAACAGTTGAGCGAAGAGGAAGTTGCATTAGTCAAGGTTGCGTGGAGCGGGGCTGGTATTGATGAGCACACTTGGGAACTTGAATCGGAGATGTGAGTAGACTACCCGCACCTATTCTCAGGTAACTGAATTCAAATTTTGTGGGCAAAATTCTTAACTAGGTAGGTAGAATGTAAAACTTGAATAATTAATAAATAATTAACTCATAAATTAATATTTATTCAAAACAATTATAAAATTAAATTTTATAATTTAATGAGATAAAGCTAATTAAAATAAGAATTTTGACACTAATTTTAATGAATTTGGCCCAAAATTGGGCCGAATAGGCCAAACCGGGCCCAAAACGGGCGCAAGGGGCCCAACCCAACCCACCAACTCTTATGAGCTCATCTTCCTTCTCTTCCCAAACGAAACACCCGCTGCCAAACACATTTGGGGGAAGAACCTTGTGCTTCAAACCCTTGTCCAAATTCAAGTTCCCATAACTTCCTACCCCGAGCTCCGATCGCTGCACCGTTTATGGCCACACGACCATCGCGTCGAGCTCTACGAATCCATCAAAACAATTTCATAGGTAAGTTTCATTCTTTTTTCCATCTGCTCTACCCCTTAATTTTCAAAATTAAAAGAGTATATGTTTAGATTTTGTTGGTTTGGTGTTTTAGATTCGAATTAACTTGCGAAAATTGTCAAGTCTTGCTCACTTGAGCTATGGGTCAGGTAAGCACCCCCAAACCCTTTGTGGAATGTTAAATTAGGGAGCTTTATATTGATTGTGGTGATAATTGTGATGTTAGATTGAGAATTTATTATTGATTAGAGTCAAGATTTAGAATGTGGAGCTTGGATTGAACTTTGGTGGCTAGAGGGCTGTATAGTGAGGTCTGGGAGTCTTAGAAGCTTGGAAAATGCTGAGTTGTGAGGTGTTCTAGGCATTAGGAAGAATCAGCCAACGTATAGTTTTGGTTTCTCATAATTTAAATATAATGTGTCGTGAAAACTTAGGTTATATATATAAGTTGATGATTATGTATAATGTTGTTTGGATATGAATTATTGTGTGAAGTGATTATAATTGTGAATTGGTGTGTTATGGAGTAAATGAGGAGTGTTGAGGAATGATTGAACTTGATTGATGCAGATTTGGTAAGTTTTAAAGGGGTTTGAGATTTAAATGTTTTGAAAGTTGAGACTTGGTATTTTAATGAAATCTTTGATTTTATAGCCAACTTTGGCAGGGCATAATTTCGCCACCAGACCTTCAATTTTTATCAAACTTTTCCAGAATAAAAATTTGTCCGAGAAGTTTACACCGTTTGAAGAACGAATGAAAAATATTTTAAAACGAAAAAGTTATGCGCGTCGAAAGTTTGGTGTGTAAAACTGAAATTCTGCAACACTTAAAAATTTTGCCTATCTTGTAGAATCCGCGTACGCAGACCCTCGCATGCGGCGCAGCCATTCTCTTCGGGTTTGGTGTCTCACATATGTAGGTAGGTGTATGCGTACGCGAGAATCAAATTTTTTAGGGGTTGCGTACGCAAAGGTTAGCACGCAACATGGGACCTCGCCTCGGGTTAGCACCCCTGCGTACATGGTCCCCTGTTTTTCGAAACATAAATTTTAGTTTTTAAAAGCATTCCTCTAGCTTTCAAAACCCCTGTAACACTTGTTTAAAACCTTATAATTTATCTTCGGGTAGTGGAGTGTGGTATAGTGATGGAAGGAAGTATCTTGTTGATGAACAAAGAGGTAAAGCGAATGTTGATAATGGCAGAAGTGCTGTTTATGTAATGAGCCGAATGGCTATATTGATAATGAATCATGGCTGGTAATGATTATATGAATTTGAATGATTATGTGATTTGTTGTACTTCCAATATCTGAGATACGAGTTTCCCTAGGTGAAAGTAGTGGCTTGCCACCACGTGTTCCAGGTTGAGACTCGATACTCTGTTGACCCTATGTCATAAGTGTGGTCGGACACTTATACCTTTCCGGATGAGCTCTACCCCGTGGATATACATCGGTGTGTGTTATATAATAATGAAAGAGTATGATTTGAGATTTGGGGATGCACGACAGAAGAACAGTCTAATAGTTAGCTACCAAGACTTGTTGGGTTGGCTATATAACTGACAGATGAGACTCATCAGCCATAGAATAGGCATGCATCATATGCATCTATGTCTTTGTTTAGTGTGCTTTGTTTGGATTGCCTAACTGATCACATAAAGTACTTGCTACCTGTTTATCTATTGTATCTGAATTCTAATTGTGATTTCTTATTAGGTAATATCTGTGTTTGAAAACGAATAATTCCAATTGCGGTTGGGAGGTTCGGAGGTGTTGGAAAGGGGAGTGTTAGATTAGAAGGAAGATCCTTAGTTAGTCGCCTAAATTTTTGGTTTAGTTGTGTTTTATAAGGTTGAATCAAATACCGAAAGTTCTAGGATTGCCTTTGGCTTTCCTGAGACCTGATATGTTAGTTATGTGGGCACTGTTACCATGCTAAGAAGCTCTGGTTCTTACCCCATACATATTTTGTGATTTTCAGATGCAGGATGTGAGGCACCTTGCTGAGGCATACTAAGAGCTTCTAAAAGTGAAAGACTCTTGTGTTTTGGGACTTTATTTTGGTTTTGATGTATATATAGATACTTTTATATCTCTATTATATATACATATTATGCTTTATCCCTCCTAGAAGTTGATTTAGTGAAATAGGTTCTGTAAACAGTATTTTCGGTCATTTTAGGATTCTCATGTATATATGTATATATGTATATATGCTCTAGTTGGTTTTAACTTCGCGAGCTGAGTCAGAAGATTTGTTATCTGTACCCTTGGAAGTATTTTCTATGTGTGTGTGTGTGTGTGTATATATATATATATGTTACTTTTCTCTTATCCTATCCAGTTTATGTTTATCGCTTACGTGAGTAATGCGCTTTTCGGTTTAACGCTTTTGTTTAACTTTTCTTAAAAAGGCTCCTAGATAAAACCCTTCTTTACCTATATTATATATATGATTTTACTTTTAGAGGTCATAATATCTCGCCACCTCAGTTTTATGACTTAAGCATAAGACTCTGTGTGGCCGGGTGTTACATAACATGACAAGCGCCCCAGTTCCAATCCCAATACTCTTGTGTAGGCCTATAGTCAAAGCACGGCTGAATAGAGATCCTGTGGCCCTCTGTAAATTATGTCCTCCAGCGATCATACCAGTTGGCAAGTCTATCAGGCCACCAAACATCCTCCCCTTGTCTTGTGAATATCAGGAACCTGTTGACATTAACTGGGGCCTCGGGCACCGGCTACTCGCCATTAAACTGGCACTTTGTCCGATCAACCTAGTAAAACTCGACAATGTTGAAGCAGATGACGGGGACAATAGACATCTATGTCTCCTACTCTGCCTCATCCAGCATCCACTGCGGGCACATAGCCTGCGGTGTAGAGTCATCGTACGGCGTCCAGACAAACTGCAACATAAGTTATGAGGTAATCATTAGTGATACAAGATAAATTAAAGGATAAGTAATTCATGGAACTACAAGAGAGTAAAATCTTATCGCTAACCTCATACATCAGTAACTGATCTAGCGACAGACGCCATCGGAGGATTCTCTGCTCGTGCTGGTCCCTGCTCTACTGCGGCAACCCTATCAACCTGTCAACAGTTGCAAGAATAATACGAATTCAATTTATGAAACATCATAATGAGTTACAAATTTGAAACACAAGCAAACCATATAGGATGGCTACCTCGCTGCCATAGGGTACATGTAAACCTGTCGGTCAAGTAGACACCACTGTAGAAATCTCTAGTATATCCAAGCCATTAATAGCAGAGTGCAACCAACTATGTCTGTCGTCCATCGGTGTGCTGTAGAGCACAGAGAATGGTAGGTCCATGCAAGCACCGCCGAACCCTAAGACAAACCACAGCACGTCTGAAAGTCGGCAAGTAGTGGCAGCCACCGGAGATGGACCAGATTGTTCGATTTGTCCGACATCAGGTAACCCCCAATCAGTAACATGATGTAACACCTCGCATACTGTTGGAAGGTATCCAGATCAATGGTCTCGGTCATATGTCGGACTCGCTCTCGAAGCCATGTCAATTTCAAGGAGAAAGACAGCTTCCCCTGCGCTCCCTGCTGCTAAACCATTAGAGGCCTGGCACTAAGTAGTTGCTCCACCAACTCCCAAGTCTTGGTGTCGTACCATCTATAGAAATCACGGAAGCACCCCCACTGGCTCCCCATATGCACGTAGCTTGAGGTGGTACGCAACGTCCTGTAGGGTGATAGTGCACTCACCCCATGGCAGGTGGAACGTGTAGGTCCCCGAACGCCAGCGCTCCACGACTCCATGAATGCCATGATCAGGGAGTTGTCAAAGACGAAGTTCCTGAGATGCACTGTGTCGCCGAAGCCAGCCTCCCTCAAATATGGGACGATGGCGTCTGGTGGTGCAAGTGTGTGACTCACTCGTCGAGGAAGAAGTAGGCGAGACCTCTGACAAAAAAATAAATGATCATAATTAGAAAAATAAAATCCCAATGAGCATTGATATAATAAATTGAGTTAACTATTATATACATTTATTTAACAAAAATTTACAAATATGCACTAACTGAATTTATTTAAATAAAACCTTTTACATTAATAATTACTAAGTTAATTAATAAATATCTTGGATAGTTAATAACTAAGTTAATAAATTAAGAAACATATAATTAATAAGTTAACTTTAAGTAAAACATCTACCACAACATTTAATATCTAAATTAATAATTATGTACTTAATAACTTAATTACTGAACCACATTCCTAAAATCATACCCTATTAGTGACCTGTTGCTAACGATGCATTTAGTTATACCAGTTCTTCACAAGTATCCTAACCATGGCTATATATATATATGCGATAACATAAACATGAAAATAACAAAACTAATCGCGAAATCGACTGCCCTAGCGTCGTGCCATGTCGCGTTCTGTCAATTGATGTCCGGATCACGTGCATCTGCACGCCGCATCTTAGAGTTACTCAATGATATGGCCAGAAAATGATAGAAGAGAGGAAAAAGTAGTTAAAAGGTTGGAAATGGGACCCAGAACGTTGCTGTCAACGACATGTATATATAGGCCGCGTCCACTCTTATCTCATTTACAGTGTAAACTATGTAAACTGTAAACGAAATAAGTTTACAATATATATCTCTTTTACACTGTAAACAAATATATACGTGTCACTCGCTCTGTCTTATCTACATACTACGTATTTTTGTAATTATTTTTAAAATTATTTATTTTAATAAATAAAATATTTTTTATTTATTTAAAAAAATCCCTCATCTTATATAATGTTGTGGTAGTTAGAAATCGAAGTATTTTAAGTACCACCCATCTCATTTCACACCAAAAACCATCTTGCTCTGACATGCCAAAAACTCGTCTCATCCAATCCCGTCAAACCCACACAGGTACGAAGAGTACAAATATATTAATTGCCCCTAGCAAGTATTCGAATTCATTATGAATCCTCAAAAAATTAGAACATGTATGTGTGAAATTATTATTGGAGAACCTTCGGTAAGTCAAGCCAATAGAAACCAATTACTGTTGACGTACATTGCCTTCCAATATATATCGAACTAATGCAAGTACATCGATTTTAAATTATTGAAGACAGAGAACACTAAAAGAAGTAAACAAAACTTAAAAACATAGAATCTGTCTACAGAGTTCACTTCGTTCCGCTACTGTGCTTAATTAATAAAACCAAATAATTCGCCGACAAGAAGTTATGTAGTGTATGAATCTTGTTGGGTTCCATATTCCATGTTCGCGAACATGAAATGTACATCATCAACATACAGATGGAGGGTACGGTGTTCTATTGAGTTCTGTGTCTTTTGTTTCAGTTGCCAGCCAGTCTTGGACTGTGTTTGTTCAAATTTATATTCTGTATGATGAAATTAAAATATAGGAAGAGTTTTACATTGGACTAAATTTTTCACATATCAGTAACTTTTGTGTGAAACACGAGAATATTTAACTATTTTTATATTTTATGCTGTTATAATAACAACACAATTTGACAATGACTTTAATATTTAAAAAATAAAACATCAATAACGTATTGTGAATAACTTATTGTACAAATAGTCCATTATATCCTAACGGCATCCTTTTTTCGATTATATATAATGTTTTGTATTGTCGAATTGCAGAATCTACAATGGTATATATCACATAGTTTAGATTATTTCTGACGAAAATTTTCCTTAATGGTCCAATATAGAAAAATAAGTATCAGTCATATGAATCAATGTATTTTATTGGTATATGATATTCGAATATTTTTAGCGTTGAGAGTTATGATAAAAAAAAAAATTAGAAGGATTAGATTGATGGGAAAAAAAATATTGAGCAGTGTTGAAACCAGTGAAAACGAAGTTTTTTATTATTCGGATAATTTGTCGAATTACAATGGTATATATCACATAGTTTAGATTATTTCTGACGAAAATTTTCCTTAATGGTCCAATATAGAAAAATAAGTATCAGTCATATGAATCAATGTATTTTATTGGTATATGATATTCGAATATTTTTAATATTTTTAGCGTTGATAAAAAAAAAAATTAGAAGGATTAGATTGATGGGAAAAAAAATATTGAGCAGTGTTGAAACCAGTGAAAACGAAGTTTTTTATTATTCGGATAAC
>NC_029787.2:47031562-47033800 GCF_000816755.2 Arachis ipaensis | reverse complement strand
AATTATAAAAATCAGTTATTTTACATTAAATTATTTATATAATAATAATCTTATTTATTATCATAAATGTTGAATTAAATAAATTATTATTATTTTTAATTTAGAATTAAATGAGAATAAATTAAGAGATATTATTTTATTTGAACTTTAGGATTTAATAGGTGTCACACTCAAATATAAATAGTAACTTTAAGATTTTGGTTCCCAATACATCAAAATCGCTTCCGTAGCCATTTTTCTATTAAAGAATCGTATGTGATTTAGCCCTATTAAAGATACAAAAGATTTTGGTCGAAAAAAATCAAAGAATCAAACTCTTTTAATCATATTCATGAATTTAATACACTTTCCTCTCAGATATATTTTTTAATGATTTAACCTGAATCATAGTTGTCAAAATCGGATCAATCCATCCTATCGATCCGAAAAATTGGCAAACCGATTACAAGACCAATCTAAATAAACTGTCTGACTGCACAAGAAAACAAACCAATTAGACTCGGTTTAAATTGGCCGATTTTAAATAAAACTAGTGAACCGAAATGTTTAAAAAATCCAGACCGGTTCAGAACTTCTTTCCCCCCTCTCCACCTAATTTTAGACATTTATAATTGAAGCCATCCACCTTCGTCCTTTCACTTCTTGATCTTGCTGAATTCCTCTCTTAATATTATCCACTCCCATTATAAATCTTCCAAAATTTCTCTTTTCAATCAAAATAAACCAAAACATGAATCCTTCAAAAATTCCCACTCACTCAATCATCACATGCATTTTCTACTATTCAAAAACAACACCAATAATATTATTGCACTTTACTTTAAAAAAAAATACACAAGAAAAATAGAATTGAGGTGATTTAGAAATTTATCCAAAACTACAAAAAATAAGATTATTACAGTAGTTTCGATTGTCATTATATTTAAAAATGACATTTTCAAAAAACGCTAAAAATTATGGCCATTTATAAAAAATCGTCACAATTTCCACGATTAAAACAGCGGTTCAAACCGTTGTTATATCCCAATAAAATGACAGTTTTTTAATTGCTTAAAGCGATGATTTTTAATCGTCTCTTTACCGGATTAAAATGACATTTTTTTTTTAAATGACGATTTGTAACCATCCTTTTTATTGGGTTAAAGTGATATATTTTTGTCATTTAAACTTATCAGGTAAAAATGATATTTTTTATCGTTTAAAATAATAATTCTAACCGTCATTTTTATCGAGGTTAAATAACAATTTTTATTCGTTTAAAATAGCAGTTGAAACCACCGTTTTTACTAAGTTAGAATAATAATTTTTGCTAGTTTAAAATGACGGTTAAAACAGCATTAAATCAACATTTTTTGTTTGTTTGAAATTTTACAATAACCAAAAATCATAAATCATAAAAAAATATAACATATAACATTTAATTCATACATAGTCATTGAAAGTCAAAAATCATAACTCATAAATAAAATATCAACCATAATATATTTCCAATATTAAAAATTAAGAGTTATAATACATAAACAAAGTATCAAACTTAATATATGATTTGTCAATTATAAATGTCTTAACATATATAATTTTAAGACATAACGTTTTTATTATAAAAAAATCATATTTCTTTATTATTTACTTCAAAAAATTTATTTTTTAATTCTTTTTAGTGATAAAATCTCGTTCTCTTAACCCAATTCTTACAACAAAATATAATTTATAAGAACAACAAAAACTATAAATTTGAGAAGTAAACCGTTTATTTTTTGATAAATTTAATATTAAATTTAAAATAAAATAAGTAAAATATCAAAGTTCTTACAATAACTCAAATAGATACAAGATCCGAAGGAAATAATATTCAACAACAAAGAAATCAAGTATCCCTATTGGTTATAGAATCTGCCATGCAGAATAAATATCAGTGACGGTAAAGGGCGGCATATCCAAATGTAGATAGAGGAAAAGATTGAGGCAGGCGACAGTAAGGAAGTGGGATGGAGGAAGGGAAAGTATATTTGAGAATTTTAAAAGATATTAATCCAATCCATCACATAAGATATATTTATGTCACAACATTTTGCGCTCACACAAAATACATATCTCATGTGCAACCACGTCATCAAAATCCATGTTCAGCAAATAATCAGTGGGCTTATTATGCCAACAATTCCATTACGTTATCAATAGTATTTTTGCCAATTTTTGTCAACTCTTATTTATAATTGTATTTAATAAAAGTATCTT
>NC_029787.2:47029262-47030999 GCF_000816755.2 Arachis ipaensis | reverse complement strand
GATTTTAAAAATAGAATTAAAAAAATACTAAAAATAAAATACAAAAGACAGAAATATAAAAATTAATATTTTTATATTTTATTTAGTAATATATTAAAATAAATTATAAAAATTTAATTGAATTTATTTTTTATTTTTTAAATTTAGAAAAAAATATAATATTAAAAAATATAATTATAAAAAATTAATAAGATAATAAAAATATAAAAAATAAGTTGTATTTTTTATTAGTATCTCTTTATTATTTCTGTCAAGATAAATACAAAATATATTAATTTAGTATTTCTAAATACTATTTTTATTTATGTCTCATCTATCAAACATAATTTTATATCTTTATATCCACTCTCAGTGTGCCGTGCATATACAAACATTGCCTAAACAAACAGTACCTAGAAAACCAAATTGAATTACATATTTAATTACAAAAAATTTGGTTTTGGTAGTAGACAATCGAAAAGGGAGAGAGTCAGAGGAAGGGGAAAGCACAATAGAGATTGTGGTGGTAAAGTTATTTTGACAGCAAGATGGTGGAGGTGGAGCAGCATGGGGAACAAGTGAAGGCGAACTCTAGAGAAGAATTGGGACGAGGAAACATAAGAAAAAGTAGTGTTGGCAGGCAAGTTGGTTTAAATTCTTATGATGATGTTGCATATTGGGATATATTTAAAAAGAGAACATGCATTTTGAGTGCGTCTGATGCGCCACGGAACCTGGATTGTTGGATTCGTTTCATATATAGAAGATACAATGTCTAAGATTAAACTCATGTTAAATTTCTTAAATATTAAACCCAAATATTTCAAGTTTTTGACAATAATTGCAATGGGGTCTCCGAGTGGCTAACTCAAGGCGAACCAGAACACGAACCCTACTACTTTGCCATGCCATGGAAGGCATCTAGTCACAAGAGCTGTGTTATATTTTCCAAGGTCGACATCGATCAAATAGAGCGACGAAGCCAACTACGATGACATAAACTTTGACAATAAATCCAATCAAATCAGGCGGTTAGCAACATTTTACATAAATAGTATTTGTAGATTAAAATCAGTTACTATATATTTATATACAAATATATATATTGTTTAACTCATTTTTAATATTTATTTTATATTTCGATATATATTTTATTAAAATAACTAATTTTAATGTACACTTAGCATAATTATATAAAATATAATAGCAAGATGATTCTACACCTTCATGTTGCTAGTCCATCTTTCTATCTTCTTTATGTAATACCCGTTTTGCTGTTTTGTTTCCTTTCATTATCTTTGATTACTCAAAACTCTTTCTTTAATATTTAGGGTAAGTCTCAAAGTTGTCTTTAAATGTTTGAATCGTCCTATTTAAGTGCTTAACATTTTAAAATTGACTCAATATTGTCCTGCCATTAGAAATTTGTTAACGGAATTGACGGCGAGACAAAATTGAGACAATTTTAAAACGTTAGGAATTTAAATAGGACGAAAACGTTGGGGGCAAAACGATACATAGAAATAAATTTTAATTTTATCCTTCACCAATATCAATCTTTTACGATACATAGTTATTCAATTATTTTTTAATCATATTTAAGTAAATTACACTTAATCACATTACTTTGATTCTAAATAAATTTATTTTTTTATAATTTTACTCTTAAAGTTTTTTACTCATGATGAAATATTTGTAAAATGACTAGAATCACATTACTTTATTGTATATGTATCATTTTTTTCCCACAAGTTTATT
>NC_029787.2:46993336-47028644 GCF_000816755.2 Arachis ipaensis | reverse complement strand
TTTATTACTAGTCATTCTACAAATATTTTATGATGAGTAAACATTTCTAAGAGTAAAATTATAAAAAAAATAATTTTTTTTAGAATAAAATTAATGTGATGAAGTATAATTTACTTAGATGTGATTAAAAAATAATTAAATAACTATGTACTGTAAAAAATTGATATTATTGAAGGATAAAATAAAAATTTATTTCTATGTATCATTTTTGTCCTCAACGTGTTCGTCCTATTTAAATCCCTAACGTTTCAAAATGGTCTCAATTTTGTCCCGTCGTCAATTTCGTTAACAGATTCCTAACGACAGGACAACATTGAGTCAATTTTGAAACGTTAGAGAGTTAAATAGAACGATTCAAACGTTAAGGGCAACTTTGAGACTTACCCCAAACGTTAGGAACAAAAACGATACTTTACTCAAACCCTTTACACTAAACTGAAACAAAGATCCATTTTTTACCTGCCTATCCTCGTCGGTTTCAAATTTTGGATATCAAGTATTTATTTATTTATTTTTTGACATGAAATTTTTAAAATTTGAATGTACAATTTATAAGTAGAATAGATCTATTAATTCTTTGATTTTAGTTAGTAAAATAAGAGGGATCAGATTTTGAACTAAGAAATAGATTTTAAAAGTTAAAAAAGAATATTCTAAATAATTTCAATAATTGGGTTGATTGATATTCCTGGTTAGTCTCGCCACCCTTCTGAGACCAAATAACTCAATTTTCTACCATAAACTATTTGGGTCAAAAGAGAAAGGAAAAAAAAAAACTTAATGGATTTTCAATTTATGTAAAATGTTTTTATTTCAATTTCGAATTTTTAAAATGACCAAGATATATTTTACATTTTCTATCCAAAAATCTTCTATTTTCATAAAATTTTTGTGACTGGTATTAAAAAGGTCTAATAATATATGTATATTGGACCTTTTGAGACAATTATAGATTCTGAAATACAATTCTAATTGGTTAATAAAAAAAATTTTAATTTTATCTCTTTTTTTGTTTTTTTTTTTAGTTTAGCCAATGTATCATGAAAAGTAAAATCGAGTGAAGTAAATTTGTGTTGATTTTTTTTTTAATTTCAAGTTTTCTTCTCCCGCATGTAAAAAAGGAATAAATAGATCAATCAAATTACGAAAGACTTACGTAAACCCAATACGTCCATTTTAACGCAACTAATTTTGGTTATAAATTTTGTCATATTTTATTATCTTTTTATTATTTTATAATTACTATTGGTTTTATTTTATTTTTCCAATTTTGAGCGTATTTGGGAAGTTTTAAAAAGTAATCATCTTTGGATAAAATAAAAATGAAAAATAAATTATAATCAAAACTAATAATTTTAAATTAAAAATATTGTTTTACAGGCAAAAAATAGTTTGAAATTTATAATTATAAGAAAAAGCTAATTGTTTTGGAATTGTAATCATTTTACCAGTCTGACCTTTCTTGAGTTTAACGTGAAAATTCACCATATTTGATGATGATAAATATTAGTTGGACTATGAATTAATAGTTAAAATTGTTAGTGTAGTTTGACGTACGTGGGTGTTTATATTAGTGTTGTAAGTCCAAAACAAAGCAAATCAAATTCAATCCATAACAGACGCATTAAGTAGAAAAAGAAAGAAATATTCAGACAAAGACGAGTTGCAAATGCAAGAATAAGAGTTGCAGAAAAGAACTGAAAAATTAAAAAACCCCATAATGTGGCAGGAGACAATTTCACCCTCATGCAGCAAAACAAAAAATAAGGAAAGCAAGGTTTAGAGAACTAGAACCTAACAATATTGGACGACTATAAGAAGTGCAAAAAAATGTTTGGATCAAAAGAGCGAGACGATAAATTAATAGCTCAAATTGTTAGTTTAGTGGCCCAGGCAACGCATATCAAAATCAACCCAATTATATAGATAGCAAGCAAGGCAGATCACATTACAAGCCCATAAAGAATGCATTCCTAGATCAACCCATACAGAAGCCATAGCAGATTTTGTTCACTGAAATTCAAATACACCAGAATTGGAGCAACGTGAATAAGCTTGGCAGCTGCTACTTGGAGTCAAAGAAAGAAATAATGAACACATTCTTGAACAAATGGATAGAATCATAAAAAGACAAGAGAGATAGCTAGACTGTGAAAAGTCAGATTTTTCATATCATTGTAATGATGTTTTTGGTTGCTCGAATTAGGCATTAGTTTTCTTTTTCTAAGTTTGGTTAGCACTTAAAAATCCAATTAGATTTGGTTGAAGTTCAGTCATTATTCGAAAAAATGAGTTTAGGTGAAGTTTATGTCATAGTTGTCAAAAGTCAGAACTGAACTGATAATCGAACTGATTAGGTTACTAGTTTATTGGTTTATTAGTTTAACTGAAAGGTTACTGGTCCAACCGGCAAAATCGATCTCATGTAAATAAAAAATATAAAATAATCAAAAACCTAAAATTAAAATTTGAAATACATATTTTTACTAACATTTTAAGAACAATTAAGTCTCAAATTCTATAAATAACTAATAGAAAGATAGATATAAAATTAGTCCGTACTACTATAATAGTATCTTAACTGGACACAATAAGAATAACAATTTATAAACTATATCCAATGAGTAATTATGTGTGTGTATTAGTTAAGATATTATGTAACATGCGATATATATTATAAAAAGCACAAATGATACCAAAAAAATAAAGAGGAATGCTAGGGGCCAGCAGAATTTGTAATGTATAGTCATCAATTAGCTATCATTAATATTTTTAATGGTGTGAGATGACATCTAATGGTGTAGGATTACTCATTTTTCTTTTGATGGTTAAGTGCTGGCCAAATTTCAATAAGAGTACTAGCCTCCTAGACTTTCTCAAAAATAAATTAGTGCAATGGTGGTTAGCTTGGTCTCCATATGAGAAGAGCCCAGTTCAACTCTCATCTCTTTACTCTATTTTTTAAAATTTCTCAACCCCCCACGTGTGTTGACCGTTGACTACGTTTGTTAACCAGACCGGTTCAGTTTAGGTTCATACCGGTTTTGATCGATTCATTTTCTTAAGCGGTTAGTACACTAAATCGAACCAATACAGGATTTGATTTATCAATTTTCTAGTCGAACCAGTTGATTCGGTCCGATTTTAATAATTATGGTTCATGCGGTCCATCTTTCCTAAATTAGATTAGCACTTGTTTAAGGTGTTTGCTTCAGTACGATGATAAATTCATACGTACCGATACGTTTAAAATATGGACAAATAATAATAAGTCATGTAAAATTTATTTTCCACATCAGTATCTAATTTTTTTTTAAAAAAATATATTATATCACTACTTTTACTAAAACACCTTTTTAATTAAATAAAAATAAAAAATATTTTTTTTATTTACTTTTTCAAAAATCTTAAACATAATTAATTTAAATAAAAATAAAGAATATTTTTTATTTAATTTTATAAAAAATCTTAAACATCCTTACTTTATTCGATTAGACAAAAATACCGTTTTAAATCAATCAAATTTTAAAATTCAAATAATCCTAATTTTATATTTTCAAATAATTTAAACAACAAAACAAGCCAATGAGCTATAGCTCAAATGGCACAGTCTCTCCATGCTCATTTAGAGGTCGCAGGTTCGAGTCTCCCTATCTTTTGTTCTTTCATCTGGGTTTCAAAACCCTCTTCATCTTCTCAAGTTTTCTCGTGTTCTTCTCTCTCTCTCTCTCTCTCTCTCTCTCTCTCTCTTGCTCGGTCTCTCTCTTGCTCGGTCTCTCTCATCTCTCTCACTGTGGCATCGCACTGAAGCTCTCTCCCTCTCTCATCTCCGGTCTCACAATCAAGGTTGTCGTCGTTCTCCGTGTCATCGGTCGTCACCGTCTCACACCAAGTCGCGCTTGCGCCCTGTGCTTCATCACCATCGTCAGCCTCTCCCTCTCTGTGATTTCTGTGATTTTAATTATTAAAACATTGTTGTCATTTTTGTAATTAATGTAACTTGGTTTGATTTCTGTGATTTTATATTAGTTGTTGTTAATTTTGACAAAATAAAAAATTTCAGCATCAATTTTATATTAGTTGTTGTTAATTTTTATACAATCACTTCCATGCTTAGCCCAAAGAAAAGCTCGTAAAAGATATGAGACTGCCCCTGCTTCAGCTTAAAAGGGACCCTCATCTTGTTCTTGTTGCTGAGAACAGACACCACAAGCTTCCAAAAAGAAATTATGGCGGCATTTAAGTTGGAAGAAGCAAAATAGTGATTGTGGAACCCAGAAACAGAAACACCCAACATTGACATTGTTGCCATGCTTCTCTACTGTTTGAATTTTTATCTTTTCTTCAACCTTAACATCTCTTAGCTCCTTCAATCTTATCAATATTTTATTTTCTTGTTGAAAACAACATTTTCCTCCATGGTGGACGAGAAGAATGAAGAAATGTCCTAATTATATTCTAACAAATTCAAGCTTGTAGCTATCTGGTGGGGCAAGGATTCACTATATTTTCCAATCCATCTTTGTGAATAGTTTAGAGGTATAATCTGATATTTACATACGGCATAAAGCTCTAATAAGAAATGAGATATAGGTATAAAGTGACACAAAGACGAGGATATGGATATTTCTAAGTTTTATGGTACCACATGACAAATGAGTATGAAATTAACTTAAAAATAGAATTCTGAAGTTAGTTAATTATTATAAAAATGTTTGTATTTATGTAGATACTATTTTCAACCTATCTATCTTCCATTGCTTCATCATCTCTTCCTTTGATGATGCAGCATGTAAAACTTGGTCAAACCGTAATTTAATTAAATAATAAATTAAATAGGAGTGAATATGGTTAGAAAATTTAGCAATCAGAATTTGGTAAACTAAATATGATATTTCAATTCAGTGAATTTTTCTGAGTCGAAAAACATAGTTTTCTGCGTAAAAACGCGCACTGAAATCTTGACCGGCAGTACCGAATGAGATCTGTCTGGTACTGCAGCTGAAAAAATTAATTATAAGTAAATAAGGCTAAGAAATTAGGATTTATAAATAGAGAAGGTAGAAATATTTAAAATGCGATTTAAAACTCTAATCTTAAAAGTTTTGGCCCAAAATTGCGCCAACGGACCAAACCAAGTGAACCGGGCCCAAGTGGGCCCAAGACCCACCCTATATAAACATTATTTATGAGCATTTCGGCTCATTTATCCTAAAAAAAAGGGACTTGGGACGCTGAAATGGGAGAGAGGTAAGAGGTGAGGGTTCCAACTTCAATTTCAATCTTCAAATCATCATAACTTTCTCTCCGGAACTCCGATTGACGAGCCGTTTATAGTCACGCGTTGCTCTTCTCATCCTCTACAATTATATCTAAGTTTTTTGGTGAGTATTCTATTCATCTCTGTCCAATTTTTAAAATTCTCCACTGTTACCCATTTTTGGATAGTTAGTGTTAAAATCTTGTGATTTTGGTTATTTAGGGATACTCTAACATGGATTCTAAGTGGGTTCTATCCCTATTTCATATGGGCTGAGGTAAGAAGTACTCAAACCGTTGTGATTTGTCAATTTCATGAACCCTAGGTTGATTATAAGTGTGAAAATTGATTATGTTAGAGTATTGGTTGATTTTGATGCACAATTGGAAGATTGATATTGCTTGAGAAGCTTAGGTTAGGCTTGGAGCTAAGGATTTGTGGAGACTCTCAAGAAGAAGTTCAATTATTTTGGCTACAAGAGGTACGGTTTAAGTTTCATTTAAGTACCGTGTGGTGTGATGAGAATTCCTAGGCTAGATGCCCCTAGGATTAAGTTTAGATTGTGTGAATAGTTGGTACTAATATGCATAGTTGATATGTAATGTAAATTAATGATTGGATTGATAATTGTGTGAATTGTATGTTTGGTGTGTTGAGAATTTGATGAATTGGATAATGAGTATTGGTTTGTGGAATATGCATTTAAATTGTGAATTTGGGCCGGAGACCGAAAAGAGGTAAGGAAAGTAAGTTGATATGTGTATTGTGTGATGACATAAGAGAATGGACGGATTTTAGATATTAAATGTGTGAATAATTGGTTTGGTTATTGAATAATAAGGTTTGAGGAATTGAGGTGTGGAATTTGATAGATTTGGGTGAAATTATGTAGATGAGGTAGGTTTGGTTTTGGTTGAGTGTAATTATGTGAATGTCATTGGGTTGTGGCCATTTGGATTAGTGGAAATGAATTTGGCTTGTAAACATTGGAAAAATTGGTGATTTATATTTTTGGGTAGAAACTGATTTTTGACCAACTTTGGCGATCCGTAACTCGGTCCACGAAGTTTGGAATTCTTCAAAATTAGAAATTTATGAAAGTTTATTCAACGATCTTTCCAACGGCTTAGAAATAGATGAAAAAGGAATTTTGTAGAAGAAGTTATGTGTGTTGGAAGTTTGGGGTTTGAAAATGTAATTCTGCAGCTTCTTAACTTAGTAAAAGTTTTGGAAAATTGTGCTTCCACATGCACGCGTGGCCGACGCGCACGCGTCAGTCTCGAATTTTACTCGCCCACGCGTGCGCCTGGACAACACGTACGCGTCGCTGCACTGATGCGAATGCCCCATAGAAAATCCCGAGAGTTCTGCGGGTACTGTGCTGGTTTTGTGCGAGGAGCACAAAATGCACCCACGCGTACACGTGGCTGACGCGTACGCGTCGCTGTGCTTTTCTGCCATCCACGCGTGTGCATGGGCGACGCGCACGCGTCACTTTGTTTTTTTTTTAATTTCACGCGTGCGCATGGGCGACGCGCACGTGTGACCCTGTTTTCAGCAAAGGTTGATTTTAAATTTTTGAAGCCGAATTTCAGACTTCTAAGCCTCCATTTTCATCCTCTAAGTCCTAAATCTTTATAGTATGTTTAGTGATGGAAAGAAACTAAGACATGTGGCAACTTGTGGATAAAGTATAGAGAGAATCAATGATGAATGATGAGTGATGATGATTGTATGAGTTGCTGAGGGTGATAATGGAAGTGAGGTGTATGCCGTGAGTTGAAGGGCTGTATTTAATAATGATTATTGGCTGGTCATGTGTTATGTTATGAGCTGGATGGCTATGGTAAATATTGGTTTATGGCTGGAAATGAAAATATGGCTTTGAATGATTGTTATCTGAAGCTCTCTTTCTCGAAAGTACGACCCCGGAGAGATGAAGGAAGGTGAGGATCCCCTTCCTTGTTCCTCCTGGCATTGTAAAATCGCCCCCAGCGAGATGGTGGGAGGTTAGGATCCCCTCCTTGGTTCCTCCTGGGCATATGAGAACGTACCTCCTGGGTAGATGCAAGGGTTATGGTTGCGCCCTGATAAACCCATATTTTGTGATGTATTTTGTGCTTAATTTAAGTGATTTATTCAATCCTTCACCAACTTATTCATGTAAATTGCATGGTTTTACTTTCCCTTCCTTATTATGTGATGTATGTGAAAAACATGTTTTCTATGCTTAAAAACTATCAATTTTAATTACCCTTTATTACCATTCGATGCCGTGATTTGTGTGTTGAGTGCTTTTCAGATCTCCTAAGGCAGGAATGACTTAGAGGACAGAAAGAAAACATACAAAAGTGGAAGGAAAGCACAAAATGGAGTTTTTGAGGAAACAGGCAGCGACGCGAACGCGTGACTGACGCGGACGCGCACCTTGAGCAGAACGCAGATGACGCGTACGCGTGACCAAAGTGAACGCGTGACAAGGAAAACTCCCACATGACGCGACCGCGTGACCCACGCGGACGCATGACAGACGCCACGCACCAGAAACTACAGAAAACGCCCCCAGCAATTTCTGAGACCCTTTTTGGCCCAGATCCAAGTCTAGAAAGCACAGATTAGAGGTTATAAAGTGGGGGAATGCATCCATTCATGAGCGAGGCCTACAATTATTCACTTTTCATAGTTTAGATGTAGTTTTTAGAGAGAGAGTTTCTCTCCTCTCTCTTAGGTTTTAGGATTAGGGTTCCTCTTAAAGGAATTAGGATTTCTTATTATTTCAACCTAATTATTTCAACTTCTTCTTAGGTTCAATATTCCTTTTTACTTTATATTTCTCTTTTACTTTCAGATACTTTAATGCTTTTCTTTAATTACTTATGTTGCCAAATTGGCCTATGAACTCTTTAAGTCTAGATTGATTTTCTCTTTATTTGATATAAATTGAGGTATTTCAGATTTGTGACTCTTATTTAGCTTTTTATATTCTTGGATTTAATTGATTAACTGGAGGCTCTTGAGTTATCAAACTTATCATGATTGATTGTTATGTCTGCTAATTAAATTGAATTCTACTAACTCTAGTCTTTCCTTAGGAGTTGGCTAGGACTTGAGGATCTAACTAATTAGTTCACTTGACTTTCCCTTGCTTTAGTAAAGGTTAACTAAGTGGGATTAACTTCAATTCTCATAAGAATAACTAGGATAGGGCTTCCGAATTTTCATACCTTGCCAAGAGTTTATTTTATAGTTATTTATTTATTTTTCTTGTCATTTAAATTACTTGTTCCTTACTTTCAAAACCCCCAATTTACAAAACTCATAACCAATAATAAGAACATACCTCTCTGCAGTTCCTTGAGAAGACGACCCGAGGTTTGAATACTTCGATTATCAATTTTAAAGGGGTTTGTTACTTGTGACAACCAAAACGTTTGTAAGGAAGGATGATTGCTTGGTTTAGAGACTATACTTGCAACGAGATTCTGAATTCTAAACGGTCAATCATTCGTTCTTCAAAATGACGCCGTTGCTGGGGAATTGCAAACGTGTACCTTATTATTGGTTATTGTAAATATTTTTCTTTTACTTGTTTATTTGTTTTTATTTTTTTTCCTTTTATTTCTATTAGCTACTATGAATTCTCAGCCCTCTCACTTTGAGTTTGGTTCTGAATCTGTTGAAAGGAGTGGAAGCTATAACAGGAATATGCATCAAGGTCTAAGCAATCAAAGATGGATGGAGCCAAGAGGCCCTGATCAACCCTTTAGGCAACAACACCCTCCAAGATATCATGGGCAAGGACCACTCTACAATGCATACCAAGCTGATAGATATGGTGGACCCCCTTGTAATTACCGACAAGCCCCACCCAGTGCTTATAGACCATCCTCTCAACGTAGCTTTGAACCACCACACTCACAAGTTCCTTTTCACCATTCACCACCGTATGACCCTTATCCACCACAATCCCAATCCAACCACCACATTCTTATTTTGAACCCTCTTCCCCAACCAATGAACCCTCATACCTACCCCAACCTCCAATGAATGACAAACTTCGTGTTCTTCTTCAAGGGAAAGCGAAGATGCAAAGGAACGTGCTGGAACTCACTACTGCCTTAACCGAGGTAGTAAATATAATAGCCTCCCGACATCTGAGAACTCAAAGCACTCCCATGGCAACATGTGGAGAATCCAAAAGAAGAGCGTAGTATGAAGGAGACACTGGAAACTCCGGTGGACAATGAGGAGCATGGATTTGTATTGGAACAAGTAGAGGAAGCCATGATAGTTGTAGAGGAAGAAGTGGTTGAAGATTTAGGAGATGCTGAACCTCCATGGGAATCGAGAACTGTAAAGGATTCTACTGAGAAGTTCGAAATTGATGCCAAAGAGGATAGTGCACAACCTCCAAAGCGTATACCCTGTGAAAAATTGGACGGAACAGACCAAGAAATTGATTCCCTAGGCAGTGATGATCATGAATCAAGCTCTCCTAGTCATGAACTTGTATCCGCAACTGAACTCCATGAGCCTGAAGAACCTTATCCAAGTGAATACGAAGATGATGTCGAGGTGGATTTCTCTCAACCTCCAACGTATGACTTGAGTGACGAGGAAGACATAGAAGATTTTGATCAAGACACAGTTGCAGTTGAAGAATTTTTGCAAAGAAGTGGAGGAATTCACAGAAGAATACAAGGGAGTAGAGCTTACAGAACCACTGGAAACACCTATCCCAAGGCCATTACCACCTAATACAAGCTTCAAGTGGGTACAATCCTTAACCTTTATCTTTACTTTTCCACTCGAATATGGTTTGCTTGAAACAGATGGCCAACTTAGAGCTCTCTGCGGCTTTAAGTGTAAGAGGGAAATGGCTCGTACTCAGAGTTGGTGTACAAGATTCAATAAGGTTCCACGCTTCAATTCGAAGGCGTCTGGTCATCATGGTGAGAATACAATTTCTGAACCACCCGGATGGAAGAATATAGAACAAGACAAAGGCGGATTTAAAAGCAAAGTTTGGGATCCTAGAATCTACTCTGACATTCAATACCCCGGGAGCCTGAGAATCTGTTTGAAACTGCTCAGAAGCTTTACATGCCTAGTTTGGGATCCCGGAGGCTGTTGGCATTCCAAACATTGGTGGAGATTTCTGGATGAATTTAAGCACAAGCCACCATAATAGGAAGCTCATCAAATGTACAACTTAAGAACTTTAACTAAAAGTGCTAGGTGGGAGACAACCCACCATGGTATGATCGTTCCTGGTTCAATTTTATTTCGTTTTGTTTATTTTTATATTGTTTTATTTTCATTGAACCTGGATATTATTCGTAGCATTTGCATTAGCATTGCATACTGCATAATTGCATAATTGAAAACAAAAATGCACGCGACGCGTAAGCATTGCTGACGCGTCCACGTCACAAGTGCATTAGGAAGAAAAGGAAAGTGAACAGAAAGTCACGCGAAAGCGTGGCTCGAGGCGTGCCTTTGGCACAAATTGTTCCACGCGACTGCATCGCTAACGCGTTCGTGTCAGTTGCGAAAAATACCTCCCATGCGTCTGCGTCACTCACGCGAACGCGTGATCTGAAAATCGGCGTAAAGATCCAACGCCCAAAAATCTGGGCTGGACTCGTGCGGCTGGTGTGCGTTTAGCACAAAACGGCCCACGCGTCCGCGTCCCTGACGCGAACGCGTCACTTGCAAAACACTCATCCCACGCGAAAGCGTGAGCGACGCGTCCGCATCGCGTGGATATTATAGCCTCCTAAATGGTGATAGAGAGTTGTGCTGAAACGACGCTGGAAGTGTGCGTCTAGCACAATTTTCAGCGACGCAGTCGCGTACCTCACGCGTCCGCATCATCCATCTTTTCCCCAACCCACGCAGTCGGGTCAATCACGTGACCGTGTCAACCCCATTTCACCCTAGTCACGCGATCGCGTGCTCCACGCGTTCGCGTGGATTCAAAATCACTACCCCCTTTTCACGCGAAACCCTACCCGTCGCGCCCCATAACCCCCCCCTTCTTCTTCTCTTCTCTGCCATTTCTCTATCACTTGTCGTTATTTGCTTATTTCTCAGATTATGTTCAAATTAGGCTAGTTAGAGATGCATGTTTGTAGTGGATTCTAGGCGGTTAGGTAGCTAGGATGTGGTTAGTGGATTTAGGCCTGATAATTGCGCTGTTCTTGCTACTTGTTTTATCAATTTTGCACTTCTGATTTTGCTGTGATGTTCTTACTGTTCATGCTGCTGCTGTTGAGACTGTTCTTTACTGTTCCTACTGTTTGTGTCTATTTGCAGCTTTATTTAAATTCATATGAACTGTTTTCCTTGCTGTTTATTACTCGGGAACATCCAATTTTAGCCGGAATGCTCCCCAATTTTCTGCAAATTGTTTCATTTTCATTCATGTATTGGTTTTGGCAATTTTGAATTTTGCATTACTTAGCTATAACCAAACTAATTCACGAATGCACGGGCTCGCATTCTTATTTCTTTTTGATTCCCTGGTTAATAAATTGCATTATTGATGACTTCTTTTAATTTTGCCAACTTCTGTATCTATCTGAATTATCATCAATACACTAAAATTTTTGTTTGAATATGAGTTGATTAATCTTTAAATTTGTGAATTTCTTGTTACTTAGGAAACATTTATCATGCCACTTACTTTAACTTTTTTCTCTTAACTCACTGCTTTCCACTTTCTAACCTCTTTTTCACTCCTAACCATTTTAACTTTCAAACTCCTATTTTCGGTTTTTCATCTAATTACTTTAACTTTCTAACTCAAGGCATGATTATTGTTTTTCCTAATTAACATGAATTCTACCTATTTTATATTTTGGATTGTGATTCTTCATCTCAGATTTTTAACTCAAATACAGTCCAAAATATACATATATTTAACTCATTTCATAATTCTACTGCTATTTTGCCACTCTATGCTTCAATTGCTATTATGCTATTTGCTTACTTGTTTTTCTGCTTTTGTTCTTCAATTATATCCTGCAATTTCTGCTTTTCAGGATGTCTGACCTTCAACGCAAAGGAAAAGGCAAAGCAACTACTGGCAAACGGAAAAGAGGCGAATCCTCTATGTCCATCCTGGACATTTTGCATGATGACTCCTGGCGGGAAAAGCACTTTACCCCGTAGGAGAAGGCTGACCAGCTCCTCACTGTCACAGATCCGGTAAAATTTGCAAACAGATATTGTGAGCTGAAGTATCCAATGTGTGCCACCTCCAGGAACCTGTACCTGGAGAGGACTCTGAAAATTCCAGAAGAACTACAGCAGTACACCTCCGAACAGATAAAACAGAGAGGCTGGTTCTTCTTGGAAAGAAACTTGACAGAGGTCAATGCTTCCTGGGTCAGAGAGTTTTACTACAACTATTTCAAGACTTCCCTGGATGCAGTGCACATCAGAGGGAAACAAATTTTGGTCACTGAGGAAGCTATTTAGGATATCCTCCAGCTTCAGCCTAAATCAGGTCAGCCTGACGGTTACCAAAAGGCTGAAGAGGATATGCGCTTTATGAGATTTGACTGGGATGCTGTCAAGCAAAGAATAGCCCTTGATCCGACTGTACCATGGGTCATGGGAAAAAACACAGCAATGCCTAAGGGAATCAAGCTGATGTATCTGAATGATGAGGCTCGGCTCTGGCACCAGATTTTGAGCAACTATGTTATGTCGAGCACTCATGAGACAGAGTTGCCTGCTGCTATGATCACCCTCATCTGGTGTGTGATGGAGGGTAAGGACCTGTATCTCCCACGATTCATCCGGTATTATATGGCCAAGGTCCATATCAGAGGCACTCTCTCCTTCCCTTATCTGGTCACCCAGCTAGGTCGTCGAGCTGACGTGCCTTGGGAGCTTGCTGATGAGAAGCCACCTGCTACAGACTGCAAGAAGATTATCCCTCACAGCAGGAAGTTTCAGGCTTTAGGCCACAGACCGCCATTCCTCACCGCTTCTGGTGAGGCAGCCACATCTTCAGCTACCCCTTCTGCCTCCACTGCTGCACCAGCCTCATCCACTGCACATCCACCCGCTCCTGAGCCCATTTATCATTTGGTGCATCGACTCTTCGCCCGCCTGGATCGTATGGAGCGTCGTAACAAGCGGCGCTATGAGCACCTTAAGTTGATGATCCGATCCGGCGGCGACATCCCCTCCGAGCCTGACACCCCTTCTGATACATCTGAGGTGGAGGAGGATGCTCACGAGGAGGAGACACCTGCCCAGGCTAAGCAGGCAGGACCAGAGCAGGCTGCGCCACAACATGAGGAGCCAGACCAGATTCAGGCCGCAGACCCAGAGATTCCTCTCCAGTCAGCGCCTCCCCTGCAGCAGACAGATCCTCCTACACTTATCCAGTCTGCAGACCCTCAGGCCACCACAGAGACTCCAGCAGCCCATCCTTCCGGTGATGACAGTCCTTCACACCCAGCTTCAGTGAGCATCGAGGACGATGCTTTATTTTAAGTGTGGGGAGGTCGCCATCCCTGGCGTATCTTTTTGGTGAACCACTACAGACTCTTTTATCTTATTTTGTTTATTTTTCTGTATTTTTATTTTTATTTTTATTTTTCAGTACTTATACATTGTTCTTTTGCTGTATTTTTTACTTTATTTCCGCATTTTGCACTTTAGTTTATACCTTAGACATTTAGTTTAGTTTGTAATTCTAAACTTATTAGTTATAGAATATGTGGATTAATTAGTATAGTTTACCCTTTTAGCATATGATAGTTTAGTTTAATTGAAAATAAGAGGAGTAAACCAGAAACTTTAGTAAATTAAAACAATCCACACACCTTGTATATATAGCATTACATGTTAGTTAGTTAACAACATTTCATCAAGGAGAAACACTAAGATTTTAAGGGCCACCCTAAGATTTACATTGAGAATAATGGGAACTCTTAATTTTTACTTGCATGACATTTATAACTGATATATGCTTTTTGAGCTGGAGAACACACAGCCTGTGAGTTTTGAGCTTAATTATATGGTTACATTCAAACCATAAATTTCATTCTTGTGTGTTTTGCCCTTCTTTTTTATTCTGATGTTCTTTACTTTGTTTTAATCTATATGTCCAATATAGAATATAGATACATACCAAGAGATGATTGAGGCCATAATTTGAATTTTCCCTCACTTATCCCAAATTAGCCTACCCTTTTACATCGCCCTTGTTAGCCCCTTTGAGCTTTTTAATCCCCTCTTGTTCTATAAACCACATTACTAGCCTTAAGCAGAAAAACAAAATAAAAATTCCAAGTTGAATCCTTGGTTAGCTTAAGATAGAAATTGTGTATTATTTAAGTGTGGGAAATTTTATGGAAACATGGGATGATAGAAACAAAGTAAGAATTTAAAAAGAATAAGTTGTTTCAAAAACAAAATTTAGGAAACATGCTCATGTGAAATCAAAACAATTGAATTACCATGTGCATTGAAAAAAAAATATTTTCAGTATTTAAATAAAGGGAATACAAAAATTTTCCAATTGCAAAATAAAAAGAATCAATACACATGGGATAAAATTTAATTTAATGCATGAGTTTGCAACACAAAGTGGGAAAATTTGGGTAAATAGGTTAAGAAACTTTGGTTTATATAAAGTAGTATGTTAGGTGAGATCTTAGACTAATCAAGGATTTGCTTATTAGCTCACTTAGCCTTATACATATACCCTTACCATTACATTGGCCCCATTACAAGCTGAAAAAAGACCTCATGATTTTTGTATGTCTGTATTCTATAATTGTTGATTGGTTAGATGAAGAACAAGGTTATAGAAAGTAAGGATAGAAAAGGAATAGAGTGATTAACCCAATAAACACTGAGTGACTAGATAGTAAACACAAAATCCAGTGAGGGTTCAATAGCTCATCACCATATATCTATGCTTAATTGTCTTGCAAGTTTGTGAAATATTTTTACCCATCTCAATTGTAAAAGTGCTTTAACATTATCTAGGGTTTGGCTATGCATATATGATTCCTTGAGGATATGAATTAATTTAACTATATGTAAGCTTTATATACAAGTGAATAATAACTAGAATTGCATGATTCATTTAGGTAGTTGCATTTAGAGTAGATTGCATTGCATGAAATTCCACCACCTTATCTTACTCTTTATCTTGGATTTAGCATGAGGACATGTTATTGTTTAAGTGTTGGGAGGTTGATAAACCCATATTTTATGATGTATTTTATGCTCAATTTAAGTGATTTATTCAATACTTCACCCACTTATTCATGTAAATTGCATGGTTTTACTTTCCCTTCCTTATTATGTGATGTATGTGAAAAACATGTTTCCTATGCTTAAAAACTATCAATTTTAATTACCCTTTATTACCATTCGATGCCGTGATTTGTGTGTTGAGTGCTTTTCAGATCTCCTAAGGCAGGAATGGCGTAGAGGACAGAAAGGAAACATACAAAAGTGGAAGGAAAGCACAAAATGGAGTTTTTGAAGAAACAGGCAGCGACGCGAACGCGTGACTGACGCGGACGCGCGCCTTGAACAGAACGCAGATGACGCGTACGCGTGACCGAAGCAAACGCGTGACAAGGAAAACTCCCAGATGACGCGACCGCGTGACCCACACGGACGCATGACAGACGCCACACACCAGAAATTGCAGAAAATACCCCCAGCGATTTCTGAGACCCTTTTTGGCCCAGATCCAAGTCCAGAAAGCACAGATTAGAGGTTATAAAGTGGGGGAATGCATCCATTCATGAGGGAGGCCTACAATTATTCACTTTTCATAGTTTAGATGTAGTTTTTAGAGAGAGAGGTTCTCTCCTCTCTCTTAGGTTTTAGGATTAGGGTTCCTCTTAAAGGAATTATGATTTCTTATTATTTCAACCTAATTATTTCAACTTCTTCTCAGGTTCAATATTCCTTTTTACTTTATATTTCTCTTTTACTTTCAGATACTTTAATGATTTTCTTTAATTACTTATGTTGCCAAATTGGCCTATGAACTCTTTCAGTCTAGATTGATTTTCTCTTTATTTGATATAAATTGAGGTATTTCAGATTTGTGATTCTTATTTAGCTTTTTATATTCTTGGCTTTAATTGATTAACTGGAGGCTCTTGAGTTATCAAACTTATCGTGATTGATTGTTATGTCTGCTAATTGAATTGAATTCTACTAACTCTAGTATTTCCTTAGTAGTTGGCTAGGACTTGAGGATCTAACTAATTAGTTCACTTGACTTTCCCTTGCTTTAGTAAAGGTTAACTAAGTGAGATTAACTTCAATTCTCATAAGAATAACTAGGATAGGACTTCCGAATTTTCATACCTTGCTAAGAGTTTATTTTATAGTTATTTATTTATTTTACTTGTCATTTAAATTACTTGTTCCTTACTTTCAAAACCCCCAATTTACAAAACTCATAACCAATAATAAGAACATACCTCCCTGCAGTTCCTTGAGAAGACGACCCGAGGTTTGAATACTTCGGTTATCAATTCTAAAGGGGTTTGTTACTTATGACAACCAAAACGTTTGTAAGGAAGGATGATTGCTTGGTTTAGAGACTATACTTGCAACGAGAATTTTTTCTGAATTCTAAACCGTCAATCATTCATTCTTCACACCCCACTTGCTCCAGGTTGGTTAGTATAGAGGCTCCCCGAGTGGACGCAAGGGTTGTGGTTCGTCCCACTTGCTCCGAGTAAGAGATTATGACGCCTGGGTAGTAGCGACAGTAGTGGTGACTCCACTCGCTCCAGGTTGACTTTTAGACACCTGTCTGGGTAGATGCAGTGGCATTGATCCACTTGCTCCGGGATGTGGTGAGACATACCTGCTTGGGTAGATGCAGTAGAGTGATTCCACTTGCTCCGGGTTTGGTTTTGAGACTCCTAGGGTAGATGCAGTGGTTAGTCCCCACTTGCTCCCAGTCGAGTATGATTTGAGATTTGTGAAATTATCTGAGTTTCGGATTTCCTTGGGTAGATGCAGTGGGTCCGCTCCACTTGCTCCAGGTTGAGATCCGAGATTCTGTTGACCCTATGTTGTAAGTATGGCCGGACACTGTAAAAGTTCCGGATGAGCTCGCCCCCGTGAGTAAACACCAGTGTGGGTGTTGTGTGATTATGATTATGATTGTGAATAACTTTAGTTGGGGATGCACGACAGAGGGACAGTCCAAATGTTAGCTACCAAAACTTGTCGGGTTGGCTTTATAATCGACAGATGAGACTCATCAGCCATAGGGCAGGCATACATCATTTGCATATGTTTGAATTGTTTGGGTTTGCCTATTTGTTTTGGATTGCTATATCATATATGCTATGTTACCTAATTATATGCTACTTGTTCTACTTGTACTTTAATTGTGTATTATTTGTCTGTATTGCTTGTGTTTGTACAACTAAGAGGTCCCTCATGCTGGTGTCGGTGGACGCTGAGGGCTGTTCGTGATGAGATGAATTGATGATGTATTTGAATAATGATGATGATTATTGAATGAGGTAATTGAGCTCCCTGGGTATATGCAATGAAGTGATTTCACTTGCTCCAGGTAGAGAAAGAGGTAATTTGAGCTCCCTGGGTAGACGCAGTGAAGTGATTCCACTTGCTTTAAGTGAGGATATGATGTATTGATATAGAATTGCTGAGACAGAATAACTGGTGATGGTTTTGTTTTATGATTCTGATTCTGATTCTGATTCGTTGGAGAGTTAGAAAGTTGGGAAGCATGAGGAAGATGAATTAGATTTAGCGTTCCCTTATGACAGTTGCCTATTTATGGATTAGCGAGAACATAGGGTGAATATTGGTGAAAGGAAGTTTAGGATGCTTAGTGAGTTTTTATTAAAATGCATTGTATTTATTTGGCACTTTTACCGTACTGGGAACCTATCGGTCGGGGGTTCTCATTCCGTATCTCTTGTTTTTCAGATACAGGTTCAGGTGCTCAGAAGTGAGCTGTGGTTCATCTGAGAGACGGCGAAGATCTTTACATTCTCTATTTTATATTTTGCTTAGGATCTCTCCACCTTTATTTTGAAAAGCTTATATTATGTATTGAACTCTTTCGAACTTGCCTATAGAGGCTGTTATGTTTCTTTTGGGAGAGATTAGGAGATACTGTTGTCAACTACTGTTATACTTATCCTAGTCGGCCTAGACTTTGCGGGTCGCGACTAGTGTCTATTTACTTATGTTAATATATCTATATCTGTCCTTCTCTTAATCTCCTTTATGCCTTTATCTGTATATCGCTTTCGGCTTCACGCTTTATCGTTTAGTTGTCGATACGTGAGTGATACGACTTCACGATTTTTTTTACTCTTTTCAGGCTTTTTGATTAATACTCATTTCTATTTTACTTATACTTATGTATTAAAAATCCACCTTGAGAGTCGTATCACCTTATTACCATTGACTTATGACTCGAGCATAAGGATTTGGATATTAGGGTGTTACACAGCAAGCTCTGCTTATGCAACAAACCATGACTGCACAGCAGGCTGCCAATAAAGCCGCCACCATGAAATCTGCAACAGAGTTAGCAGCAGCCCGAGCTGCTAAAATAAGTAAGAAACTGAAAGGTGATGGACTTGAAATTGAAGAAAAAAGAAACAAAATAGAAATTCAGGTCTATTTACTTTGTCAATTTTTCCTAGTGTAATTGTTCTACCGGTGCTTCTTGACTATTCATTTTCAATATTTTTATTGTTACAACTAATTCATTTTAGGGTGCCCTACATAAGTATCATGAACCCATTAGAGTAATGCTTGAAATAGATTTATAAGTTTGTTAAAGGTGCCTGAGGTTTTTGTCATTTTAATGTTTTAAGGGAAAAAATCATAATATTGTCCCCAATTTTAAAGTTCCCATTCGGTGGTATATGTTTTACCATATTTAAGAGTTTTGGGTTTAGTGTAAGTGCAATGCATCCTTTGCTTTTCCATAGCTGTGAGGTTGAGTAGCATATCTCTTTATTGTGAGTATGCATTCTCATCAATCTTAAGGGTTCCCCCCCCCACAATGTATGCAATTACTATGTATAGTGTTTTAAAATTGTTGCATGTTTATCTGTCTTTAAAATAGATGGCTGAATGGCTGTGGAACAAGTAAAGTTTAGATTGTGGTGACAAAATCTAGTTTGTATATTATTTCTTTTTGTCCTTCATTTTCATATGCTAACAAAGGTCTTTAATTCATTAATTCAAGCTTGTAGCTGATGTATATTTCTGAGGTAAACAAAATAGGCCTTTTTTTATTCCATATCATCTTTCAACAACACATGATTTCAAAATTTAAAACCTTATTCACCAACAAAAAGCTAATAATTACATTGGGTATGCTTTTGAAGTTAAATAACTTGAAGTTCGACCTTGCATTCTTAAGCAGAGAAGTAAGACAACCAGGAAAAGCAACAATCAGGAGTAATCTGCAGGATTATTATTACGGTAAAGAACTCGGTTATGAAGTTTGGGGACAATTCAAATTGTCAGGATACGAGAATGAGGCATGGCTCTTACATGGAGAGTGAAACAAAAATACTGGAATTTGTGGTTCCTAATAAGCTCCAAGGAATTGGTTTACAAAAATTTTTCAATGTTGTTGAGTGTTTGCTTTCCCAAGCTGTGTTCGAAGCACTGTTTTATTTTTATTTTTTATTTTATCTGATAAATAATGGGCACTTATGCTCCTGAATCCTGATCTGTTGATTTCACAAAGAATCTTGAATCCTAAATAATATAATATTTACGAGAATACATTATAAAGTATAATTAATTTGTCTCTCTACGCATCGTGCGGGTCTCACTCTAGTTGATGTTGAAGGTAAATGTTGGAATAGAAATTATAGTAGTTTCAGTGTTGATGTTAATTCTAAATTTTAACTTTGGCTATTTCATGTATCTCTAATTTTTGTTGAAAACAGTTCGTGTTTTCCATAATCGTTGATATTTTCTCGCTGAACAAAATGAGTCAATTATTTATTAATTTTTAATGAAGTAGTTTGGATGTAAAGTGAAGGCTTCATTTATTCAGATATGTGTGACTTCAGATTTTAAATTGATGAGGTTCATAAATTTTATCTCTATTGGAATGAGTTTTATCCTTTGCTAGTAAGTTTCAATATTATTCCAAATATGAGGACTTGCCTAGCTTACAACACAAAAGTGGTTCTAGGAATAGAAATGCTAGAGTAAAAATTAAATTTCATCTAAATTCAAATATAATTGAACTAAAGACAGAAAATGAATTTTCAAAAAAAAAGTCCATAGAAATTATAATGCATAATTACTTTTTTAAGTAAAAGAAATGAAACTAACACCTCTTAATATAAACCAAACATGACTACATAACAATTACGAATTCTTGATTTTTGTTTGAATCTTTTTGTTTATATTTATTGTAATTCCTGGTAGCAGACTCAGTGACATTATGCAGCATCAAGTTGTGGGACTTTAGAATCAAATCCAACGCAAGTCGCATCCTTGTACCATCATTAATCTAAAAAATATAAATATATTAGGTTACCAACAAAACCATACACATTAGTAAATGAGGTACTATTTTTTTAAGCAAAAGAAATTACATTTATTGTATAACTATACGTCTTCCTGTAGTTTGTCATCCAGGTGGCTACCCCACAATCATTATTGTGTTAAATAAGACGCGGTTAGCTTATGCAGATAAACATTTCAAAGAAAAAAACACAAATACAGATATTCCTTACGAGCCAGGAGCTTGTTTTCCTGTTTCTAGCGCATCCACAAATGTAAAATCAAATATCCTTGACCTAAATGGAGTGTTGTATTTATAAAATGAGTCATACTTGAGCATATCTTCTAGATATTTTTCCTATTCATATATAAAGAAATTAAATAAAGGATGATATTTGAAACTTTTAAAAAATGTCATAAAAGTGAAAATGGGGAAAGTTAATTTACCAGCTTTACAATACTCGATCTCTTTTACTCTTTATTTGAAACAATCGGTAGGGAGTCTAGCAGAATTGTTTGATGATTGCACAAATAAAAAACAACCAAATACCAATGCGTGTTGTTCTCGTTAACAGGTAAAAAAATCTAGTACTAACTTTTACGTATTAGAATATTACTAGATACAAAAAATTTTAAAATAAAAAGTCTAGATTAGTTCATAAAAATAAAGGTCATTAAACAATGAAAAAAATACAATAAATCATAAACCTTTTTTAGACCTTCATCAATTTTTTCCATGAATCATTTTTTATAAAATTTCAACAAAAATTCAATTTTGGAATCACATTCCAGTATGAATTGCTAAAATTAATAGTTAGGAGCTAAGTCAATGACACCAATTATACAATAAGATAAAATAAATAAAAATGTAATAAACCTGAAAAAGACATGGCGTACCTAAAACACAGCTGGCAAATACCAGTGTGTTTGACATCCTAATCCTTTCTCCTGCACGGTTAGCAAAGTAGCCACCAAATCCAAGACCTATTTGGTAATTAATAAATTTATTAAGAATTGAAAGTATGCTAGAGTTAGTAACTTAATTATGCACTTACATCCCTATGTACCCATTCTTTGGGAATTAATGACTTGAAGTTGTCATGAGTTTCGTTAAATTTGTTTGTTATTGTCAATACCTCATCATTACAAACATGAAAAACATTAGTATTGTACTATTTTTTAAAGGTTTAATAGATAGATAATGATATATGTAACCTTCTTTTATTTGGTGCAAACACGTAGGTTGTCATTTTAATATCTAAGTCATTCAAATCCATGTATGTAGGAGGCTTAAATAAAATTGGGATCCACTGCAAAATAAAAAATTGGTGAGATTACTAAGTTATGTAACCTTAGATAATCGACACGAATTCTTGTGATATGTAAACTTACAGATGGCCATTCAATTCTCTGTTTATTGTGCTCGGCCTTTTTGTTGCTTAGGGTATGCATGCTAATAGAATATCCACTTGGTGTACTCTTTTTTAAGAGTGTCTTTTGCTCTTCGGTTAGAGATTTGTGTGAGGTCTTCAGTGTAGTTTTTTTATTTTTTAAAAATTTGTCTTTAATAAAGACAGTATTCACACCAACCATATTTTCAAAAATGTGGATTCCAGACAATTCTTCTTTTGGCCGCAGATACCTTCTTATCACGTACACTTGTATGCTTTGATGCTTTCTTATTTAAACCATAGTCAGATTGATGATATTGTGGAGACTTTAGTAATTTAAGAATTTCATCTGTATCTCTTAGATTAGTAGATTGAAAAGGATACAAGAGAGTAAGAGGCTGAAAATTTGTGACAGTTGGACATACGATAAATGATGGTGGGAATAGGTTGTATAGCGATGGATGCATGGGTGTCAGAGATTGGTTAGAATATACTACAACAGTATAAAAACCGTGGTATATAGAATAGAAATATTGGGGTATGTAAGGTATATGGTTGAAATACGGATTATGTAAGAATTGGTTATCAATAACATTAATGTTAACCTCTCTTGTGTCTTTTTTTTTCTCGCTAAGTTGAGGTGGTCCGGATAATTCTCGCTTACCCATGTCAAGCACCCAAGCATATATGCAACACAATTCAAATTATAATGTGAATATAATTTGCTAATGACATGTTGAGCAGTGTCTTTATATATAGAATAAAATTTTGTTTGTTCCTTTTTTATTATTGAAAAATTATCTTTTAAAAAGATTTTATTATTTTATATTTATATCATATTTGGTTTTTTCACAAGTACAAACCCCAATAAAAATCAACCGAAGTATTTAGACTCCAGGTCTTCTCACAAGGAATTACAATGAAGTGCTCAATTATTGGCTATGAAGATGCAAGGGGGGGTTTGATTTGATAATTGGCAAGAAAATAAATGATAAGAAAGTAAATAATAAGAACTTAATAAAATAAAGGAAAAGAACTCTTGGCTAGACATAGGTAATTGAGATCACCATCCTTGTCAACAAACCATATATTGATAATTATGAGGAACCAAGCTCATTAAGTTTACTTCTATACATGAAGTATATCAAATAGGCTTGATCATGTAAGACCCGGTTAATTAACGGCTAATTAACCCATAAATGAGAATTTATTCTAGAAAGCTAAAAATGTTATTTTTATGGCTAAATGTGATAGAGGAGTTTGAGACGAGAATTTCGGTACCAATTTTATTGAAATCGGACCAAGATTGGACCGAACGGGCCAAACCGTGCCAATCGGACCCAAAGTGAGCCCTTGGCCCAACTAAACTAAACCAAAACCCTAGTTTTCAGCACTCTCTCTCCTCACAACACACAAACACACGCTGAAATTGATATGGAGGGGGGAAGAACACTCTCTCAAGTTCTCTCCCTTGGTTGATCTTCAAACCACCATAACTTTTGATCTAGAGCTCCGATTGCCGCACCGTTTGCGGCCACGCGTTCACGCCATTGATTGAGAAGTGTTAAAATGATTGGATGCCGTTTTGGGAATTTTGGTAAAGTGTCAATGTGTGAGTTGAGGATGGCTTGATGTTGATTTTGGTACATTTTGATTGATTTCAAAAAGGGTTGAAATTGGCATGTTTTGGTTGATTTTTAAAATAGTTGAAAATGGCACCTTGTGGTTTTGCATGAAAATATGGTTTTGGGGCATACTTTGACAGGACATAACTTGGACTATGGATCTCTGATTTGTGCGGGTGCGTTGATGCGCTGCACCAGATGCCCAGCTATTTTTCTGAGAGTTGTGCCAGAATTGTGCCAGTTTTGTGCCTGGGGCGCAAGAGCACCCACGCGTACGCGTGGCTGACGCGTGCATGTCGTTTGGCTATTTTTCAACCCGCGCGTCCGCGCGTATGACGCTTGCGCGTCGATGAGTTTCGTGGCCATCCACGCGTGCGCGTGGAGTGCGCGTACGCGTGGTCCTGTTTTCATCCCAAAGTTGATTTTTTTGAGTTTTAAAAGCCAAATTTCATACTTCTAAGCCTTCGACCTCACCACTTATGTCTTAAATCATTATGATTTTCCTAGCAAGGAGACAAGGAGCTAGTGAATGTGGTAACTTGCAAGTGAAGCAAGGAAAAAAAATGAATGATCAATGAGGATCAAAGATGATTATGTGAGATGCGGAGGATGGCGGTGGAAGTGCTTGTTATGCCATGGGCCGAAGGGCCGTAATTGTTAATGAATTGGATGGTGATGGATTTAACCGTGAGCCGGATGGCTAGATTATTGCCGTGTTACGGCGGAGCCATGATTATGGCTGAGTATAAATGCATATATGCTGTTGAATGAATTGTGAATGTTTGCACTTCCACTATTGGAGATGAGAGTTTCCCTGGGAGAAATCAGTGGCTAGCCACCACGTGCTCCAGGTCGAGACTCGAAGCTCTTTTGACCCTATGTCATAAGTGTGGCCGGGCACTGTGAAAGACCCGGATGAGCTCGCCCCCATAAATATTCACCAGTGAGGGTGATGGATATGGATCATGATTATGATCAAGTTTATGATAAGTATAACTCGAGTTGGGGATGCGCGACAGAGGGACAGTCCAATGGTTAGCTACCAGGACTTGTCAGGCTGGCTCTATAACCGACAGATGATATCATCAGCCACTAGAGACAGGCATTCATCATATGCATACTATATGGATTGTTTGAGATTGCCTATTTGACTGCATATTACTTGCTAATTGTCTAAATGCCTTATCTGTTCCTATTTGTAAATCTCTTGTCTGATATAACTGTGTTTGCTATATTATACTCCTGCTGGTGGTTGGGAGGTCTGAAGGAATTGGAAAGGGAAATATTAGTTAGACTGAAGGATCTTTAGTCAGTTGTCACTTATGGTTTAGCTTGTTTATAAGCTTTGATATTATCTGGAGGAAGTTCTAGGATTGCCTTCGGCTTTTCTCTATTATTATGTATTATATATGTGAAAGCTGTTACCATGCTGGGGACCACTAGTTCTCACCCATGCGGATTTTGTGGTTTTCAGATCCAGGACGTGAGGTTTCTCGCTGAGGCATACTGGAGACTTCTGGATTAGCGAAGATCCTTTGTTCTCGGGACTCTGTTTTGGTTTATATGTTTTGCTTAGATACTTTTATCTCCATTACATAATACAAACTGTGATGACTCCTCTTATAGGAGATTTTGGAGAATAGGTTCTCGGTTTTTATGTCCCTTTGGGTTTCCTTTGGGATTTTCCTTATTTTATTATATGTATATATTGCTATGCTCGGACCGGTTGTCTTTGCAACCGGATTTTGAGTCTTGATATTCCTGTTTTTGACATTCCTTTGTATATATATAATCTCGCGTTGTTTTATTCTTGTTCGCTACGTTATCGATCGGAGTGTTGTGCTTTCGAGTTACGATTTTTGTTTACCCTTTTTTTCCACAAAGGCTCTTAGTTATAATCCTTATTCACACTAATATATGTACTAAAGTTTTGTTCTAGTGGTCGTAATACCTTGCCATCTCTGAATTATGACTTAAGCATAAGACTCTGTATGGTAGGGTGTTACATTATGGTATCAGAGCAGTTCGTTCCTGTAGAGCCTGAGGGACGGACTGACTATGCTTCTGTGCATTCTCTGTATGTGTGTTATGTGCTGTTAGTATATCTACTTGATATAATTGGCATAAACGTTCATGAGCATACATTTGAGACTTTGAAGCACTAGACTTCTGATATTGAGACTGATCAACTTAATATCGAATGTTTGGTGTGTATAGGAACCAGATGGCACCTCGTGGTCACGGTAGAGGTCGTGGGAGAGGTCATACGAATGCTCGTGCGCCAGGGATTAACCCTAATGACCAGGTGAACTTTATGACTGCGTTGGAGAATATGGTTGCTGCTATGCAAGCCACTGCTGAGGCTCTTGGTCAACAGATGAACAACCATGGTAATGATGGAGGAGGAGTTCAGGGCCCGATGACACTGGCAAACTTCTTGAAGGTTAATCCACCTAAGTTCAAGGGAACCACTAGCCCGACTGAAGCCGATACATGGTTTCAGGCCATGGAACGAGCACTACAAGTGCAGGTGGTACCTGAAGGGCAGCGTGTGGAGTTCGCTACCTATTTGCTCACTGGGGAAGCGTCGCATTGGTGGCAAGGAATCCGATGCCTCCTGCAGCAGGGTGATGATTATATCACCTGGAATGTCTTCCAAGAGGAGTTCTATAAGAGGTACTTTCTGACTTCTTCTAGGACGTCCAAGGAGCTTGAATTATTGCAGCTGAAGCAGGGTACTATGTCCGTATCTGAGTATACTGACAAGTTTGAGGAGCTGTTCAGATTTTCTCGTATGTGTCAAGGGACTCCGGTGGAATATAAGGAATGGAAGTGCGTTAAGTATGAAGGAGGACTCCGGAGTGATATTTTTAGCTCAGTGGGACCAATGGAGATCATAACTTTCTCCGAGTTGGTGAACAAGTGTAGAGTTGTTGAACAGTGCGTGAAGAAGGCGGCTGTTGAGAGAGGGAATCACAAAGGGTCATTCCCATAGAACCGAGGGAAGAGCTTTGCACCTAGAGGTCCACCTTTCAAGAGGGGAGGTTCTTTTAGGAGGCCCAACAACAACAACTCCCAAGGGAAAAGGTTTGGGAAGCAGCCTCAGAATGATCAAGCTTGTACTAGGTGTGGAAGTCACCATCCGGGAGCACCATGCAAGGCCGGATGGGGTTTGTGCTACAATTGTGGAAAGACGGGGCATAGAGCCACAAATTGTCCGGAGAAGCAGAAAAAAGGTGCCAGGAAGGCACAGCAGACTGGTCGGGTGTTCACCACTTCAGCTATAGGTGCTGAAGGATCTGAGGAACTTATCCAAGGTAACTGTGAAATAGCTGGTCGAACTTTAAATGCTTTATTTGATTCGGGAGCATCGCATTCATTCATTGCATTTGAAAAAGCCCATGAGTTAGGATTGAAGATCGTAACCTTAGGTGATGACCTAAAAGTATATAATGCTACCCATGAAGCCCTGGTAACTAGGCTAGGATGCCCGAAAGTTTCGTTTAGGTTCAAGCAGCGTGATTTTGTCCATAACTTAATTGCTTACCGATGATCGGTCTTGATCTTATCTTGGGATTGGACTGGTTATTTGAGAACCATGTCCTGCTTGATTGTTCTACAAAGTCGGTGTACTTTATGCCGGAAGATACAGAAGGTCCGGTCGTGGTAAATAATTATTACTTGAATTCGATGATGGTGAACTATTCTGGAATCGAATGTCAGGGTATCTTGTTGTTAACCGCGGGTGTTTCGGGTGATGATCAAAGGTTGGATCAGATTCCGGTAGTGTGTGAGTTTCCGGAAGTGTTTCCCGATGATATTGAGGAATTTCCACCTAACCGAGAGGTCGAGTTTGCTATTGAATTGGTGCCTGGGGCGGGACCAATCTCAAGTGCTCCTTACAGAATGTCACCGTTAGAGATGGCTGAGCTAAAGTCTCAGTTAGAGAAATTGTTGGGTAAGAACTTTATCCGACCAAGTGTTTCCCCGTAGGGTGCTCCAGTGTTACTGGTAAAGAAGAAAGATGGAAGTATGCGGCTCTGTGTGGATTACAGGTAGCTGAACAAGGTCACCATAAAGAATAAGTACCCATTGCCGAGAATTGATGATCTCATAGATCAGTTACAAGGAGCTGGGATTTTCTCTAAGATCGATTTGTGATCCAGTTATCACCAGATAAGGGTGAGGGGTGAAGATATCCCTAAGACCGCTTTCAGGACTCGTTATGGTCATTACGATTACACTGTAATGTCTTTTGGGTTGACGAACACTCCTGCAGTATTCATGGATTACATGAATAGAGTGTTCCGTCCGTTTCTGGATAAATTCGTTGTTGTCTTTATTGACGACATACTGATTTACTCCAAGACTGAAGAAGAGCATGCAGAACACTTGAGGACCGTGTTGCAAATTCTAAAGGAGAAGAAACTCTATGCGAAACTGTCTAAGTGTGAGTTTTGGAAGGATGAGGTAAAGTTTTTGGGTCACGTGGTGAGTAAGAAGGGGATAACAGTAGATCCAGCTAAGGTGGAGGCTGTGATGGATTGGAAGCAACCAACCACAATAACTGAGATAAGGAGTTTTCTGGGCGTAGCTGGCTATTACCGAAGATTCATTAAAGGCTTTTCGCAATTAGCCTTGCCGTTGACAAAGTTAACCCGCAAAGACACTCCGCTTGTTTGGACTCCTGAGTGCGAGGAGAGCTTTCAGGCATTGAAGAAAAAGTTGACCACTGCACCTGTGTTAGTGTTACCTGAGCCGAACGAACCGTTTGAGGTGTACTGTGATGCCTCACTAAAGGGTCTAGGATGCGTGCTGATGCAGCATCATAATGTGGTGGCGTATGCCTCGCGACAGTTGAGACCTCATGAAGTTAGTTACCCTACGCACGATTTGGAACTCGTTGCGGTCGTGTTTTCCTTGAAGGTGTGGAGGCATTATCTCTATGGGGTTAAGTTCCAAGTCTTCTCCGATCACAAGAGCTTGAAATATCTCTTTGATCAGAAAGAGCTTAATATGAGGCAGAGGAGGTGGATGGAATTATTGAAGGACTACAATTTTGAGTTGAATTACCATCCGGGAAAGGCGAATGTAGTGGCGGATGCGTTTAGTCGGAAGTCATTATATGCGGCTTGGATGATGCTTCAAGAGGAGAAGTTGCTCAAGGGATTCGAGAGTCTAAAAATTGGTGCTCAAGAAGTATCTGGAACTTTGTGTTTGAGCCGATTAGAAATCTCAAGTGACTTTAAGTCCGAACTCTAAAAGGCTCATGAAAATGATGAAGCATTATGGAAGGTGTTACCGGCTATCGAGCAAGGAAAACAGTGGAGAGTGTCGGAAGAAAAAGATGGGTTATGGAGATTCAATGGTAGAATCATTGTGTCGGATGTTGGCACTTTGAGGCAAGATATCTTAAAGGAGGCACAACAAAAGCAGATTCTCCATTCACCCGGGAAGTACTAAAATGTACCATGATTTAAAGGCGATGTTTTGGTGGCCATGCATGAAGAATGATGTGGCGGAATATGTTTCAAAGTGCTTAACTTGTCAAAAGGTGAAGATTGAACATCAAAGACCTTCCGGGATGTTGCAACCTTTAGAGGTTCCGCAATGGAAGTGGGAAAGTATTGCAATGGACTTTGTGTCAGGATTGCCAAGGACTGGTTTTGATGCTATCTGGATGATTGTGGACCGACTGATGAAATCAGCTCACTTTTTACCCATTCGGATGACTTACACCCTTGAGGAACTAGCACGGTTGTACATAAAGGAGATTGTGAGACTTCATGGCGTACCGGCTACTATAATCTCTGATAGAGATCCTCGCTTCACTTCGAGGTTTTGGGGTGCATTTCAGAAAGCTTTCGGAACCCGACTAAGCTTGAGTACGGCTTACCATCCTCAAACAGATGGTCAATCCGAGAGGACAATCCAAACACTAGAGGATATGTTGAGAGCTTGTGTTTTGGACCAACCGGCGAGTTGGGATCGGTATATGCCGTTAGTGGAGTTTGCATACAATAATAGTTACCATGCGAGTATCGGAATGGCTCCGTATGAGGCATTGTATGGGAGGAAATGTCAATCTCCGCTATGTTGGTATGAACCTGGAGAGAAAGGCTTGTTGGGGCCGGAGATGATAGATGAAACCAATGAACAAGTCAAGAAATCCGAGATAGGATGCTCACGACGCAGAGTCGCGAGAAGAGTTATGCCGATCAAAGACGGAAGCCCTTGGAATTTGAGGAAGGAGATCATGTTTTCCTTAAGGTTACTCCAACCACAGGAGTAGGTAGGGCGATTAAAGCAAGGAAGTTGAACCCTAGGTACATCGGTCCATTTCAGATCCTGGAAAGGGTTGGACCGGTGGCATATCGGATGGCTCTACCACCTCATCTTTTGAACCTGCACGACGTATTTCACGTGTCACAGCTTCGGAAGTACACTCCTGATGCTAGCCATGTGTTAGAACCTGAATCGGTTCAGTTAAGAGAAGATTTGACACTTCCAGTGACTCCAGTCAGAATTGATGATACTAGTATCAAACGGTTGCGTGGAAAAGAGGTTTCATTAGTCAAAGTGACACGGAGTCGAGGCGGTATTGAGGAACACACTTGGGAACTTGAGTCGGAGATGCGTTTGGACTATCTGCAGTTATTCTCAGGTAATTGAATTTGAATTTTGTGGGCAAAATTTCCAATTAGGTGGGTAGAATGTAAGACCTGATTAATTAACAGCTAATTAACCCATAAATGAGAATTTATTCTAGAAAGCCAAAAATGTTATTTTTATGGCTAAATGTGATAGAGGAGTTTGAGACGAGAATTTCGGTACCAATTTTATAGAAATCGGACCAAGATTGGACCGAACGGGCCAAACTGGGCCAACCGGACCCAAAGTGGGCCCTTGGCCCAACTAAACTAAACCAAAACCCTAGTTTTCAGCACTCTCTCTCCTCACAACACACAAACACACGCTGAAATTGATATGGAGGGGGGAAGAACACTCTCTCAAGTTCTCTCCCTTGGTTGATCTTCAAACCACCATAACTTTTGATCTAGAGCTCCGATTGTCACACCGTTTGCAGCCACGCGTTCACCGCGAAGAGCTCTACAAAACTCATACAATCAATCTTGAGGTAAGCCACGTTTTGCTCTTCGAAATTCCAGCCCTTGTTTTCGAGTTTCATGAGCAAAAATGTTGAGATTTTGGGCTCTTTGATGTTATAGGACCCAACTCTCTTGAAGGAGAAGGTTAATCTTGTCTCCTTGGACCTTGGGTGCGGTAAGATTCTCAACCCTAGTGTAATTTTTTGTTCTATGATGTTTGGGTATTGAGATGTTGTGTATGGGTATGATGATTGTGGCTTAGGTTATGTGCATGTGAATATTGGAGCTTGATTGGTGATTTTAGAAAGCTTGGGAGAGGGTTTTGTGTGATAAAATCTGTTCTTGGAGGTGTTGAGACCTTGAGAGCTTGAGAAAAAGTGATTTGGAAGTGCTCCGGTTGAGCTTGGGAAATCGGCTAAGGTATGGTCTTGGTTTCCCGTATCTAATATGTAATGTGGTAGGAAATACTTAGGCTAGAAGCCCTAAGATAGGCATTGAATTGTTGATGTTGTTGAATGGTTGAGATATATGATGTGACCATATATGTGATTATGAATATTGATGCCTTGATTGTGTGATATATGAGAAATGCATGTTGTGATATATGCTTGATGAATGATTGAGGTTGAATTGGTGGGTGGTACCATATTGATGGTGAGTATGATGATGATTATGTATAATGATGGTTGATTGGAAATGGTATTATTGGAAATTGGGATGAGGAAGGATGTATGACACGATATTGTGTTTGTCCTTTAGCCATTGATTGAGAAGTGTTAAAATGGTTGGATGGTGGTTTTGGAAATTTTGGTAAAGTGTCAATGTGTGAGTTGAGGATGGCTTGATGTTGATTTTGGTACATTTTGATTGATTTCAAAAAGGGTTGAAATTGGCATGTTTTGGTTGATTTTTAAAATAGTTGAAAATGGCTTGTTTTGAAAATGGCACCTTGTAGTTTTGCATGAAAATATGGTTTTTGGGCATACTTTGACAGGACATAACTTGGACTACGGATCTCTGATTTGTGCCAAATCTATTTAGAAATGAAATTGGATCCAGGATGTCCATGCCGTTCGAAGAACGGGTGAAAAACGAGTTAAAATGAGAAAGTTATGTCCGTCGGAAGATTGGGGGTTGAATCTGTAAATTCTGCAGCTTTTAACTTAGAAAATTTTTAGCAAAATGACCCTCCGCGCGTAGGCACACTTGGCGCGTACGCGTCGTTCTTCAAGAAAGCACCATTCACGCGTGCGCGTGGTGTGCGCGGGCGCGTCGATGCGCTGCACCAGATGCCCAGCTATTTTTCCGAGAGTTGTGCCAGAATTGTGCCAGTTTTGTGCCTGGGGCGCAAGAGCACCCACGCGTACGCATGGCTGACGCGTGCACGTCGTTTGGCTATTTTTCAACCCGCGCGTCCGCGCGTATGACGCTTGCGCGTCGATGAGTTTTGTGGCCATCCACGCGTGCGCGTGGAGTGCATTATGATTTGTGTCTTAAATTATTATGATTTGTCTAGCAAGGAGACAAGGAGCTAGTGAATGTGGTAACTTGCGAGTGAATCAAGGAAAAAAATGAATGATCAATGAGGATCAAAGATGATTATGTGAGATGCGGAGGATGGCGGTGGAAGTGCTTGTTATGCCATGGGCCGAAGGGCCGTAATTGTTAATGAATTGGCTGGTTATGGATTTAACCGTGAGCCGGATGGCTAGATTATTGCCGTGTTACGGCGGAGCCATGATTATGGCTGAGTATAAATGCATATATGCTGTTGAATGAATTGTGAATGTTTACACTTCCACTATTGGAGATGAGAGTTTCCCTGGGAGAAAGCAGTGGCTAGCCACCACGTGCTCCAGGTCGAGACTCGAAGCTCTTTTGACCCTATATCGTAAGTGTGGCCGGGCACTGTGAAAGACCCGGATGAGCTCGCCCCCGTAAATATTTACCAGTGAGGGTGATGGATATGGATCATGATTATGATCAAGTTTATGATGAGTATAACTCGAGTTGGGGATGCGCGACAGAGGGACAATCCAATGGTTAGCTACCAGGACTTGTCGGGCTGGCTCTATAACCGACAGATGATATCATCAGCTACTAGGGATAGGCATTCATCATATGCATACTATATGGATTGTTTGAGATTGCCTATTTGACTGCATATTACTTGCTAATTGTCTAAATGCCTTATCTGTTCCTATTTGTAAATCTCTTGTCTGATATAACTGTGTTTGCTATATTATACTCCTGCTGGTGGTTGGGAGGTCTGAAGGAAATTCGAAAGGGAAGTATTAGTTAGACTGAAGGATCTTTAGTCAGTTGCCACTTATGGTTTAGCTTGTTTATAAGCTTTGATATTATGTGGAGGAAGTTCTAGGATTGCCTTCGGCTTTCCTCTATTATTATGTATTATATATGTGGAAGCTGTTACCATGCTGGGGACCTCTGGTTCTCACCCATGCGGATTTTGTGGTTTTCAGATGCAGGACGTGAGGTTTCTCGCTGAGGCATGCTGGAGACTTCTGGGTTAGCGAAGATCCTTTGTTCTCGGGACTCTGTTTTGGTTTATATATTTTGCTTAGATACTTTTATCTTCATTACATAATACAAATTGTGATGACTCCTCTTATAGGAGATTTTGGAGAATAGGTTCTTGGTTTTTATGTCCCTTTGGGTTTCCTTTGGGGTTTTCCTTATTTTATTATATGTATATATTGCTATGCTCGGACCAGTTGTCTTCGCAACCGGATTTTGAGTCTTGATATTCCTGTTTTTGACACTCTTTTGTATATATATAATCTCGCGTTGTTTTATTCTTGTTCGCTACGTTATCGATCGGAGTGTTGTGCTTTCGAGTTACGGTTTTTGTTTACCCCTTTTTTCCACAAAGGCTCTTAGTTATAATCCTTATTCACACTACTATATGTACTAAATTTTTGTTCTAGAGGTCGTAATACCTTGCCATCTCTGAATTATAACTTAAGCATAAGACTCTGTATGGTAGGGTGTTACAGATCACATCAACCCATAAGTCCCAACCTATCTACTAATTAGATTAGTAGTGGGTTGGTGTCAATGAGTATCAAATTGATCACCAAGGGTTCTCAAATCACCAATTCATTGAGACCCAATGACTCAAGGTCACTCAATTCTCTTAGCCTAGGCCAAGAGCAAAGAAAGCTACTCAAAAACTAGTGTAAACTTTTCATCAAACACTTAAAGTGCAAGAAAAGTAAACATCACCAAATGCAAAAATTAACAAGATCCATAACTATCATCAACAAGAAATCAACAATAACAATGGAGGTAACATAAAAGAAACATGGAAACATAAAATTGCATTAAAAAAAAATCAAGATCCAACAATGGTTCATCAACACAAAAGAGAGCAAAATAAGAAATTGAGAAGAAAAACTAAGATTAAGACAATAGAACACTAAAATATAATGAGAATTAAAATCAAAACAAGAATTGAAAGAGAAATTTGAGAGTGATTAACCTAACTTTACCCTAATTTCTATCCTAAATCTAGAGAGAGGAGAGAGCCTCTCTCTCTAGAATTCTATCCTAAAACATGGTGAAAACTAAACTATGACTACTTGGTTCATTCCTCCCTCAATCCTTGGGTTCAATAGCATCAGAAATGAGTTGGATTGGGCCCAAAATGAGCTGCAAATCGCTGGCCACGATTTCACTTTAGTGAATCACGTTGCTCCATCGGTGTACACGCGTACAGTGCATGTGCGTGCCCCTATACGTCAAGCAACTATGGAAAATTTTATATCATTTAGAAGCCCAGATTTTAGCTTTCCAACGCAACTAGAACCGCCTCATTTGGACCTCTGTAGCTCAAGTTATGGTCGATTGAGTGCGAAGAGGTCAGGCTTGACAACTTTGCGGTTCCTTCATTTCTTCATGAGTTCTCCCACTTTGCATGCTTTTCTCCTCACTTCTTCCATCCAATACTTGCCTTATGAACCTGAAATCACTCAACAAACATATCAAGGCATCGAATGGAATTAAAGTGAGTTAAATTTAGCTATTTTAAGGCCTAAAAAGCATGTTTTCACACTTAAGCACAAATTCAGGGAGAATTGCAAAACCATGCTATTTCATTGAATAAATGTGAGAAGAGGTGATAAAATCCCTCAAATTAAGCACAAGATAAACCACAAAATTGGGGTTTATCAGAAAGTTATTATTTTTATTTAGACAACATTCATAGTAGATATTATAGTACCAACTTATACTCTACGTGATAATATAATTCATAATATTTAATAATAAATATATAATTTTTTTAAAGATCATATTTTATTCAAAAACTTGTTATTTTTATTTAAAAATTCATAGTATATATATTTATTCAAATTTATTATTCCACGT
>NC_029787.2:46955908-46993095 GCF_000816755.2 Arachis ipaensis | reverse complement strand
TGAAAACTTATTATTTTCATTTAAACATAATTTAAAATAGATATTATTATTATTCTAACTTATTCTAACTTATTACTCTACGTAATATTAGCATTTAAACTTGTAATATTTACTTACATATAATATTAATTTTGGCGGAATATATAATTTACTTATAAATAATATAATTTGTGTGATTCATGTTGATTATAAACTAATTAGATTGTCAATAATTAGATTGAATTTGTATTTAGAGTAAAGTATCGTTTTTGTCCCCAACGTTTGGGGTAAGTCCTATTTATGTCTCTAACGTTTAAATCGTCCTATTTGTATCCTTAACGTTTATAAAAGTGATTCAATGTTATCCTACTATCAATTATACTAACAAATCAGATTATATTTTTCAATTATTTTCACTTGGATGTATTCATTCTCAATTAGGTCTCACTTTGATGTGTTCGATTTTAATATTATACCCACTATTTGTGTTTAGATTCAATTATGTCTCTAGAAAAGTGAATTATGTAAATGTTGTAGGAATTAGTTTCAACATTTGATGAGCTATTTTTGGAGTAGATCATCGATTCTATCTAGACATTTGTATTCTAACTTCAAGAAGAGATTTTTAAAACTCAAACTAAAGCGCTCATGATGTGTAATTGACGGCAGGATAACATTGAATCACTTTTACAAACGTTAGGGATACAAATAGGACGATTTAAACGTTAGGGACACAAATAGGATTTACCCCAAACGTTGGGGACAAAAACGATACTTTACTCTTGTTTTTAATATAGATTTACCTTAAATTGATATATAATAACAACTCTCTTTTATCACTGTTATGTATTTTTTCTGAAACACATAACATTACAAGCTAATTACAATGGTAAAAACGCGTAGAAATAATCGAGCCACTACTGTTATGGAAAGTTCGTTCTATTCCTAACATGAAGATTTGTTAAGAACCAACTAAAATTTTGAATAAGTATGTACTAATTATTTTTTTATTGTTTTTGTTTCATAAATTTATTCTCAATGGTCTTCTATTATTTTTTGATAATGAGTCTATTTATTCACATCTTCGATTAAAAGAATAAAATAGGAATTATGTTGCAATATTTTTAATTTAGAGTTATAAAGAACTCTCTTAAAGAAAACCTGTTTTTTGGGCCAAAAAAAGAAAGAGAGAATAGTCTCACGTTTAGGGTTTTCTCACTCATTCCTCACTCATTCCTCTCTCACTCCCTGCAAGAGTCACCATAATAGATAATTGACACCCTAATATGGTCTTCATTCCTCACAAAATAGAATATGGTCTTCATTCCTCTTGTACATCACCAAACTTCATCGAATAGAATATGGTCTCATTCCTCTAGTACATGACCAAACTTCACCCGAATAGGGTCTTTCTCACCTCAGAGCTAAAAGAGTCAAACCCAGCAATAATACTTCCCTTACTCAGGAGTTCTCCTTCGGGTTTTTTTTAAGCCTAATATCAATAAATATTTCTCTTTAGATGCTTCCATCAATTCTGATAATTGATGATATATTTTCTTATAATGTTACATATGGTTATAGTTATGCTCTGGATTTAGTTATTTATTGTAAATTTTAATTTGTCATTTGATAAATATCTCATTATTATCTTTATCTTAACATCCTTGTTAACTTTTTTTTATGTTACAGTGAACCCAATCCATCATTGAAGGACAAAGTGACTTTAGACTCATTAGCTAATTCTGTTGAATAATTGACTCAAATAGTCCAATTTCTTGTTCAACGGTTAGAAAATAATGTCAGCTCCCCCTCTAAGGTGTTTAAGGTCTTTGGTTCCAATTCTAAGACTCTTAACCAACAAAGTAGTGCGTCGAATAATCTATTGTTGCTATGCTCTATTGAGAAGGTAAAGATGAATTTGTCCATTGCTAAAAAAAGAACAAACTCACTTGCTCCAATCAATGTTCCTGGATTAGAGCTACCTATTGTGAGTACTAAGTAATAAGTAGTTTATTATTATTATTATTATTATTATTATTATTATTATTATAACAGTTTTTTTATATATTTAGTGGGTGCAAGTGTGTTTTAGACCAACAGCTGCGATGGGTTTGGACGATACTGAACTTGCAATTGCAGCATACTTGTATGGTAATCTATTAATGGATAAGAATATTATTTTTTAACGATGTTGTGGATTTGTTTAGCTATTTTTATTTATGTTAATTTATCTTTGGCAGCTATAAGGAGAATATAGTATTTTCAGGGCTTATAGCTCGCAGAGATGTATTCAGGAGCTTGATGCCAAGAAAGCCAATTGATTCTCTTGTGCTAGACTTAGTAGCAGATATAATGAAGACAGAGTTGACCAGAGAAAGTGGTTATTGGTTTTTACGTACAACATTTGCGGTAACTATATAGGAGTGTATATTAAAATAATATTGGTAGTTGTTATTTGTATTTCACATATAAACAAGTGTCAAAAATAATGTAGATGTCAGAGAAGACAAAATTGGATCCCAGCCGTCTGCCGTCTTGTATCACAGATGTTTATTTGGGAAAAGTTGACTGCTTAAAAAGAGTAAGTTTATATCGTTTTTAAATTCAAATCAGCAAATATTGGAATAAATTTAATAACTAAAATGACTTTCTCTTGTTTAGGTGTTTATCCCTGTACCTGAAACTATTGACGAAGGTCATGAACATTGGTACCTCATAGTGATCGATCGTGTTAAAAGACAAATCATTTTGCTAGACCCAATTACCATTGAGAAACTGTTCAAGCAAAAGAAGACAGCCTTGAAATTAGTAAATATATTTTCTTTTTCTTTGTTGATTATCTAGATATATGACTAAAAAAGCAAACTCTGACGTAAACATAAATAGGCCATTTATTTAGACGAAGTATTGAGACCACTCCAAATCTGATTTCTTCATAATTTGAATTTGAAGAACCAGAAGGCCTTCCCACCCTCGAAGCTAGATCGTAAGATCATATAATTAGTAGTTATTGATATGAAATTTATGCAATTATATAGTACTCTAATATATCTTGCTCGATATGTTGGAATGACGCGGATGTGTGGGTTGCAAGTTAGATGATAGCTTGTTTTGAAGATGATAATTTTAACAAAAAGGTAATATTATACACTAATTTTTTCCGTCATTATTTCTTTTATATTTAGATAGTTAAGCCTAATGTGTAAATGTTAATATTTTATTAGGTTGATGATGGAAATCGAATGAAGATTGCAGTCTCACTCGTGTCGAAGAATCATAATATGATCGAGTATAGGGTCAAAAGAAATGCCTTTGAAAATCTTAGAAAGCTATATAATAATCACCAGCGTGATGATTATGAATTCCCACAAGATTAGATTTATAACATTCTCTTTTTTATTATTTTTTTGTTTTTATTATTTTCTTATAGGCATATAAACCTTCCAGTGACATACGTATTATATTTTGTTTACGCTTGTGTTCGTATTTGTTTGTCGAATTATTTAATATTTCCATTTGACTAGAGTATAATTATTATTATTTTTAAAGGTGGGTTTTCTTAGCCATCATTATTACTTCTATGTTTTATGATCTTTATGATTTTTTTGCTAATGGTGCTCATTATTATGCCATTTTGACATTATGATTTATTTGATCATAATTAGATAGATTCAGAATCAATACATATTAGAAAATAGTAGTATCTTTGATATATAAGTTGCTTTTATTTGAGGCATTGGTAGCTAAAAATGCTGAAATTGAGGAACCTCTAAGTTCCATCGATGCACTTAAGAGGCAGACTTCATAGTCCAAAGGAAATCTACCTTCTATTCAGGTTCTTTATTATTTTATTTAAATAAGCTTTGATGCAATTAAGAATAAAGTAAGGATTAAGTTAATCACTCCGTTAACGTTAGACGCGGTGATAATGGAATGCAAGTTTGATAGAGAATATGAATTTTCAATTTTGATGATGACATGCAGATCAGTTCCAGAGTCTAGAGTATTGAATGAAAAACTTAACATAAATTGCAACACACATTAATTGTCTCAACTTGTTATTATCACAGATATATCTCTTTTATCTAACATCAAGTTTAGTATATATGTGCTCCACTTCGAAAATTTCTAGGCAGACGTAGAAAGCATGAAGGGGATGGAACTTGAACTTGGCCTACAAAGCTCCGTGAAAACAATTATCCAATAAAAAATCGAGCTCCTCACAAGAAAACTAACTTTATCCACATTCCATTAGGTTGGTCATAATATGTAAGTAGATCTAATCATCCTTTGGTGAAATAGAGTTTACTGCCCCTTTGTTGGACGCTTACATCCATATAATTAGAACTCGAATCAATGAATACAACTTGAGATCGTATTTGATGGATATGGTGCATTATAAACAATTGCAGCAAAAGACAATCGCACTGGAACATTAGATGAAAAGAATAAGTTGGAGTAATAACAATCATTAAATTATCAAAAGAATAATATAATAGAATGAGTATATAAAAAATACTATAAAAAACTTATAAATTGTACTTTAAAATGATCAACTTCGATAAAAAATGAAGAATACATTCTTATTCTATGAAGTAGTCAAAGAAGAATAATAAATTAAAAAAAATGAGTTGACTCTCAAATCTAAACTCACGAACCACAAAAAAATACTATATATAGCCTTTATTAGAACAAAAATAATTATATAAATTAGTTATTATTAATAAGCTAATTTTTTATTATTTACGTTATACATCATATATTTGTCGTGATTGAATAAGTCATTATCATATCTTATACATTTTTATCATCATTAGAATCATAGATTTTGGTTTTAATATTTTAAGGTAGATACAATATCAACTTGCCGGAAATTATGATTAATTTAAAATTATATTAAAATGATTGAAAATTAAAATTATTGACAATTAACATAATCATGTATTAAATGCTGATTTGATGTATAATTATAAAATAATTGTTGATAATTAACATAATTATGTATTAAATGCTAATTTGATGTATAATAATTGACAATTAATATAATTATGTAGAAAATAAAATATAGCAACAAAAATTAAATTTGTTAACTAATTGAAGTTAGGTAGACAACGTTTGGCAATTGGCAAAGCATTTATTATCATCATCATCAATTGATATCAATATAAATGGGTCACCATTAACGTAACAACTTGTCACTAATAAAATTATTGCATAATAAATGAGAATTAGAATTGTATCAATATAATTAAAATGATTAAAAATATTTTCGATTGATAATTAGTTCAATAATACATTAAATATTAATTTTATATAATTACAAGTGTAATAACCTGTGCCATGTATAGAAGCTCAAGTACAGAAGCTCAAAAAACAAGAAATGAACAAAAGATTCATAACAAAGAGCTAAATCCCAGAAGACAATAAAACAGAGAAGAGTCTATCAAATCTGGGAAGATTAGTCTGAAATATAGTGCACTAAACTAAGATACACACCAAGTCATAGCTCTCTCTTCTAATATATAGAGTTGCTACACTAGCTAAAAATAGAAAATTACTTCTAACCCTTTCTAGTTATTCTACTTTTCCTTTTATATCCTCAATACCCCCCCCCCTTCAAACTCAAGTTGTGTCGAGAAACAACTCTGAATTTGGTCTTAAGTCTTTCAAACGATGAGGTTGAAAGGGGTTTGGTAAGTATATCAGCTATCTGCTCAATCCCTGGTATATGGACAATTTGTAGTTGCTTCGAATTGACTTTGTCTCTAACGAATTGAATATCCAATTGAAAATGCTTTGTCTTATAATGTAATATTGGATTGGCTGTCAAAAGCACAGTACTTGTCATAGTAAATAGTTGAAACTGTAGGTACTTCAATTTGTAACTCCAAAAGAAGGTTCCTAATCTAGACAAGTTCAGCCTCACATGCAGCAAGATTCCGAAACTCAGCTTCAGAGGAGGACCTGCTGATAGTAGTTTGCTTTCTATATGACCATGAGATTAGATTAGTACCTAAGAACACACAATAACCAAAGATTGACCTTCGATCCTCCAAGTCTGTTGCCCAATCCGAATCAGAGAATCCATACAACCTGTAATCTGTACATTTGTGATAGACTAAGCCATGATGTTTAGTTCCTTGAAGGTATCGCCAGATTCTCTTTACTACTTTCCAGTGAGCCATAGTGGTGAGTGCATAAATTGGATGACTTTACTAATAACATAGCTCAAATCTGGTCTTGTTATGGTAATATATTGGAGTGTTCCAACAACGGACCTAAATAATTTAGAATTCTCAAATCGTTCTGACCCTGTAGACAAAAGTTGTAAAGCAGAAATCATAGGGGTAAGCATAGCACTTGCCTCACTCATGCTTAATTTTGAAAGTAAATCAGTTATATATTTAGTCTGTGATAAGTGGATTTGACCAGTGTTGTTCCTGTGAACCTCAATACCCAGAAAATATGAAAGTGGCCCTAAATCTTTCAATGTAAAAGTGTTGTGCAACTTAAGAATCATATTATCAATTTCAACAGCATCATAACCGGTTATAATAATGTCATCAACATAGCATAATATGTAAATTAGATAATTTGAACCACGTTTAATAAATAAACTGATATCAGATTTTCTACTTTGAAAACCAAAAGATTGTAGTGTGGTACTAAGCTTTAGAAACCGCTTCCTTGGTGCTTGTTTGAGATCATAAAGAGATTTATTGAGTTTGCATACATGAGTAGCAGCATCCTGTTCAAAACCAAACGATTATGACATATAGATAGTTTCATTCAAGTTTCCATTTAAAAAAGCATTGTTAAAATATAGTTGTCTAATTACCCAATCTTTGGAAAGAGCAATACTTAACACTAATCTAATTGTTGCTAGTCTAATAACTGGGATGTAGACCCGTTCAAAGTCAAAACTTTCAGATTGGTGATACCCCTGGGCCACCAATCTAGATTTATATTTCTAAACAGTACCATCAAGGAGCATTTTGATGGTAAATATCCATTTGCTTCCTATCACTTTACAATGATGAGGTCTAGGAACTAGTGTCCACGTATTTTTTTTTTGCAATGCATCAAATTCTTCTTGTATAGCTTGTTTCCATTGGGGGATGGTTAAGGCTATAGATGGAAATTTTGGTGGATTTTCTAAAAAAGTTGTGACAGATTTAGAAACTGCATATATTTTTTTGTTTAAAGTGACCAGTCTTGGATCTAGTCATCATGGAGAGTATTGTGAGGAGGAGAAGGGCGATGATCAGAAGAGGAAGGAGTGAAATTACTAACATTATTTAAATTAGTAGTAGAAGAAGAATTTAGGGAGGGAATAAGATGTTGGAGTTGAGAAGCAGTGTTATTACTTTCAGAAGGAGCAGGAGTATCTAAAGAAGTGAGTTGTAGTAGCAGAAATAGGTTAATTTGTGTGTTGTATAGGAGTATGATATACTTGTTTCTGAAAATAACAACTTATGCTTGGAGCAGAGGAATCGAAATTACTATCAGTATTATGATTAGTATGATCAAGTTGAAACAACAGATTATAAGGAAAGTCAAACTCATCAAAGAGAACATGCCTAGTTGTGTAAATTCTGCCACAAGAAGTAAGACATTTATAACCCTTATATTTGGAATCATAACCTATAAAAACATATTTGTTGGATCTATCATCTAGTTTAGTTTTGTTGTAAGGCCGAAGAAGAGGGTAGCAAGCACTCCCAAAAATTCTAAAGCCATTGTAATCAGGTTTAACACCAGAAAGGACTTCATAAGGGGGATTTATTTGCTAAGACAGGAGTAGGTATTTGATTAATAGTGTAAGTAGTAGTTAATACTGCTTCATCCCAGAATGTTAATGGCATGGATGCTGTGGATGACATAACAATAGTCATTTCAATGAGATGTCGATGTTTCCTTTCAGCCATGCCATTTTGTTCTGGAGTATAAGGGCAAGAAAACCTTTGTAAGATGCCCTCCTGTGCAAGGAAATCGGTAAATTGATGAGAGATAAATTCTCCCCTATTATCTGATTGAAATTCTTGTATCTTGTGGTTAGTTAAATTCTCAATGTATAATTTAAATTGCCTAAAGGCTTGTAGGACTTGGGATTTAGAAACCAATAAATAAAGATAGGTGTATCTAGAGTAGGCATCAATAAAGGTAACATAGTAACAAAAACCCAAGTGAAATGTGTAAAGAGTAGGGCCCCAAACATCCAAAATAACAAGCTGTAAAGGTGTACTATAGATAGCACATGAGGTAGGAAAGAGAAGTTTATGCATCTTTGCTCTAGTACAGTTTTCACACACATCAATTTGCAAACTTCTCTTATTATTAAAACTGGAAGTGTTAAGATTACATTGAGTTAGAATTTCAAGAACAGTTTTCCTATTTGTATGGCCTAATATTTTATGCCAATGATCAAAAGAGACATGAGAAACAGTAAACACTGAGGGTGAAGAAATAGTAGGAGAAGAGTTGGGAACAGCCACATTGATGAACTTGTAAATTCCTCCAAATCTAAATCCTTGCATCAATACCTTCTTAGTGAACTGACATTTAACAAAGCAAACATAAGCATGAAATTCATAGAATAATTTGTTATCTTCAGCAAATTTTGAAACACTAATTAAATTCTTTGTGATGTCGGGAGAAAATATGAAATCTTGCAATTTAAAAATCATTTAGAATCAATAGAATATAAGAATGAGTTACCAACACTCTTAATAGGCAAACCTGATCCATTTCCAATCTGAATTCGATTTGGGCCAGAGTATTCAGAGCTGAAAATAAAGGATGAAGAATCTGGTGTAACATGATGAGATGCTCCAATGTTTGGGTACCAGTTAGGGTCTGTCACTGATGCAAGTACTGCCATATAGGCTGTAGGGCTATGAAAGAAAGGTGTTTGTGGTGTAAGTGTAGTTGTAGTGGTACTGGCTTGTGATAGATTCGAAGAGTTTGGAGAATTGGTAAAGGAGGTGGAAGTGGGAGTCTAAGAATTTTGTGATTGAGGAGGTATATGCTGGTTGAATCTGTTGAAACAATGCCAAGCAATGTGACCAAATCTACCACATACTTGCATTGTAGCCTATTCTGATTGAAAAAGGATCTGCCTCCTCGTGAATACCTACCACCTCTACCTCTTCTTCCTCCAAAACTAGACTTGGATTAGAATTGGAAGGAAAGGAACTCTGAGAGATATTAGCTTGAATCATAGAGGTTTTGAATTTTTAGAATTTATCAAGCATATCATCAAAGGTTAAAATTTGAGTTTCAACCTCACAAAGACTGAAAATTTCTCGTTTGGAAATGACAATGTAAATTAGAACTTGATATTCTTCATTCAATCCCTCAAGCAGTGCATCAACATGTTCTTCAACAGTTAAAAGCGAGCCTAAAGTTGCTAAAGAATCTGCAATCTCCTTAATCTTCAAAATATATTCAGAAGCTGTTGAACCTTGCTTCTTGATAGTCTTTGTTTGTGCTTTGAGCTATTTGACATGATATTTGGTTGATTCTTCAAAATATTATTCAATTCTGCTCCAAATTTCATGACTAAAAGAACAACCAACCATTTTGGTTTTGAATACAGGATCAATAGATGCCTGACGAACGGAATTTTCTATCGGTAAAGAATAAAAGTAATCGCGTTGTAAGTATAGTTTCTAAACCAACAGAAAATCCTTTCATACAAAAGTTTTGGTTGTCACAAGTAACATACCCCTAAATAAATTGATAACTGAAGTATTTAAACCTCGGGTCGTCTTCTCAAGGAACTGCAGGGAGGTGTTCTTATTATTGGTTATAAGTCTTGTAAATTGGGGGTTTTAAAATAAGGAACAGGTAATTTAAATGACAAGAAAAATAAATAAATAATTATAAAATAAACTCTTGGCAAGGTATGAAAATTCGAAAGTCCTATCCTAGTTATGCTTATCGATGGTGATGAGAATTGAGTTTTAATCCCACTTAGTTAACCTTTACTAAAGCAAAGGGAAGTCAAGTGGACTAATTAGTTTGATCCTGAAGTCCTAGCCAACTCCTAAGAAAGGACTAGAGTTATCGGAATTCAATTCAATTAACAAAAATATCAATTATCAATCACGATGAGTTTGATAACTCAAGAGTCTCCAGTTAATCAATTAAAGCCAAGAATATAAAAAGCTAAATAAAAATCATAAATCTGAAATACCTCAATTTATATTAAATAAAAAAAATCAATCTAAACATAAAGAGTTCATAAGCCAAATTGGTAACATAAGTCAGATACGAATAAAAGCATTAGAATAAATAAAAATATAAAAGGAATATTGAACCTGATAAAGAGTTGAAATCCTAAATCCTTTAAGAGGAATCCTAATCCTAAAACCTAAGAGAGAGGAGAGAACCTCTCTCTCTAAAAACTACATATAATCCTAAAATTATGAATTATGAATGTATGATATGATATCCTTTGATTCCTCCATTCTCTGGCTTATATGCTGTGTTTCTGGATTCAGAATTGGGCCGAAAAAGGGTCCAGAAATTGCTGGGGCATTTTCTGCAGATTCTGGTGCGTGGCCTCTGTCACGCGTCCGCGTAGGTCACGCAGTCGCGTCATCTGGAGTTCTGCTCTTCCACGCGGTCGCGTCTGTCACGCGTACGCATCATTTGCGTTCTGCTCAAGGCATGCGGTCGCGTCAGTCACCCGTTCGTGTCGCTGCCTTTTCGCGCTAGGCACGCGGCCACGTCATCCATGCATTCGCGTCGCTGCCTTTTTCTTCAAAACTCCATTTTTGTGCTTTTCTTCCATTTTTGTATGTTTCCTTTCTATCCTCTAAGCCATTCCTGTCTTAGGAGATCTGAAAATACTTAACACACAAATCACGGCATCGAATGGTAATGAAGGGTAATTAAAATTACTATTTTTAAAGCATATGAAACATGTTTTTCACATATATTACATAATAAGGAAGGAAAAGTAAAACCATGCAATTTACATGAATAAGTGGGTGAAGCATTGAATAAATCACTTAAATTGAGCACAATATACATCATAAAATATGGGTTTATCAATGCCAGAATGGGCCATAGCTCAAGATTGGGCCGAACCGATTGAACCGGGCCCAAGGCCCAACCTACTACACTTAGTTAAATGAGCCATAGCTCATTCTCTCCCTCACATTATGCAAAACACGTTGCAAGTGCAGCAAAGGGGGAGAACAACCACAAAAATTCCCAAACCCTCATTCAATCTTCAAATTCAAATAACTTTTGATCTAGAGCTCTGATTGCACACCGTTTAAGGCCATGCTACCGCGTCGCTGAGCTCTACAAAGTCCATAACTTTATTTAGGAGGTAAGACATGAATTCATTTCAGTTTTCTCAGCCCTTGATTCAAATTGTTGGATAAAAAGTGTTGAGATTTTGGGATCTTTGATGTTATAGGATACAAATAGCTTGAAGGAAAGGCCTAGTCTTGCCTCTTTGATCCTTAGGTAAGGTAAGAGATCTCAAATTCTAATGAAATTTCTGAATTTAGGAAATTGGGTATTGAGTTGTTGTGTTTGGATGTGATAATTGTGGTTTAGGTAGTGTGTATGTGAATATTGAAGCTTGATTGAGGTATTGAAAAGCTTGAAGTGGGATTGTGGTGCTGGAAATCTGACCTTGGAGGTGTTAGAGCCTTGAAAATTGAGGAAAAAGTGAAATTAGAAGTGTTCCAGGTTGAGCGGAGAATCAGCCAAGGTAAAGTTTCGGTTTCCTGTATCTAAAATGTAATGTGGTTGTGAAAACTTAGGCTAGTGACCCAAGGATAGGAATTGAATTTGTGATGATGGTTGATTGGTTGAAATGCATAATATTGATTATGTAATTATTGGTTTTGAAGGGTGTAAATGATGTTCTTGTTGTTGGTACTTGTGAATTGTATATGATGATGATGATTGGTATGTTGATTTGAAGTTAAGATTGGGATTGATATGGATATTTGATATTGTATATTGAATATTGTGGAATTGGAAGTATTGGGTTGGAATTTAATGAAAATGGGGAATTGGTAAGGTGATGAATGTGTATCGTATATTGTTGTACTTGAAATATTGAGTTTGAGATTGATTAAAGTGAATAAATTTAGTAGGTTGTAGATTGTATGAGAAAGTTAGAATGTGGTTGAGGTTGAATTGATAAAGTGTTGGTTGAATTAAAAGAGGTTTGAGAAGAGTTTGTCTTGAAAGTTGAGGCTTATTGGTTTTGGTTGAAAATTGTGGTAAGTTGAGAATTTAGTGAACTTTTGTGAAAAAGGAATTTTAATAAACTTCAACGGATCATATCTTGAACTACCGTTTTCGAAATTTCATGCATTTTATATCAAAAAGAAGACAATTTAAAGAGCTTTAAATTGGTATAAATTTTATAAAATATGAACTTTGTAGAGAGAGATATGATCGTTGGAAGTTTGGGTTAGAAATCTGAATTCTGTAAATGCTGCAGAATTTGTGATTTCTGGTATGTGTTCGCATGCACACCCTGTGGATTTTTGAACCTGTGTGCATGCACAACCTTGTGCGTACACACACACAAGGATATGGCTACTACTGGGAGCGTTAGCACACTCTGTGCGCGCACACAACCAACGAAGTTTTATGATCTGTGCGTACACAGAGCCTTGTGCGCACGCACACGCTGGGAAGGGTGTTCTGTTGGGGGCGTTCGCACGATCTGTGCGTGCACTCAACAATGGAAATTTTGCTTTTTGTGTGTACGCACAGCCTTGTGCGCACGCACATTATCTGAAAATCCTCCTGGGCGTGCGCACGCACACCCCCGTGCGTACGCACACTGCCATGTTTTCTTGTAAAAACCTTGTTTTTAAATGTTTCACCTTCCCGACAAGCTTGTAATCTTTCGTGACCCTGTTTTAGGCAAATATGACTTTTGTGTTTATTAAAACCGAATTTCAAACTTTCAAGCCTCTATTTTTATCCGTTTATTCCTAAATCCTTATAATCTGCCTAGTAATGAGAGGAAGCTAGGAAGGGTGGTAGTTTGAGGGTGAAGTAAGGGGAGAGTTAATGATGAATTATGATTACTGATGATTGTATGGGTTGCTGAGAGTGATGATAGAAGTGTGGTGTATGCCATGAGCTGAAGGGTTGTATTTAACAATGATTATTGGCAGTTTATGGATTATGTTATGAGCCGGATGGCTATGATAAATTGTGATTTATGGCTGAAAATAAAAATGTGAATGTGAATGATTGTTTTATCTTGAGCTCTCTTTCTCGAAAGTGCGACCCCAAAGAGAGGGTGAAAGGTGAGGATCCACTTCCTTGTTCTTCTTGGTATTGTAAAATCGCCCCCAACGAGATGTTGCGAGGTTATGATCCCCTCCTTGGTTCCTCCTAGACATATGAGAACATACCTCCAGGGTAGATGCAAGGGTTGTGGTTTTGCCTCACTTGCTCCAGGTTAGTTAGTATAGAGGTTCCCCGGGTGGATGCAAGGGTTGTGGTTTCGCCCTGATAGAAAGAATTATTGTTGGTCTAGAATTTCTCTTAATAGAAATAAGAACTTCTTCATTGTAAGCATAGTTCCAAAGCAAGAAATAATTCTCACATCAAATTTTTATTATTTGGTTGTCACAAGTACAAACCCCAATGAAAATTAACTGAAGTATTCAAACCTCGGGTCGTCTCACAAGGAATTGCAATGAAGTGATCAATTATTAGCTATGAAGGAACAAGGGGGTTTGATTTGATGAAAGGGTAAGAAAGTAAATGGTAAGAAAATAAAGCAAACAATTAAAGGAAGTAATTAATAAAGAAAGACATTCAAGGCAAGGATTGAGAATGTAGGCTTTCTATCCTAGTCACTAATCATAATAATACTTAACAAGAATTTATCCTATTTCGTCATCTCTAACATAGGAAAAAGGTACAATGTTATTTTCACATTGAGAGAAAGTCAAATAAGACTAGTTTATCTCAATCCAAAAGTCCTAATCAACTTTCTAATTGAATTAGCAAGAGATTAGAGTCAATGGAAACAATATTAACTAACAATCCTAGATCACCAACATAAGTTGGGTATTAATGACTCAAGATTGCCTAATTACTCTTTCTAAGCCAAGAATGCTCAAAAAGCTACTCTAATATCTAACCAAGTATTTTATCAAACACTTGGAAGGCATAAAAGAAAAGCATAATAAATTGCAAGGAAAGATAAATTCTAACACTTCCAATTGTAAGAAATTAACTATAACTACTCAAATTAACAATAAAAGAACATCAAACATCAAATTATATTAAAGGAGATCCAAATCCAACATGAGCATTCATAAAACTAAAGAGAGGCATAAAAGGAAAATTAACACTAGAAACTAAGAGAATGAAAATGTAGAAAAAAGAAATTGTAAAGCAAACAAGATGAGAACAAGAAATTAAACCTAGATCTAAGATGCAATTAACCTAAGAACCCTAATTCTAGAGAGAAGAGGGGCCTTCTCTCTGTAGAAAACTAAACTACATGATGCTAACCTACAACTAATTGCTCCCCCTTTGCCCAAGCTTGAATTCTGCATGAAATAGCCTTAGGAATGAGTTGGATTTGGGCCTGGGAAGCTCAGAAATTGCCCCCAGCGTTTTCACTTTAATCAGGTCACGTGCCTTCTGTGACACAAATGCATCGACCACGCGTACGCGTCGTTTGGCATTTTCCTTATCACACATAAGCGTAATGTCACGCGCACGCGTCGCCTGGCGACCTCATCTTCATGCGTGCGCGTCGATGTATGCACTACAAATCCTTGTTTTTCAATGAATTCTCCGCTTTGCATGCTTTTCTCTTCACTTATTCCATCTAATACTTGCCTTATGAACTTGAAATCACTCAACAAATACATCAAGGCATCGAATGGAATTAAAGTGAATTAAATTTAGCTATTTTAAGGCCTAAAAAGTATATTTTCACACTTAAGTACAAAATTAGGGAGAATTACAAAACCATGCTATTTTATTGAATAAATGTGATATAAGTTGATAAAATTCCCCAAATTAAGCACAAGATAAACCAAAAAATTGGGGTTTATCAAACCACTTGCCTCGGGTTATGATGAGTGACATATGAAAAGTAGAATTATATGATGAATAAGTGATGATATGTTCATAATGAATGATTATGGAACGTTATGAATGAATGGGAAATGATTATCAGAGATACGAGTTTTCCTGGATGAAAGCAGTGACTAGCCACCACGTGCTCCAGGTTGAGACTCGATACTCTGCTGACCCTATGTCGCAAGCGTGGCCGGACACTGTGAATGTTCCGCATGAGCTCGCCCCCGTGGATAAACACCAGTGTGGGTGTTGTATGATTATGATTATGTTTATAATTGAGAATTACTCAAGTTAGGGATGCGCGACAGAGGGACCATCCAATGGTTAGCTACCAGGACTTGTCGGGTTGGCTTCATAACGGATAGATGAGCTCATCAGCCACTAGGACAGGTATGCATCATATGCATCTGTATGTCTTGTTTGGATTGCCTAAGTGATTGCATAACTAAATGCTACTTGATTATCTGCTATATTTGAATCCTATTTGTAATTTCTCTGTTTGTAATAATTGTGGTTGTTGCATTTGGTTCCCTTGGTGGTTGGGAGGTTCGGAGGAGTTGGAAAGGGGAGTTTAGATAGCTTTAAAGACCTTTAGCTAGTTGCCTATTTTAATTTCCTGGTTTAGTTATGTTTTAAGCTTTAATTATCTATTGGAAGTTCTAGGATTGCCTTCGGCTTTCCCAGGATGTTATATGTTAGATATGTGGATACTGTTACCATGCTGAGAACCTCCGGTTCTCACCCATGCGGATTTTGTGGTTTTCGAAGATCTTTATCTTTTGGGTTTATTTTGGTTATTTGCATTTGCTTAGATACTTATTATCTCCACCTATTATATATATGCTGTATTAATTCCTCTTAGAGGTGATTTTGGAGACTCAGGTTTTGTAACTCTATATTTTGGGTTTTCCTATATATCTATATGTGTATAACTATGTGCTCAGACCGGTTTATCTTTGCGAGCCGAGTCTTGAGTTTTATTACATGTGTTTTGGAACTCTTGGTAAATTAACTCCTTAGCTTGTTCTATCTTTCTTCGTCTGCTTTATCGCTTCGTGAGCATTACGCTTTTCGATTTAACGATTTTTGCATTATCCCTTCTTCAAAGGCTCCTAGTTATAAACCGTTTTCACTATATTATATATGTAATTTTTTTTAGAGGTCGTAGCATCTTGCCACCTTTGTTTTACATCCTAGGTGTAAAGCTCTGCGTGGTAGGGTGTTACGTTATAATATCAGAGCATTTCATTCCTGTAGAGCCTGAGGGACGGACTGACTATGCTTCTGAGCATACTCTGAGTCGTGTTTATGTGCTATTTAGGATATCTGTCTGATATACATAGCATAAAGTTCATGAGCATGCATTTGGAACTTTGAAGTACTAGACTTGCGATATTGAGACTGATCACCTTGATATCGCTTGTTTGGTGTGAACAGTAACCAAATGGCACCTCGTGGACGCGGTCGGAGGCGTAATCGGGGTCGAGGACAGAGAGGTAATGATGTAACCATACCGGTAGGTACCTTGAACAAATTCGTAACCGCGATGACGAGTGTGGCTGCTGCTATTAGTACTGTTGCTGCTACTGTGACTAACCAAGCTTCGAATAGAATGGAACAACAAGGTGGGTGTGGCACGGAAGGCGGTACTGGTCATGATAGGAGAGACACTAACTAAAACATCGGAGTTAACTAACACGGGTCAAACAGCAGGCGAAAGCTCAAGAAGGACCGAGGTGGCTAGGGGTGATCATCGGGAATCTTTCGCAAATAAAAAAGGGAAAGAAGACAAAGATTACACCAAGGGGCCAAAGTTTCAAGAGGGGCCATTATGCTACTTCACGTTCTCAATGCCGGAATAATGACCGAAGGAACGACAACCGTCAGGGTCCGAATTTAGATGGGCAGATTAGTACTCAACCGGAAGACTTAAAGTGTCAGAGATGCAAAAAGTATCATCCAAATAGACCATGCAGGGCCGGACTAGGTGTATGTTACGAGTGCGGGAAGCCAGGGCATATAGATCGAGATTGTCCACACAAGAAATGCTGGGATGCAGCTGAATATGATTCTCAGACTCGAGGTAATCACGAACTAGCAGTTGGATTTCTAACTTCTTTGCATATCATTAGTATGTGATATTTATTCGTTCGTAATGCATGACAAGCATCAATGATCGTAAAGTCCAAGTTGACGATTAGTCGAAGACCATTAGCTGTTGAGACGGAACGATATTTAGTTAAATTAGAGGAGTGACCAGGATCCTGAAGGTTAAGAATCAGAGTGACGCAGCAGAAATGGGTTAGATTACATCTAAGGGATCAGAAGTGTTGAGAACTGTGCGGAGTTATTATTCAAAACCTAGTGATGGTGAACTGCGAGGAATAGGAATGGAACGGATTCAACCTTTAGTTTCTAATCGTTTAAGAGGCGAGTGAAGATGAGACCAAATCGCTATTACGAGAGAGTTTTCGAGACAACTCTGAAGGTGTACCAGAACTCCCATCTCGGAGAGAAAGCGAGTTTGCGATAGACTTAGTGCCGGAAGCCAGATCAGTTTTGATTGTACGCAATCGAAGACACCATTATAATTGGTAGGACCTAGGATCGAGTTGAGGGGAGTATTAGAAGAGAAAACTGTCCGACTAAGTGTTTTCCTGTGAGGGGCACCGGTTATGCCAGTGAAGAAGGAAGATAACAACAGAAAGATTTATATGAGAGGGATTGCGTCAATGCTTCTTTACAACCCGACTTAGCCTTTCTTTTGAGACTTACATTGAAAATTCTACTTCGAATTTTTTCTTGAATCTTTAAGAAATTATCAGACGGAAGACTTTCGATAATCAACTTCTCATAATTCACTATAACAACCAATCGCAATATCAACTTTGTCAAATCGTTCATGTACCATGGTGACAACCCAACTTAGCAGTCCAAATGTTCCTATAATTATTGCCCAAGCTTATTTCAATACCATAATTGACTATTCGGTATCACTCTCATTCATAATCCTTAGTTCACATTTTCATCCACATATAAAAGCTCTTTTAGCTTTTAGAATTGATTATTCTTTTAAATTACTCAACACCCCTATGCCTTAACTGCACATTTTAACCACACATTTTGAATACAATCATAGCCGTTATTTGTAAATACCCCATGTGCGTTTCATCTGATGTAACTAAAATTTCCAACAAAACACTCACATAGAGATACAATCGTGTACTTGTTCTCAACTCACATGCAGTCAACTTTCATCGTAATCAATCATGAATTCAACCCTTACAATGCCATCAAACCAACTAGAATCAATTTTATCATAATCAAACATACTAGCTATCACCCACAAATTCCCAACTTTATTACTTCTTATTAATTGGTCATACAAAATATATGTGGATTATTGCAAATATTTCACAAGATTTTTGGCATTCTTAATGAATTGATCCTCCTTCCAATGCTACCTTTTACTTGTATAAGTCTCGTTTTTTCAGGATGAGCCTGAAATTATCTTGGTATAATCATCTAAATCCTGGAATCTTAGGGGCGTGCTACGAGTGGAGTTGCTCCCTTTTGCAAACTTGCGTCCTCTTTGACATTAGATGAGACTTACTTAATTGGATATGCCTTTTTCTCCCTATTGCGGCTTTAATTTGAACCCTTTCCTTGAGATGCACCTTGACTTATTCTCCTTGTGCATTTCGTTATTCACCTGCCACTTTTGTTTAATTGCTATACAAGATATCTTTCTGAATTCTCGTGAACACCGTTCATATAGATCGTTCATCTTTCGATCTTAACATCTGTTTAAGAATCAGTTCTAATCTAAATTAGTATCATGTATAACTCCTAGTTGTAACCGTCGAGATATTGGTCCCTTAGAGCAAGACTCCTGAATGCGGGAGATGAAGCGTGTATGTGTACGATATCAAGAGGAGTTTTGGAGCCTAAATTCTTGCCGACCGTATTGTCTGAAATTATATTGACACGCTAGGGTGCACCGTGTGTGTGTTTGTGGAGACCTGAAGGTGAAGGAAACTTTTGAATCTTGAGAGGAAGATTAATCTCGGTACCAGTACTCACGACACTTGAACCTCATAAACCATTTGAAACTAATGAAGTGCAATGTTGAAGGGGTTTGGATGCACGTAGAGGCAACATCGTAAAGTGGTGACAAACGCACTCAGTAAGAAGACACTGAGTGTTATTGGAGAACGATTAAGGAGAAAAAAATGTTGAGTAAGGTTATAGTCTAAAGCTGGATGTCAAGGCAGCAACTAGAGGTATCAGACTGAATCGGTTGCGAATTGTAAGGAGTTGTAAGGTCGAGAGTTCGAGAAGTGCAGTAAGAGGATAAAGAGCTACTAAGAATGTTGAAGCATGTTGAACAAGGGAATCAAGCATCTTAGGTTCTGAACTAATAGCCGAAAACGATGAGGAAAGATTAAGTGAAAATCGAGTTAAGGTTCTGACTACGCAAGCCGACCTAAAAGTTATGCAGACTAACGAAGTGAGCCTAGAGAGTTTAAAAGAGAAAGCTGTGTATTATTGGAGACTACTTCGACAACCGATAAAAGAAGAGCGATCGACCTAAAGAAGTTTATTTCGAGGACGATGGGCCGTCTGAGGTGCTAGAACAATTTGAACTAGTTCAATTCAAAAAGGATATGAAGTTTCAAGTGACCCCAATCAGGATCGATGACGTAAACATAAGGAACTCTGAGAAAAAGAAGTCTTATTAAAGAGGTGACTTGGAAATCAAGTCAGAAAGGAGAAGCGCACCGAAGAACTTGAATTAAAAATGGGGACAGACTACCCGCACCTATTTTCAGGTAATTGAACTCGAATTTTGTGGGCAAAATTCCCAATTAGGTGGGTAGAATGTAAAACCTGGTAATTTAATAAATAATTAACTCATAAATTAAAATTTATTATAGAAAATTTAAAATGTGATTTTCATGGTTTAATATGATAGAGAAAATTAAAACGAAAATTTCGACACTAATTTTAAAGAATTTGGCCCAAGATTCGGCCAAACGGGCCGAACCAGTTGAACTGGGTCCAAAATAGGCCCAAGGCCCAACCCACTACACTTAGTTAAATGAGCCACAGCTCATTCTCACCCTCAATTTATGCAAAACACGTTGCAAGTGCAGCAAAGGGGGAGAACAACCATAAAAATTCCCAAACCCTCATTCAATCTTCAAATCCACATAACTTTTGATCCGAGCTCCGATTGACGCATTGTTTGCGGCCACGAGACCGCGTCGCCGAGCTCTACAAAGCCCATAACTTTATTTGGGAGGTAAGCCACGAATTCATTTCAGTTTTCTTAGCCCATGAATTCGAATTTTTGGGTAAAAAGTGTTGAGATTTTGGGCTCTTTGATGTTATAGGATACAAATAGCTTGAAGGAAAGGTTTAATCTTGCCTCTTTGATCCTTTGGTAAGATAAGAGATCTCAAACCCTAATAAAATTTCTGAATTTAGGCATTTGGGTATTGAGTTGTTGTGTTTGGATGTGATAATTGTGGTTTAGGTAGTGTGTATATGAATATTGAAGCTTGATTGAGGTACTGGAAAGCATGGAGTGGGCTTGTGGTGCTGAAAATCTGACCTTGGAGGTGTTGGAGCCTTGAAAATTGAGGAAAAAGTGAAATTGGAAGTGTTTCGGGTTGAGCGGGGAATCGGCCAAGGTATGGTTTCGGTTTCCTATATCTAAAATGTAATGTGGTTGTGAAAACTTAGGCTAGTGACCCTAGGATAGGAATTGAATTTGTGATGATGGTTGATTGGTTAAAATGCATAATATTGATTATGTGATTATTGGTTTTGGAGGGTGTAAATAATGTTCTTGTTGTTGGTACTTATGAATTGTATATGATGATGATGATTGGTATGTTGATTTGAAGTTAAGATTGGGCTTGATATGGATATTTGATATTATATATTGAATATTGTGGAATTGGAAGTATTGGGTTGGAATTTGATGAAAATGGGGAATTGGTAAGGTGATGAATGTGTATCGTATATTGTTGTACTTGAAATATTGAGTTTGAGATTGATTAAAGTGAATAAATTTAGTAGGCTGTAGATTGTATGAGAAAGTTGGAATATGGTGGAGGTTGAATTGATAAAGTGTTGGTTGAATTAAAAGAGGTTTGAGAAGAGTTTATCTTGAAAGTTGAGGCTTATTGGTTTTGGTTGAAAATTGTGGTAAGTTGAGAATTTAGTGAACTTTTGTGAAAAAAGAATTTTAATAAACTTTAACGGATCATATCTTGAACTACCGTTTTCGAAATTTCATGCATTTTATATCAAAAAGAAGACAATTTAAAGAGCTTTAAATCGGTATAAATTTTATAAAATATGAACTCTTTGTAGAGAGAGATATGATCGCTGGAAGTTTGGGTTAGAAATCTGAATTCTGTAAATGCTGCAGAATTTGTGATTTATGGTATGTGTGCGCATGCACAGCCTTGTGCGCACGCACACCCTGTGGATTTTTGAACCTGTGTGCACGCACAACCTCGTGCGTACGCACACACAAGGATATGGCTACTGCTGGGAGCGTTAGCACACTCTGTGCACGCACACAACCAACGAAGTTTTATGATCTGTGCGTACACAGAGCCTTGTGCGCACGCACACGCTGGGAAGGGTGTTCTGTTGGGGGCGTTCGCACGATCTGTGCGTGCACTTAACAATGAAAATTTTGCTTTTTATGTGTACGCACAGCCTTGTGCGCATGCACACTATCTGAAAATCCTCTTGGGCATGCGCACGCACACCCCTGTGCGTATGCACACTACCCTATTTTCTTGTAAAAACCTTGTTTTTAAATGTTTCACCTTCCCAGTAAGCTTGTAATCTTTTCTGACCCTATTTTTAGCAAATATGACTTTTGTGTTTATTAAAATCGAATTTCAAACTTCCAAGCCTCCATTTTCATCCGTTTTGTTCTAAATCCTTATAGTATGCATAGTAATGAAAGGAAGTTAGGATGGGTGGTAGTTTGAGGATGAAGTAAGGGGAGAGTTAATGATGAATTATGATTACTGATGATTGTTTGGGTTGCTGAGGTTTATGATGGAAGTGCGGTGTATGCCGTGAGCCGAAGGGCTATATTTAACAATGATTATTGGCTGGTTATGGATTATGTTATGAGCCGGATGGCTATGATAAATTGTGATTTATGGTTGGAAATGAAAATGTGAATGTGAATGATTGTTTTATCTTGAGCTCTCTTTCTCGAAAGTGCGACCCCAGAGAGATGGTGGAAGGTGAGGATCCCCTTCCTTGTTCCTCCTAGTATTGTAAAATCGCCCCCAGCGAGATGGAGGGAGGTTAGGATCCTCTCTTTGGTTCCTCCTGGGCATATGAGAACGTACCTCTTGGGTAGATGCAAGGGTTGTGGTTTCGCCCCATGATAAAAAGAATTATTGTTGGTCTAGAATTTCTCTAAATAGAAATAATAACTTCTTCGTTGTAAGCATAGTTCCAAACTCCCAAATAATTCTCACATCAAATTTTAATTATTTGGTTGTTACAAGTACAAACCCTAATAAAAATTAACCAAAGTATTCAAACCTTGGGTGTCTCACAAGGAATTACAATGAGGTGATCAATTATTGGCTATGAAGGAACAAAGGGGTTTGATTTGATGAAAGGGCAAGAAAGTAAATGGCAAGAAAATAAAGCAAACAATTAAATGAAGTAATTAATAAAGAGAGACATTCATGGTAAGGATTGAGAATGTAGGCTTTTTATCCTAGTCACTAATCATAATAATACTTAACAAGAATTTATCCTATTTCGTCATCTCTAACATAGTAAGAAGGTACAATGTTATCTTCACATTGAGAGAAAGTCAAATAAGACTAGTTAACCTCAATCCAAAAGTCCTAATCAACTTACTAATTGAATTAGCAAGAGATTAGAGTCAATGAAAACAATATTAACTAACAACCCTAGATCACCAACATAAGTTGGGTATTAATGACTCAAGATTGCCTAATTACTCTTTCCAAGCTAAGAATGCTCAAAAAGCTACTCTAACATCCAACCAAGCATTTTATCAAACACTTGGAAGGCATAAAAGGAAAGCATAATAAATTGAAAGGAAAGATAAAATATAACACTTCCAATTGCAAGAAATTAACTATAACTACTCAAATCAACAATAAAAGAACATCAAACATCAAATTGCATTAAAGGATATCCAAATCCAACATGAGCATTCATAAAACAAAAGAGAGGCCTAAAAGGAAAATTAACACTACAAACTAAGAGAATGAAAGTGTAGAAACAAGAAATTGTAAAGAAAACAAGATGAGAACAAGAAATTAAACCTAGATCTAAGATGCAATTAACCTAAGAACCCTAATTCTAGAGAGAAGAGGAAGCTTCTTTCTCTAGAAAACTAAACTACATGATGCTAACCTACAACTAATTGCTCCCCCTTTGCCCAAGCTTGAATTCTGCATGAAATAGCCTTAGGAATGAGTTGGATTTGGGCCTAGAAAGCTCAGAAATTGCCCCCAGCATTTTCACTTTAATGAGGTCACGTGTCTGCTGTGACGCGTACGCGTCATCTGGCGTTTTTCTTATCACGCGTGCGCGTCGATGTATGCACTCCAAATCCTTGTTTTTCCATGAATTCTCCGCTTTGCATGCTTTTCTCTTCACTTCTTTCATCTAATACTTGCCTTATGAACCTGATATCACTCAACAAACACATCAAGGCATCGAATGGAATTAAAGCGAATTAAATTTAGCTATTTTAAGGCCTAAAAAGCATGTTTTCACACTTAAGCACAAAATTAGGAAGAATTACAAAACCATGCTATTTCATTGAATAAATGTGAGATAAGTTGATAAATCTCCCAAATTAAGTACAAGATAAACCACAAAATTGGGGTTTATCAAACCACTTGCCCCAGGTTATGATGAGTGATGTATGAAAGGTGGAATTATATGATGAATAAGTGATGATATGTTCAGAATGAATGATTATGGAACGTTATGAATGAATGGAAAATGATTATCTGAAATACGAGTTTCCCTGGATGAAAGCAGTGACTAGCCACCACGTGCTCCAGGTTGAGACTCGATACTCTGTTGACCCTATGTCGCAAGGGTGGCCGGACACTGTGAAAGTTCCGGATGAGCTCGCCCCCATGGATAAACAGCAGTGTGAGTGTTGTATGATTATGATTATGTTTATAATTGAGAATTACTTGAGTTAGGGATGTGCGATAGAGGGACCGTCCAATGGTTAGCTACCAAGACTTGTCAGGTTGGCTTTATAACTGACAGATGAGACTCATCAACCACTAGGACAGGCACGTATCATATGCATCTATATGTCTTGTTTGGATTGCCTAAGGGATTACATAACTAAATGCTACTTGATTATTTGCTATATTTGAATCCTATTTGTAATTGCTCTGTTTGTAATAATTGTGGTTATCGCATTTGCTTCCGTTGGTGGTTGGGAGGTTCAGAGGAGTTGGAAAGGGGAGTTAGATAGCTCTGAAGACCCTTAGCTAGTTGCCTATTTTAATTTCCTAGTTTAGTTATGTTTTAAGCTTTAATTATCTGTTGGAAGTTCTAGGATTGCCTTCGGCTTTTCCAGGACATTATATGTTAGATATGTGGGCACTATTACCATGCTGAGAACCTCCGGTTCTCACCCATGCGGGTTTTTTGGTTTTCAGATGCAGGACAGGCGGCACCTCATTGGAGCATGCTGAAAGCTTCTGATGTTGCGAAGATCTTTATCTTTTGGGTTTATTTTGGTTATTTGTATTTGCTTAGATACTTATTATCTCCACCTGTTATATATATGCTGTATTAATTCCTCTAAGAGGTGATTTTGGAGACTCAGGTTTTGTAACTCTGTATTTTGGATTTTCTTTTGGGTTTTCCTATATATCTGTATATGTATAACTATGTACTCGAACCGGTTTATCTTCACGAGCCGAGTCTTGAGTTTTGTTACATGTGTTTTGGAACTCTTGGTAAATTAACTCCTTAGCTTGTTCTATCTTGCTTCGTCTGCTTTATCGCTTCGTGAGCGTTACGCTTTTCGATTTAACGATTTTTGCTTTATCCCTTTCTTCAAAGGCTCCTAGTTATAAACCTTTTTCACTATATTATATATGTAATTTTTCTTTTAGAGGTCGTAGCGCCTCGCCACCTCTGTTTTACATCCTAGGTATAAAGCTCTGTGTGGTAGGGTGTTACATTAATGACTCGATTCCATTTTGTTAATCTTCAATCGTAGTGAATCTGAGAGGAACATGATCTTTATAAAGATGATTTTCTAAAAGCTAACCTCGAACTGCCGCCAATACTTGTTGTTGCCAAGTCTTGTGATTTCTTTCTCCTAATTTATCACTAATCGGAGTGAATCTGAGAGGAACATGATCTTTATAAAGATGATCTTTATAAAGTTGAACAACTGAGGTGGGAAAAAATAGAGATTGAGATTAGCAAGAAGATTGTTGTTGTTGTGGGTAGAATTTTCAGAGTTTAAATTGTTGTTGTTACCAGAATTTCTATGATTCGAATTGTTGTTGTTGGTCCTAGAAAGTGAATTATTAGATGAATGTGAAGATGCATCCATAGTTGAGAAAAACCAAAAGCTTTTGATACCATATAAAAGCTCAAGTACAGAAGCTCAAAGAGCTAAAACCTAGAAGACAATAAAACAGAGAAGAGTCTATCAAATCTGAGAAGATTAGTCTGAAAAATAGTGCACTAAACTATATATTAGGGTTATACATGAGAGAATAGAAGATACACACCAAGTCATAGCTCTCTCTTCTAATATATAGAGCTGCTACACTAGCTAAAAATAGAAATTACTTCTAATCCTTTCTAGTTATTCTACTTTTCCTTTTATATCCTCAATAGCATGCACGTGATAAAATTAAAATTATAATTTTAAGTTGTTTTGTTAAAATTAATTTGAATTATAATTATTTGATTAATAAAAAAGTAACATGTCATGCGTTGTTCGTTTTTTTAATCTGGTGTTAAGTGTATTAACTATAATGTAGTTATTAATCGTTTTTATTAATCTACTCTAATGGCGAGCACGTGACGGCGTGACAGATAGGCGGCGATGGCGAGCACATGACGGCGCGACGGATTTGTTCTTTATGTCGTTGAGTGGCCGCTAGGTTTGTTCACTTATTTGGGTTTAGGATTGTTTGTGGGCTTGGTTGTAATAGGTAGTAGTTAGACCCCAATTATGATGAGTTTTATTATCCTGATTAGGGGAAGAGGGAAATTACTAGGTAGATTTATGAAAGTAGGTGAGGTAGTTAAATGGGTGTGTTAGGGAGTTCTTTGCTGTGATTATGTTTGGAGTTGGGTTAAATGGGTTATGCATGTGTTTGTGTTTGTAATATCCATTTAGTTTAATTTTTTTATCATATATTACAGTTAATTTTAAAATATTTATTTAATACACCATGTGCTAATACTAAGAGTATTTTTTCAAAAGATATATACATAAAAATAGATATAATATGATTACAAATATAACATAAAAAAAATATATTAAATAAAAGGTTAAACCAATATGCTTACCAATGCATTTGTTAAGTTTTACAAATTGGAGAAAAAGTATGTATTCGGTTGCTTGGTGATCACGTAGATAATTGAGTAATTGGATTGCAAATTGATCCCACAGTGTATATTTTAATTTTTGTTCATTTCTAAATAAAAGAGGGAATTAAGAGAAATAAGTAGTAATATATCATGAAAATGATGAAAGATTTTGCATATGAATATATAATTGTTACAAAACAAAATCTTGCTGTGAAATATTAACATACATTTTACATACTGCAAATCATGAAGATCAACTAATGGCTACTTCTCCTTATTTTTGACTATGATAGAAGCTTTCCTTTTTCGATCAAGAGTCCAATAACGTCTAATTGAAAAAAATTGAATTAAAAATATTAAATTAAGAACAAATAAATAAATAATATAATAAATTATTTATAAATTAAAGAGATTTTATCAATTTATTTTATACTAAACGATAAAACTAACAATATATTAATGAAAGGATATACCTTTAAAAAGTCACAATAAAATTCAAATATTTGCATAAATTAAATGTTAAAATTTATGTTATCGATAAAATGATGCTATTATATAATTTCTTGGCAAAAAATAAAATAAAAAAATAATTTTGTGTCGGTTAATACAAATTAACTATGTACCAAATAAGTTAAACTATTCATTTGTTTGTTTCAATATATCAGCATGAGCAAGGAAATTGAAATGATTATCTGAAATTTTACAATCATCAACCATATTTACTATACGTGACTCATTCTTAAAAGTTATTCTACACACGTGTGCAGTTGAAAGATAAATTTCGTTTGATTCTTCAATCACAAAATTTGAGAAGACAGACCCTCTCCTCGATCAGTTCATTCTCAAACATCTTTACTAAATAACTCTTGATTAAACAATGAATTTTATCACACTGTAAAACAAATTAAATATAAAATCTATCAACACTTATAAAGCTATTAAAAATATTTATAAACTGGATCTAGCATCACTTTAAAGAATCATGAAAAATAATCAACTAACTTTATCATCAATTAGTACCATTTCTCTGTAAGTCGTCTTGCTCTTGTCAAATTTGGATGGGGCTTCCATAACTTTATCATTCTTGCCTTTATTTTCCAAATTTTTTCATCACATAATCTACTATAGGTAACACTATTGATAGAATCGTAGCTAGTAGCCATTAGGTATGAAAAATAGAAAATAAAAGAGAAACTTTGTCTAAATTATGAATCCTCTAAATGATAAATAATTATAAAACATCACTATTACTCAGTACATATATATACTAATTATAGACGACAATAATTAGACAATATTTTCAATAGAGATATTTGCTTCAATTAGGTGAAAATTATGTCATTATATTTTATTAACTTTTATAATTAATTCAATGAAGATAATTGCTCAGTATATATATTATCTAAGTAGTTAAAGAAGAGAAAAAAGATATAATATTAAATAAATAAATAATTGTCAAATAATATAGAGTAAAAATTTTGTATTCTATAAAGAATGATATAATCTCCAATGTATAAATAAAAATAACTTAAAAACTAAAAAAAGAAAGAAACTTTGTATTTAAAAATTTAAAAATAACTTATTAAAAAAGAATAGTTGTAATATATAAATTGAGACAACAATTTAAATTTAAATTAATCTAAAACTAATTTAATCAAATACCAATATTAGAACTATATTACTTAAATAATATTTAATCTATTCTAGTCCTTAGACATGTATAGATTAGAGTCATTCTTGTAACAACAACTAACTAAAACAACATCATAAGTTCGAACATTTAGAATTCATGCAAATTCAGACCATCCACTTGTTAAATAAGTTTCATCATCCGTTATCCATGCAATGCGGCAAGGTATAGAATTGCCACACCAAAAAACTAAATTGACCTTTATTCTCTTCAATGGAATTGTATTGATGCAAAAAAAAGCCGGTAATTTCTGAAAAAAAAAATCACAATATATTATAAAATTATTTTAATTACGAAAAGTTTAAAATAAGAAAATTTAAATATATTACGAATCGTTGAAATTACATCTCTGAGTTTGACACGAATTTATCAAAGCTAAACTTAAATTAAGAAAATTCAACCTCATTATTAAGTTAATTTTTTATTATTTACATTATACATCATATATTTGCCGTGATTGAATAAACCATTATCATATCATATAAATTTTTATCAATATTCAACAGTGACAAGGCCATTACCATGATACTTGAGTTGGTGAGGAATGCTTTTAGTTGTGTGAATTTGCCTACGACTTTTGATCAGACAAAGAAATTAATTCGGAAAACTAATTATTGACTATGTTAAGATAGATGCTTACCCCAATGATTGTATGTTGTTCAAGGATGAAGACCCAAACAACATCCAACAAAAATGCAGTCATTATGGTGCTTCTAGGTGAAATTCTAAAAAGAAGAACAAGAAAAAGCAAGCTGCCAAGATTTTAAGATACTTTCCGTTGAAACCAAGGTTGCAAAGATTGTTCATGTGTCGTAAAACTGCAGAGCATATGTTATGGCATGCAACAGCGAAGGGAGAAAATGACAAAATGGTGCATCCAAGGGATGGTGAGGCGTGGAAGACTTTTTATTTGACACAGAGAGTTTGGATTACAACCTAAAAATGTTCGCTTAGGACTTTTTATCCTGTCAATGGTTATACCTGGCAAGCATAGTCCCAGAAATAATATAGACATATCTTAAACCACTTGTCAGAGAGTTAAAAGAATTATGGGATGAGGGTATGAAAATTTATGATGCATTAAAACATAAAATGTTTAAGATTCATGCAGCTTATATGGACAGTTAGTGATTTTTCAGGCATAAACATGCTCTCTCCGGATGGAACACATATACTGGTTTGGCTTGCCCAACTTGTAATTTTGATGCAAAATCTTGTTATCTTAATCATAGCAAAAAATGGTGTTATATAGGTCATCGACGTTTTCTTGGTAGACAACATCGGTTCAGATTAAGTAGAGTTCGTTTTGATGGACACACAGAAGAACGTGATCCCCCGGCTCAATTATTAGGATCCGAAATTCTGGCACAAGTAGAAAATCTTGATGTTACATTCAGGAAAAAAGAAAAGTTGAGCAAGAAAGGAAAAAGAGGTAGGCAAGTAACTATGAAGTGGAAAAAGAGAAGCATTTTTTTTTGAACTTCCATATTGGAAAACCAACTTATTGTGTCATAACCTTAACTTTATGCACATTGAGAAAAATATATGTGATAATATTTTGTATACTTTGCTCAATGAGAAATCTAAAGCAAAAGATAATCTTAATGCCCGAAAAGATCTACAAGACATGGGGATAAGGCGTGATCTTTGGCCAGATGATAATGAAAAATATCACCTTGCTTTGTATTCACTAACACGAGATGCTAAAAAGGTCTTTCTTGCAACTTCGAAGAATGTTAGAGTGTCCGATGGTTACTCAAGTAATATATCTCGATGTATTGATGAGGCACAATAAAAAATCATTGGACTTAAAAGTCATGGCTGTCATATTTTGATTGAGCATTTGCTTCCACTAGCAATCCGTAATGTACTACCAAACCAAGTTACTTCTGTTTTGATAGAGTTCTACTCATTTTTTAGAATTCTCTGTGGTAAGAGTCTAAGTCATTCAGAACTTGATAAGCTCCAAGATTGCATTGTGATTACTCTTTGCCATTTAAAAATGTTATTTCCTCCATCATTCTTCACCGTTATGGTGCATCTAACAGTCCATCTTGTTGAGGAAGCAAAACTTGGGGGCCAGTCCTTTATCGATACGTGTATCCCGTCGAAAGGTACAACAATGCTTTCCCTTTTTAAAATAAAAATTATTTGATGAAATTGTAGTACACTGACAATTCATCCATGTAGGAAATTGGGATACTTGAAGTCCTTTGTACGAAATAAAGCACATCCAAAAGGTTCTATTGCTGAGGGTTATTTAGCTGAAGAGTCTCTTACTTTTTGTTCTCAGTATATTGATGACATGGAGACTAGATTTAACAGGCCTGGTCGTCTTTGTTATGATTCCCCTTATGAAATGTCTTCAGTCTTGTCTAAGTTAGGTACTCCACATGGAGGTCATTCAAACTTCAATTTAACTAAAATAGAGAAATTGCAAGCTCATCATTACGTGGTTTTCAATCACGAAGGTGTGAAACCATATATCAATACCTTTAGAGATCACATTAGGAGAACTTCAAAGGGAAGAAGACTCTTACCTGCAGAGATAGAAAAGAAAGTTAATAAAGACTTTGTTGATTGGTTTCAAGCATTGGTAAGTAAAAATTCATACTTTATAAAGTATACATTGTATATTAGTCAACTAAATAATCTTGACTGATACTTTTTATTTTACTTTATAGAGTGTGAACCCAGATAATCTATACAAAATATCAATTGATATAAAGTTTCAACCCAGATAATCTATACAAAATATCAATTGATATAAAGTTTCTTGCACGAGGCCCAATGATAAATGTAAGGAGATTTTTTGTTTATGACATCAATGGGTATAAATTTCAAACTTTGACTAGAGAATTCGGTCTTAAGACACAAAATAGTGGAGTATTCTTAGTCTTTAACACATCTTGCATTGCAAGTATTTTTTATAGAAATATGAGATAAGTAAATTTGCCATATTATGGCAAGTTAGAAGATATAATTGAACTTAACTACCATGGACAATTTACTATTGTTCTTTTTAAATGCAAATGGACTGACACTAGGGACAGAGGTTATAAAAAAGACCAATTGAAATTTCAATTGCATCAATTTTTATAGATTAATTCACACGGGTGAGCGTGAAGAACATCAACCTTATATTGAAGCATCTCAAGCATAAATGGTGTATTATGTTAATGATATGGTAAATAAAGGGTGGAGTATTATTGTGCATGTCAAGCCAAGGGATATATATGACATGAAGATGTAGTGTACAAAAATGAGCCGTATCAAGAACAAGAACTTGAAGAATTATTTGACCCCAATAAAGAGTACATCCAATTAGCTACCAATTTATTAGATAGCGATGCTATTAAAGATAATGTAGCTACTAACTTAGCAATAGATATGTTTGAATGAAATTTTGTATAAAATTTTACCAAAGGTAATATTTTAAGCTTTTTATTTATTATGTGCTTGACATTTTACCAATTTATTATGTAATTAGAATTTGGAATTGCATTCATATTTTTATTTTGAGATTTTTATGTAATTAAAATTTGGATGATATTGAAATATTGAAGTTGTTATTTTATCTTATTTTTTAAAGAAAAACAATAATAGTTATGTAAAATAATAACATATGCAATTATGTTTGGAACTATTGACGTTGAGAATTTTTTTTATATTTAGAGTTATGTCTTATATTGAGGAATTGTGTTATAAAAGATTTAGTTTTTAAATTTTGATATTAAAAATAAATTTTTAATTTGAGAATATGTAAATGAGATGAAATTAATGAATGATTTGAAATTAAAAATAAATAATTACAGGATTTGTGGAGGTTTAAAAATCTCACAAAATAGTTAATTTGTGTTAAATTAAAAAATTAATTTGTGGGGGTTTTAAATTGCCACAAAAGTGATTTAAAACTGCCACAAAAGTTCAATATAAAACCCCACTAAACACATACAAAACCCCCCACTGAATAGATTGTGGTAGTTTTTAAAAATCCCCACAAAAGACCTCGTAACACCTCAAATTTTAGGAGTTTTAAAAATCTCCACAAACCATTCGGTGGGGTTATAAACCTCCACAAATAAAAAAAATATCAAAAATAAATAAAAATCTTGTAGTGATATATATTCTGAATTTAGTGGGATATAATTCATATACTATATATTTTGACCAGTAAAATTATTGTTTTGAGTAATCTCGGGTGATTCTTAACTTTAGTCTTCAATTACATTCTTATATCAGTTATATGATTATGTAATCACATCTACTTTATGTTAGACTTTTAAAATAGGTGAATACTATAGTGTGTATCACGTTATACTTAAGTTACTAAAAAAGATAAATAAATTATATTTAATAAATTTTAAATAATTTATTTTTTATTTTAAATATTTTATTTTTTATTTTAAAAAGTAAATTAGACAATTTAAGCATCACAACAAAAACACCATAAAATTTACCTTTAAAATTAATTCTTTTTCAAAATGTATAATTTATGAAAAAAAGTTTTTTTGCTAATGACTAATGAGTGTTGCCCTATGAGTATTCTTTAAGTCAACAAAATGAAACTTCAAAATTTTTATGCATTTAATATCATTACAATGTTAAATTTCTTACATTTTAAAATAAAAACAAAAATTCAATTTTTGATTTTTTTTTCAAAAAAATCTTTAAAATACTTATTAGCATAATTATATGTTAATTTTTTTTTCCTTGCTAGAAATCAATCAGCCACCCCTTGATTTTTGGGCTTGGATCACCACCTATTGGAATTGGACAAAATTAATCCAAAATAAAGATGTGCCATTAATGGGGCTTTCTTCTCTCCCAAACCAAAGGGGCTTTCTTTAAATAGCCATTTCTTTATCTTACCTAAATAGCCTTAATCAGACAATGTAATTCATATAGTTTTTTTTTTTGGGCGGGTGTTTAAAACTTAGGCCCAATTTGAATAAACAACTTAATTAAGCTACTTTTGAAAAAATAGTTTAAATAATAAATGACTATATTAAAAATAGTTGAGTAGTCAGCTCACTCGTCTGCTTAAGCAAGTGTCGGGAGTTCGAATCCCGCCTTGTGCATGCAGCAACCCATTGGCTAGCGGCAGACCCTTAAAACCGCCTTGTGCATGCGGCAGACCATTAAATGAAGCTCAGATCCGCGACAGATTAATCCTTGACCTGTCGGGTTGGGGGATACCGTGGGCAACCAAAAAAAAAGTGACTTATAAGTAAGTTATTTTGTATTTGGGTTTTTAGTTCTAAAAATACTTATTTTATAGAAATATGATAAAAAGTGGTAGTATTATGAGAGAAGTCATTTTTTTAACTTCTCTATAAGCTCCTAAATAGCTTCTTAGAAAGCTACAATTTGTTTTTAAAAATTGCACCAGACATTAATATTAATACTACTACTTTTCATAAGTCAAAAGCTCAAAATACTTTTGAAACTTCTCAAACGGCCCTTAATGCAATGCAATTCTAAGTTGTTTGGGACTTAGGACCCGTTTGAGAAGCTTTAAAAGTAACTTTTTTGAGTTTTTGACTTATGCAAAGTAGTAGTATTAATGTCTGGTGCAATTTTCAAAACCAAATTGCAGCTTTCTAAAAAGCTATTTAGGAGCTTATAGAGAAGTTAAAAAAATTACTTCTCTCATAATACTACTGCTTTTTATCACATTTCTATAAAATAAGCACTTTTAGAACTAAAAACCCAAATACAAAATAACTTATTTATAAACTACTTTTAATATAGTCATTTATTGTTTAAACTATTTTTTTAAAAGGGGCTTAATTAAACTGTTTACCCAAACTGGACCTTATAAAAAAAACAACTTAGCAACAGCTAAAATGTAAAGATAAAGAGGAACAAAAAACAATGACGATGTTAATGGGGTTTTTATGTCTCGTATGCTAGCACCTTTTATTTTAGACTTAGACCTTGTTTAAATGCCAAAATATCAAAACAAAGAAAAAAAATAAAACTATTATTTTTATTCATAAATAGTCATAAAACTGATAAATCTATCAACAAAAAAATAAAACTAACTTTGTACTTATAAAAATGAGTTTTAATTTACAAAACTACTTTAATTTTAAAAAATTATCCAGAATTTCTAAACTACGCTCCTACCCTAACTTATTCTGTTCTAAATCTCTAACCATTTCCGCTACCACCGCCCAAATCCTTTTTCATCCAACTTTTATTCAAACTATCACAGCCATCGTCGCCAGCATCACCGCTGCCACCACCACCATCACTACTGCTGTCAACAATGGCGCATACACTCAGACAGTCACATGCTCTCTCTTCTTCTCTCACCACACCTTCAACTAATCATGACATACTCTTTCTTTTTTATTCAACTTACTTCCTAATCAATTCAATTATTCCTTTTTGTGTTGATTGTAATTAATTTGTATTTTGTGCAACTAATTGAATTGTTGATTAATGGGGTTGATCTATCGGGAAGTTAAAGCTGAAATTTCTCTTCACTTCCTCTTGAATGAAGCTGATAAGACTTTGATTAGTGATGTTCTTGTTCTCTTGAGAGCTAAAGGTGACTTTTGAAGAAGTAACTTGACTAATATAATTTTTTTTTAGTTAATAGTCAAAATCATTCCTGAAAGATATCTTGATCTTCATTTTCGTCCTAGAAAGATAAAATTAATCGAATTCGTCCCTGAAAGATAACCAACATGGTCACGTTCGTCCTTCCGTTATCTCTGCTGAGATGGAAAACATTTGTTGATGTGTCCCGTTAACTGCCAGCGTAGCAAACGGCAAGTAACACCCTCTTATTGCTGACAAGATAAGTCCTTTAAAACAATTCAAATATTTTAGGGACGATTTTATCTTTTAGATTTTACATATAAAAGGAATATTTTTATTTTGTTGCTCTCATTTTTACAATGACGTATGCATTTGAAAAAGCGATGCAGATAATGAAAAAGTTAGTTGTTTTTGAGTTAATGAGAGAGATTGGGAGCGAAAAAGAGGTTGGAAGGAAGCGTTAATTGAAGATGTTGTGAGGGACGAAAAGAGAGCATGCGGCTTGTGAGTGTGTGTGTCATTGTTGGTTTGGCGGCAGTGGTAGTGGTGGAAAACGAGAGTTAAATAAAGAAGAATTTGGGTGGTGATAATGGAAAAAGTTAGGTATTTGGGATATGATAGGTTAGACTTAAATGATAGTTTAGGAATTTTAAATAATTTTTTAGAATTTAGGTAGTTCTTTGTCAACTAAAATCTATCTTTTATTGGTATAATATTTCTTCTTTTTTGGATAAATTTGTTAGCCTTTTGAACATTCGTGGATAAAAATAATAGTTTATCTAAAAAAAATAGAAAGAATGATATGTCAATATATAAAAACAAAAGAAACCAACTTAGATTAGTCAAGTCACTCATTCGTTTAAATAAGCATGGAGATTTGAATCTTATCTTGTGTATGCAATAGTTATGTATATATAAGATAAACCACCAAACATGCACTCAAATTATTTTGATGCTGATAAAAATACTATCAAATTATATTATCCATAAAAATATTTTTAAATTATTTAAAAACGTGACAAAAATATCTTTATTCTTTTTATTAACATAGAACGTTTCAATTTATGAAAATATATTTTTGACATATTTTAAAATTATTTAAAAATATTTTTGTTGATAACAAATTCAAAAATATTTTTATATTTGGTAAAATAATTTGAATACAATTTTTGTGGTTTAAATATAAATTATACCCAAATATAATGTATAAATAATTGATTTGATAATTAAATATTTATATACACTCGGCTGATTTAAAAATTTATTTATTATTATAAAGGAGCTTAACAACACAGTAACCAACCATCCTGAATCCAACACATGTTTTTTTTACTATAAAAATTACAATTTTGTCCTACTTATACAAGGCTAATTACAACACTTTATAACATTCCGATTCATGGAGATGAGCAAAAGAAGCAGCAATTTTTTTTTCTAAATTTTAGTCTTTTTTTTATCTATTGTGTTTTGTTTAGCATATGTTAGATCATCAGTAATCTCAAAATGATGAGATTAGCAAATGATATTTTGCTCTGATTGGTTAACTTTAAATTTTCAATTAATTTGTTTGAGTGAAAAATTTAGTTTGTTGGTTTAAAAGATGTCCTAATTTTGACACTATTTAGTAAAATTTAAAAATAGAAGAAGAATTGTTCTTATGACATGATTTTTATGTATTGGAAGTCGGTAGTTTTATTTTACCATAACTTATTTTGTTAGTTTGAATCTTTCATCCTACTATCGACAGAACTTTGAATATTTTCTGTCCTTCATATGGCTCTAACAAATACTTTTAATAAAAAGGTTGATTATATTGTGATACATGAGCATCTTTAGTTATTTTTAGTTATTATTTCTTTGAATAAAATTATTAATTTCTTTATTTTTATTAAAATTCTTGTGCTTTTAATCAATATTTTTTGGAGTTGCTTTGAGCTTTGTTTAATGTAGGAAAGTGTTGAAAACTTAAAAAGAAAAGAACAAGGAGGAACTAAGAATTGAAGACAAGTGCAAAGAGAATTCGTGGATGCTGTCAGCCCTGATCTCTTCACACTCCAACGAACATAACTTGAGCTATAAAGATCCAAATGATGTGGTTTTAAAGGTATTAGAAATCCAACTTCTAGAGCTTTCCAACAATATATAATAGTTTATGCTTTCTTTCTGGCATCATGGTGCTAAATATCGTGACATCGGTGCTAAACGCCAGTCCGCGTCCCACCAATTCTCGGGAGTGTTGACG
>NC_029787.2:46900672-46955292 GCF_000816755.2 Arachis ipaensis | reverse complement strand
CTAGCATTTAGCCGCCGGCCAAGGACTCCACGCATTTGTATCGGGAGTGTTGGCGCTAAATGCCACTCCTTCGGCGTTTAGCGCCGTCTGCGGCACATCAATGAAGACCCGATTTTCTTGCAATTAATGCGGAGAATTTCATTTGTTTTAAATTGGAAAAAAAGATAATCTAAGTGAGGATTTTTAATTTTGGATTTTGAATAATTAGGATTTACTTTAAAAAGAAAAATTAGCATATGGTTAAGGATTGGACACTTTCTACTCCTGCAATTTTTAGTTTTCACTTTTTACACAAAATTAGGATTATCTGCACCATGAGCAAATAAACCTCCATTGTTATGGTTAGGAACTCTATTTATTTTGATAGATTAATACTATTATTCTTCTAATTTTTGTTAATGTACTGATTTTTATTCAAGAATTAAGTTTCGTTCTTCATCTTAATTATTAGAGTGTATTGAAAAATAATTCTAATTTAAATTAAATTCCTATGAATCTTGAAAAAGTTAATCTTTAGAATTAAGTTAGAAATTCTTTTTCATAATTCTTCAATTGTCTGAAACTAATTTGATAAATAACATAAAATCAATTAGGATTGATTCTTGAGAATTGTGTGGCCTTTAAACTAGAAATTGTATTTAATCTCTTAACACAATTAATTGTTCAAGGAATTGACGGTTGATTAGGTTAGAAGAAATTGAATTTCTAAGAAATTGGGGTTCAATTACTTAGGGTTTGCCATGAATTATATCTTTGCATGATCAAAGTAGATAATAATAATTATTAATATGAAAATTTAAATATCTCCGACACCTTAACTTTTCTCTCATATTATCTCCTCACACGTTTACTGCTCGCTTTATTTAATTCACTGTTTTATGCTATTTGCTCTTGAAACCCTAAATTTTGATCGTCTGACTAGAATAATCAGTTGATTATTGCTTGCTTAATCCATTAATTCTCGTAGGAATGATAACTCACTCACGTGGTATTACTTGGTACAACTCGATATACTTGCTGATAGTAAGTGAAATTCCGCATCATGTTGCAGATATCAATACAACGAAACTAGCTTGAAATTTGGTTGTTAGAGTTGTCCGTTGGTGGGTACACATTTCTGCATCGTTTTCAATTTTTCATTTCTTCATGAAATCTTCAGTTTTGCATGCTTTTCTTCCATCTTTTCAAATCATTCTTGTCTCCTAAACCTTAAACAAACATATCAAGGTATCGAATGGAATAAAAGTAGAATTAATTTGACAATTTTAAAGGTCTAAAAAGTATGTTTCAATCAATTAATCACAATTAGGAGAAAATTCACAAAAATATGCATATTTAAGGAATAAGTGCAAGTTAAGTTGATAAATTCTACTATTTTCAATTCAAAAATCATCATATATAAAATATAAATTTATCAATTTTTCCACACTTAGACAAAAACATGTCCTCATGCTAAACATTAAGAAAGACAAGATTAACGGATGTCAACACTTATTAAATTTAAGCTACTTCTATCTACTTCTACCTAGTTGTGCCTACTTAGTCAAAACAAGGCAATTTTCAAGAATATATAAGCATAAAGGACCAAAAGCAATATAGTAATCAATTGACTATGAGAGATTGGGAGTTTGATCGTAATAAAAAAATATAAATTGACTAAAAATTAAAGAGTAATTATTAACTAAACGGCAAGAAAAATTAAACTAAGAGCAATTAAGATAATTGACTAGTAGAAGAAAGTAAATTCAAGTGCTAAAAAGATTTTGGTAAGGGTTGAGGGTTAAGGATTACTATCCTTGTCACTAACCACAATATACTAATTACAAACAGCAAATTCAATTTGTCAACCTCTATAAGTTGAGAAAAGTCAATTAGACTTAATTAATCCCAATCCACGAGTCCTAACTAACTTATTAATTGAATTAATAAAAGATTAGCGTTAGCAGAAATAAGATTAATTAATATATCTTAATTATAAATCAACTTGGACATTAGTGACTCAAGTTCACCCAATTTCCCAACCCCAAACCAAGAAAGAGAAAATCTACTTTATAACTTGTCCAAGCATTTTATTAAACACTTAGTGTGCATAAACATGAAATTTCATAAATCGTAAGAAATAGAAAAAAACTATGACAATTAACTATAAGAATTTGACAATAATAACTCAAATAGACTCAATAAAACATAAAATATCAAATTCATTAATATAAATCATAAATTCACATAATTCATAAAATAGCAAAACGAAAAAAAGCCAAACTAACACTAAATTCTAAGAGAAGTATAATAAAAGAACAAGAAAACAAGAGCCAAAACTACAATTAAACAAAACTAAAACCTAAAACTAACAAACAAAATTAAGTAAAACCCTAGGGATTCTAGAGAGAATTTAGATATTTTCTCTCTATAATCCCACTAAAAAAACTTAAGACGGTGTAAAAATAAGTGTTGCTTCCTTCCTCTTTATCTTGGCTTCAAAATATATCAAAAAATAGCTATTGGGGGCCTTTCGAAAGCCAAAATATGAGGATGCACATGTTTCGTTAAACTCAGCACGTGGAGTTGTCTCGTGCACGCGAAAAAAGCTCGCGCATGTGAAATTCTCGCTTAAGAGAGATTCTCGTTTGGGTGAGAAAAGCTCTAAGTGAGCTACCAAATAGATTCTCTTCCAAATTGCTTCCCGAATTTGCTTCTTTACTCCTAGTGGAAAAGACGACTAAACTATGTTGAGACTTGTGTTTCGCAACTTTATTTCGGACCTAATTTAGTTGAGCTTCTACTTGATATAAAGTGCTAAACAATTGTAGTCACCCTTTATGTTTTCATACTTGATGCATTGAATCTTATTGTGTAGACTTTCCCCTTCACATGTATATTGTTATTTCTTGCACCAGAACATAAATATCATGTGCTTGAAGATTTTGACAAGATCATATTAGCAAAGATCCTAGATTTGGTTCAAAATCCTCAATATTTTGAGGCTGTTAAAGCATTCATGATGCATGGTCCATGTGGATCAGTCAGAAAAAAATCATCTTGCATGAAAAATGGACATTTTCATCCATCATTTTCCAAAAAAAATTGTTGAATATACCACTGTTGATAAAAATCTATATCCGGTTTACAAGCATTGAGATGATGGTCGCACAATTGAGGTATTCGGCATCCCATTGGATAATCGATATGTTGCCACATAACAAGCTCTTATTGCTAAAATATGTAGCTCATAATGATGCAATCAATCTAGGTCAATAAAGTATCTTTTCAAATATGTTAACAAGAAAAGTGATCTGGTAACAACATCTTTCTATTCTAATTCAAAAGTTGATAATATCGACTTAGTTATTGATAAAGTAAAAATGTTTTATGATTGTCGATATATCTCTCCATGTGAAACTGCATGGATGATATTTGTGTGTAACATACATTATAGAAGCCATCAGTTGAATGGTTAAGTTTTCACTTGCCAGATCAACAAACAGTTCTATTTGAAGATGAAGACTATTTTCAAACCATAGTTCAGAAAGCAACTATTAAAGAATCAATGTTCTTGAAATGGTTTAAGGCTAATGCAAAATATGTGGTAGCTAGACAATTGACCTATAATGATTTTTCTACTCATTTTATTTAGAAACGCCAATCTAGAGTGTGGGAACCAAGAAAGAACACCGCTGTTATTGATAGATTATTCTTTGTACCACCATCATCATCTGATGAATTATACTACCTAAGAATGCTCCTAAATATTGTAAAAGATCCAAAGAGCTACAAGGAACTGAGAACATACAATCATGTTGTATATGACTCATTTAGAGATGCATGTTACGTGTGAGGATTATTAAATGATGATCAAGAGTATATTGATGCGATTGAAGAACCAAGCCATTGGGGTTCCGGCTATTATCACCGAAAATTGTTTGTAACATTCTTATGGTCAAATTCAATGGTGTGGCTAGAAGTTGTTTGGGAAAGTGTAGCATAATACTATCTGATGGAATACTACATGATCATATAACTACCTTTATCTTACCAGGTACATTGTTGTTCTTTCATTTATTCTTTTAAATATATTTAAATATGACACAACTTTACTTCATTACAATAGCTTATATGCATGACTTATTTTATTATTTAAATTTTAGTATTGTCATAAATTACGTAAACTCCAATTCTAATTGTTATCATATTTGTATATTTACGAGAAATGAAACCTTTGGTTTTTATATGGATATCTTTGAAATTTGGTAGATTTGGTTATGTCAGAAGAAGATGAGTTATTATAGCTGACTCTTATTGAAATTGAGTAAATCCTTAACAACAATGGAAAGACACTTAGAGATTTTTCAACAATGCCATATCCTAATATGGATAGTGTCCATATCAAAACGCGAGATGCAATACAAAACAAATTACTCTTAGATGAACTCAACTATGATAGTGTTTTGTTAGCTAATGAGTATGAGTAATATCTCTCACAAATGGCACAAGAACAAAGGAACGTGTATGAACAGGTTATGGATGTCGTTAACTCAGAACATGGTCGAGTCTTTTTCCTTTATGGTTATGGGAAAATAGGAAAAATTTTTGTCTGAAAAACACTCTCAGCTGGTCTTAAATCAAGAGGTCAAATCGTCCTAACAATTGCTTCAAGTGGTATCGCAGCTCTTTTGCTACCAGGAGGAAGAACGACTCATTCTAGGTTTTCTATTCCTCTTACTCTAGATGAATACTCTACATGCAACATCAAACAAGGCAATCCATTAGCTGAATTGATTGTAAGAACAAAATTAAATTAGACATTAATGATGAATAAATTTTGTTTTGAAGCACTAGATCAATCAATGAGAGGCTTACTTCATTTCACTAATGAATCGAGCTCCATATTACTATTTGGAGGAAAAGCAGTGGTTTTTTTTAGGAGATTTTAGACAAATACTTTCAATAATCACAAAAGGTTCTAGGCAGGATAATGTTAATGCAACAATAAACTCATCTTACCTATGGTCTAATTGCAAGATATTGAACTTGACACAAAATATGAGACTTAGTTCTGTCTACAAATAGAAATAAAGCAAACGAAAAATTGAAAAAGTTTGCAAATTGGATTTTCGATTTGGGTGATGGAAAATTAGGAGAATCTGATGATGACTCCAGTTTAGTTGTCATACCACCAGAACTTCTGATTGATGGTACTGATAACCCAATCAAAGCAATTGTTCATGTTATATACGGTGACTACCTAAATAGCTATGAAAATTGCGATATTCTCTATGGTCAAACTATTCTATCTCCAACTATTAACATTGTTGAGCAAGTGAATGATTACTGCTATCCTTTAATAAAAATAATATGAAATAATATTCGAGTTCTGATTCACCTTGCTTTTAAGAAAGGAGCTGCTGATACATTTGCTAGCATACACACTCTTGAATATTTGGCTACTATCAAATGTCCTGGCATGCCAAATCATGAACTTTGCTTTAAAAAAATTGTCCAATGATACTTATTCGAAATATTAATCATTCAGCTAGTCTTTATAATAGAATTAGATTGGTTGTCACCAAATTTGGAAACAAAGTTATTGAAGTTAAAGTATTATCAGGAAGCAATGTTGGAAAAATGTCTTTATTTTGAGAATGACATTAATCTCATCAGATGTTAAATTATCTTTCAAATTCCAACGAAGATAATTTCTATTGATGTTTTCTTATGCAATGACTAATAAGAGTTAAGAATAATCACTAAATCATGTAGGTTTAGTTCTTAAATAACATATAGATAACTTTATATTGCAATTTCAAGAATCACCAACAAAAATGAATTGAAGATTGTATTTTTTTTTATGATGATTCAAATAATTATATATACTGTAACATATAATGTAGTTTATCTCGAGGTTTCAAAAATATTTGATTCCTTTCAACAATCTCAAAGTACTATGCTCTTAAATAATTATTTTTGTCAATTATTAATTGCTCTTCCATCTGTTCCTTTAATTTGTCTGAACTATTGTCCTTTTATAGTTTTCAACTTTTCATCATGTTTTAAGAATTGTCTAAGGTGGGGAAACTTGAAGCTGGTTCTTAAAAGACTAAGGAAGAATATTTTAATTTAATGGCTTATATTAGTGCCGTACAAAAAATGTGTAAATTTATAAAATTCTACTTTAAAGTTGTACTAATTATGAAAGGATTTTTTAGATTAAGTAACAAATTGATGAAATAGTTGAAAACTAATCATATCCTTTAAAAAATTAAAAGAATTTTTTTAATATTATGAAGAAATAGTATTTTGGTATCAGTATTAAAAGATTAAAAAACTTTTTTATTTTTAAAGTTTTTTAATTGTATTACAACTTAAAATTTGATTTTTATTTTAAAATATTAAAATATCTATAGAATTCATATTAAAAAACTAAAATATTTGTTAATTAGCATTAAATTTAAAATACCAAAATATTCTTTATGTAATAATTTAAAAATTACTATTACACATTTTATATGAATAAATAATATTATTTGATTTATTAACAACTATAAATTTTAATTTAATATTAAAAATGTCAAAACATTTTATACTTAATTTTAAAATACCAAAATAACCTTTTTCTAGCATTAACCTTAAAAGACTAAAATACCATTTTAGAATAAAAATTACTTAATTGTATTAGAAATTGTAAATTTAACATTCGAACTATTTAAAATATTCATATAATTAATTTAAAAATAAACAAATAACATTTTAAAGTTAATCTAAAAAAAATTAAAATACCATTATAGATTAAATTCATATTGTTTGATCATATTAGAAATGAAAAAATCGAATTTGATTTTAACAAGACTAAAATACTCATTTTAAATGAAACTGTTTTAGATCTTTTAATAAAATTATTTTTAGAAATGAGCAAGTGAATTAAATTTTGTAGTATTTTTCTTATTAATAATGTTGACACAAGTAGAAAATGGTATAGACTCTTCAGAAATATAAATTTTAAATTCTCTTTAAACACACGAAATGATCATATGAGTGTAGTAATCATGTGAATATTAATTACTTATTTATTATATTTCAAAATGACCTCATTTTTTTACATATTTTTAATTACTTAAAATACTTTCCTCAGGCTAGAAGCTTGCCATGTTTTATTGATAAAAGATACAAGCATCAATATCATATAAAATGATTTTCAATTTTTCATATTCTATCATTTCAGTGATTGCAGATAATGAGTCAAAACTGTCCATCAAATTATTCACCCTTAAAGTTAAGGAAAACATAACTGCATTCTTTTTAAGAATGCTTTTCATTTTAGATTTTCTTTTTGTCAACTTTAATTATTCAGAAGACATATAATTTCAACTTTAGCACATTACCCACAAACTTAGTTCGTAATTTGCTATTTCCTAACTTGGTCGTCTTTAAATGTGTTATATGTTGCATGTAACTTTCCATAAACATTGCCAAGCAAAGACATAACTTCCTTTGTTTAATTCACACCTGAATTAACAATCCTATTGTTTAATACATCCAAGAACCATATTCCTATAAAAAAAAAAAATAAAAAAATACGTGGTTAAAAGAACAAAACAGTCCCAAAAAAGAAAAAAATTGTGGTAACTGTATAGAGTGTTTGCCTGTTTGGTCGCACTCTGATAATTTGCAGCTTCAGCGCTTCTTCTGATCTTCTCCTTCCCTATCTAGGGTTTTTGAAATCAATGGCCTCCTCTCCTCATTTTGATGATGTAAGACACTCCTTCTTTTCGAATTTTATTTTTTCTTTCCCCTTTCTATCTATGAATCTCGGCCCTCACTTCAATTTTCTCAAACGCAGCAAGACTTCGATTTTGAAGGCGGATTTTCCGGAACGCGTTCTGGTGAGAAGAGGCCCTCTCCCGATTATGACGACGAATATTACGATAATGACCCTTTCGCACCCAAGAAGGTAATCAAATATAATCCACTGACCACTATAGTTTAGTTTATTCTATGTGATTCTGCGTTACATGTTCTCTAATTAGAATGTTCTATGTGGAAAATGGAATACGTTCGTCAATTGTACATGACTCGTTGAAGGTTGGATATTTGTTTTCTAAAATTGTACTCTGTTCTGTTTGTTATTGGTTCAGGCAAAATCAAAGGCTGAAGAAGCTGCTTCTGGTGTAACCACTGGAATGATATTGTCTCTTCGTGAGAGGTATAACGAAATCTTAGTTGTACTGTGTTCAGGTTGCTGTGAGGATATAAATTGAGCCTAAACTTCTTTCTGTGGCTCTTTTTTTCTGGCAGTCTTCAAAACTGTAAGGAGACCCTTGCCACATGCCAAGTACGTCTTACTTTTATGAATTCAATTACTCAAAGTTGATATTCTCTTCTTGATCGAAGTGGACTGTAGTTTATAATAATGTTGGATTCATTAATGCTTCAGGAAAATGTAGCATAGATATGGGTACATAGTATGGTCATTTTGCACGAGGTAGGGTATGTATGTGTGTGTATATTATATAAAATGTAAAACAGTAAACAATAAAGTAATTGAAGCATATTATATGCAATTTTTATGATGTTGTAACTTCAAGTTTTTATCAAAGTATTAGGAAAGAAAGCAACATCGTAAGAGGAATAAGACTTGAAGAAATGAAGTAGTGTTTTATTTCATTTAAAAGTAAACCAAATAGTGTACTTGTCAAATTTTATGATTTGTAAGTACTAACTTAGATTTAGCCTTTTGGGTACATATGCTTGTTGTAGTGTTTGACCAACAATTATCAATTATTCGTGTGTACCTAGCAGAAATTGGCACTGGGTGCATAATCGTATGAGTAGGACAGGTATACTAAACATTAGGCATTTAGGATTACCTAGGTTTCATTGCTTCATGCTTCATGGTGAAAAGGTTCACGTTTATTATTTTGATCATTTGATAGTTGTGGGATATGGTGTCTAATGTTTGATTTGTAAATTCCCATAGCAGACTAGCAGAGATCCCTGACCATAATCTGTTCAAATTTTGTTCTTTTACTATTTTTTTTTTTTTAATTGTCATATCTTAGATTGAATTCTACCTTTTCCTTTTCTTAGAAACTTGATCAGATCATTCCATATTTCAGAATGAACTTGAGGCTGCAAAATCTGAAATTCTGAAGTGGCGCACAGCATTTCAGAATGAACCCTTCATACCTTCTGGGACCACTCCAGGTTAGTTTATACCTGGTGTTTTGCAGGTGACCTTTGTATTGTTATTCTAGATCTAGTTCTATTACTTCTTTGTTTCAAATATATTCCTGATCTCTTCTGTTATCTTTCTTCATTCAAGCACCCAAATTGGTGATTAACTATCTTCAAGCCCTGAAATCTTCTGAGGAGTCTTCAAAAGAGCAGGTTTGGAATTAAATCGTTCATTTTTTCCCTTAAAAATTATTCTTTATCCACTGATCAGGGTTCATTGATCCCTTTCACTGTTTCATTGATTATTAGCTTGAAAAAGCAAAGAAAAAGGAAGGTGCATTCTTTGTTACTTTTGCAAAACGAGAACAAGAAATAGCACAGTTGAAGGTAGGTAATATACTGAAAATAGGGTTCCGATGCTCTTTAACAGAAGTTTTTAACTTGTAAAATCTTAGATGATGACTTTCATACTGTCTTGATTGGCAGTTAAATATCATGTCTACACTGCTCAACATTGATTGACTTGTTCTTTATAAGTTAGGGCTCTGTTTTCATTCTTTTTATTGATAAGTGGCTGTTTGGAAAGGAAGGAGATACCCACTTCCTTTGAGAAAAATTTCATTGGAATTTGGAACTTTAGATTGGGGAGTGGTGCTTTTTTCTTTCTTTCTTTCTTATTTATTTATTTATTTATTTAAATGAGCTCTTCAATTGCCTAATTGGTTAATAATAGTTAGCTGTATGGAGAAGTCATTATACCCTAGAAATGTTATTTATGCTGGCAATAGAACTGGATAATGGATATACTCTCTATTTAGCAACTAGCATGAAGTAACAGCAAAAGGGTTGGGACGAACTGGGGTTGGGACGAACTGGTTGTAATATTAAAGTATTATGCCTTTGATGAGAAAGTAGAAAGTCCTTAAAGGATAAGAGGCCAGAAATTATCATGTATTGTGTAGGTGTATGAAGTGTTGAATTGCAATAAGAGCTTGAACTGATCCTATTGCTTGTTACGAATCCTGATCAGAAAGTTTAAAGCTACATGCACTTTAAAGATTTCGGGTTATGTAGTAAGACTTTATCTACTTTTAGAAAACTTTTCCCCCCACTAAAACGTATATGCCTGTCTAAACTTTTCCAGTCTGCTGTGCGGGATCTGAAAGCTCAACTCAAGCCAGCAACGATGCAGGTATTGTTTTATATAATATAATTTTTGCTATTGTGTGCTTTCATCAATATGGCTGTGTCTAAAGTCTTTCATGGTACATAGGAAAAGCTGCAATGTTTTAATTCCAAGTTATCCTGTTTGTAGTGGTTTATGTACTATTTTTGTTGTTCTGTTCATTTCTCCTTCAAACAGTGATATACCCAGGAGGTTTACACTTTATGACATGTATAAATTGTTCACTAGATCTTGTATATTAGCTGACAAGAAGGTTGCACTCAAGATAAATAACTATGTGCTAGTCTGCCTCTTTCTACTTATAAGTTTTATAGAATTATAGCAGCCCTGATAATCTGTTACTGGATCTGGGCATAGATCCTTCTGGATCATTACCCGATTACAGTTACTGGAACTTCAATAATAATTATAAAAAAAATGAGGAGTAATGTACTTGCATTGGATCTGATAAAAGTGGGTCTATTATACTTATACAACTCAATTTTCAATACTTTCTTCCTGCTTATTTATTTATTTTTATTAATTTATTTTTTGAGTTATTCATGATATGCTGCTTTCAAATAATTTTGGCTGCATCTTATTGCCTTCCATTTTGACTTAGTTATGCCCAAAGGTAGTCCTTGTTTCCATGATTTTAACTTTCAGGCAAGGAGGCTGTTACTAGATCCAGCTGTCCACGAAGAGTTTACTCGTTTGAAGGTTTGTTATTCAACTTGGTTATGAATTCTATTGAGTCAAGTTTGTTATTTTCAGAGATATAGAATCCAGGATGGATATTATGCCTAATGACTAGAGTCCTACTTGGAAAATGTTAGAGCAAGCTGTCTTGTTAGTTCTTTCTGGGAGAGTATCACCTTAGAGATATGGTGAAGAAACAACTTGTTATCCATTATGAGGAGAGAGGAATATTGTACTGTGTCTTATGTAGTGGTAGTTTTAGTCAGTTTTTACATTGGTGAATGGTGATTACTTCTTCAGTTGTTTCTTACATGGGTTCTCATTTGATCTTAGAATTTAGTCGAGGAGAAGGACAAAAAAGTGAAAGAGTTGCAAGATAACATTGCCGCAATCAATTTCACTCCCCAGAGCAAGATGGGAAAGATGCTTATGGCTAAATGCAAAACTTTGCAGGAGGAAAATGAGGAGATTGGGAACCAAGCGACTGACGCAAAGGTGATGCTATCTTAGCTGATGACATAATAATTTATTATTTACTAGAGGTAATATTACTCATGCATTTACAATTGTACATAATTTATTCGTCATGGTTATTGCTGTGTCGATGGTGATGTTGGCATCTCCCCCTTCAATGTTTTGTTCTTGATTTCCAGATACAAGAGTTAGCAATGAAACTATCATTGCAGAAATACCAGAATGCCGAACTGAGAAGTCAATTCGAAGGTTAGCAGCTGGATGATTTCAAAAATAAAAGATTGTATGCTCTGGCATTTTAATCCTCTTTGACCCTTTTTAGGATGAATCTTAATCAGGTTTGCCTAAATTGGAGTTTTTGGGAATCAAAAGTTATGCTAATGTTAATCTACTATATTATCTCCATGCATTAGCAATTTATGTAATCTTAACCTCTAAACTTGACTACAGGGCTGCAGACACATATGGATGGACTGACAAACGACGTTGAAAGATCCAATGAAATGGTTTTTGCTTATCCCTACTTTCATACTTTCATGTTGTTTCAAAATATCAATGCACTGCATATTCTCCTCTGCATTATACACTATTTGCTTCAGAGTTTCTGACGGAGTAAACCATTTTTGTTTAGTCCACTTATACTTAAATCTCTATATGATTTAGATGAATACTGAATAGGGAATAAATAATATAATATACATTAATTTGGATGTACTATGTTGCTGGTCAAGAAAGATCTAGAACGGTCTCACTAAACATGGTGGAACTCAATGGGGTTATTTGATTTATATAACCGATTTCACCTAATCAAATAAGGCTTTATTGTTTTGTGTGTTGGTTCATAATGGGAGAATCTCCTCTTCCCCATATATTTGGACAAAGCCCAAAAATATATGATTATTTGAAATTTTCTTGTGCTGAATTTTTGTGGGATTATATATAAGGTGCTTAAGAGCTTAACCTAAATATTGAGTACATTGTACCAAAGAAAATCTTTGAGTACGCATAGCTTCAATGGGTTTTACTGCAGGTTTTGATGTTGCAAGAGAAATTAGAAGAGAAGGATGAAGAGATCCAACGGCTGAAAGATGAATTGCAAGAGAAAGGCTTCATGGATGAACGGACAACAGAAGCCGCATCTAAGAGAGATGACATTAATGCAATGCCTAGGGAAAATGCTGACTAATGTGCCACGTTAGCTTAACACGAAAAGTTTTTGTGGGAACGGTTTCTTCTCAAGAATTCAGTTCACTAATAGTTGTATATCGAATTGAATTCATCAATTTGCAAAGCAAAAGTGATTTTGGTGCTGCAACGTGTGGCATTAGAATCCTCGTTGATTCTGTCATTAGTTTGTGGTAGCATGGCCCGATCTAACTCACATTCGAACATTTTAGGGGTTAGTTTGGTACGATTTTACCGGGTCTATGGTCGGATGAGTTTCACAAATAGATTCGGTCATTATTTAGGGTCAGATTTGGGTCAAGGCGAATCCAGTTTCACCCGTTTCATGTGCATCTTACGGAAACTAAAAAAGTATATATATTTTAAATTAATTTTAATATTATGTTATTTTAATTATAAATTTAATGTTTTATTTTTAATCGCACTTATTGAATTAAAAAATAGATCAAAAAAGCATCAAATTAGAATTTCGGAAAAACTCTGCATACAAGCCATTAGGGCTTGTATGCTTTACAAGTTCATTAAGCAATAAAACAAAAAAACGTGCTGCTCCACATACGTTGTATACACGCGCTGCTCCACATACGTTGTATACACGCGCTGCTCCACATACGTTGTATACACGCGCTATATAAGATCCCGCGTATATTTAACTACCAAATTTAAAAGATTTGTTTCCTTCTTCGTTTTCGTTATTTTGAGATTTGGTTGTTCTTCTCGCGCGTCTTCCCTCCTTCTTCTCCATCGTTCTTTTTCTCTCCTTTTCTCACTGGTATGTTCTTCGTTTACGTTACTTTCCTCTCTCTCTGCAACTCGAGTTTCGTTTTCTATTTTGATTTGTTGTTTTCTGAAATCAAAGTTTGAACTCGTTTTAAAGAGAATGGATCATTCAACCTCAGATTGTCAGTTGAATCCAGGCGAAGTGGATTATGAATTTGAATCTAACGAAGTTCCTGAGGTTTGATTTACATAGGATTAGTATGAATTTTCTTTCAGTAATTTGTATAGCATTGTGTAGTTGAAAGTAACACGTTAACATGAATCTGTCGATTCAATGTATTAGTTGTGATTAATTATCTGGAATTTATAGCAGACGCTCGAGTGTAGATCAATTCCATTTTGGGTGTATTTTTGCTAGAAGTGTGGGTGTATTTACACTTTACTGGTTTTTTGTTATTTTAATTGAGTTGTTGTTGTTCAGGTGTATTATATCAGACATGATTGTGTGTGTTTTTAGTTGTTGACATGGTGTATTTTGCAGCCTGTGTATTTACAGTTTATGGCTTTAAAGGTCATTCTGTAGTTGAGTTGTTGCGGTTTGGGTGTATCATATTAGACATGATTGGGTGTATTTGAATCATATCTATGGGTGTATTCACAGTTTCTGACATGGTGTATTGTGCAGCCTCTCTCGGTTGTTGATGACGAGCTTGTTCCGAAGGTTGGAATGACCTTTACCACTCTTGAAGATGCTGAAAAATTTTACAGGAACTATGCCAAGGCTGCAGGTTTCTCTACAAGAGTTCGGTGCACAAATAGGAAGGGAAACGAGATTAAGAATCAACTGATTACATGTAGCAGAGAGGGAAAATGGAAATCTAAAATATCTCCGACCGAGAAGACCAATCCGACAGCCGGTTTAAACTGTCCTGCAAGAATTTATATACACACATTGAAGGATGTCGGTGCTTGGATCATTTCAAAGGTTGTGCTGGATCATTCACACCCCTGCTGTCCAAGTAAAGCAGAGATGCTCAAACAACACAGGGAACTAAGCATGTCCATTCGTCGTACAATAGAGAATAACGAGGAGGCCGGTATCAGACCAAGCAAAACCTACCAATCATTTGTTGCGGCTGCCGGGGGTCACCGCGAGTTAAATTTTATCGAAAAAGACGTGAGGAATTACATTACCAGGGAAGTACAGAATGTTTCCGAACAAGAAGATGCAAAGGAATTCAGGAAATACTTCTTAAGAATGAAAGAGAAGAATCCGAATTTCTTTTTTAAGCTCGAACTCGAGGAGGATCAATCGATTAAGCTGGCTTTTTGGGCCGATGCAAGAAGCAGAGCTGCCTTTGAGTATTTCGGAGACGTCATTTCATTCGACACCACCTACAATACAAACAGGTAACAAACTGCACCTGTTTATGATGCTAAATTAATTTATTTTTACGAATCCGCAGCAGAGGTGTATATTGGCTATTTCATTGGGTGTATACGAAGCATTTGTTAGGGTGTACCTAATGATTTTGTATTCTGGACTATGGTAATTTGTTTCAGGTATAATTTGGTCTGTGGTTCTTTTGTCGGGGTGAATCACCACGGTCAGTCAACACTTCTCGGATGCTCTTTGATGAAGAACGAAGAAATTGAATCATTCAAATGGTTATTTCAATGCTGGCTTCGTTGCATAGGAGGAAACGCTCCGAAAGGGTTTCTAACCGATCAGTGCGAATCAATGAAAAGGGCTTTAGAGGCCTGTATGCCAACAACAGTTCACCGTTGGTGTATTTGGCACATCATGAAGAAGATTCCAAGCAAATTAAACTGGTACAAGGGAAATGCCGATATTGAACAAGAAATGAGCCAAGTTGTTTGGAACTCTCTTAGCAAAGACTCATTCGATAGGAATTGGAATGATTTTCTGCTGAATTTTGGTCTTGCGGACAACAAGTGGCTTTCAGGTAATGTCTTTTTAAAATCTTTAGCAGAGGTGTAAATTGCATGTCCCCTCGGGTGTATTTATAGTCTGTGTTTGGGTGTATTATGCAGATCTGTACGAAGACCGTCACATATGGGTTCCTATCTATCTGGATCACCACTTCTGGGCAGGGATGAGAAGCACACAAAGGAGCGAGAGCATGCATTCATTTTTTAACAAGTATATCACCCGGAACAGCTCGCTTATTCAGTTCGTCAAACAATACGATAATTGCCTCGGAAGCAGGGAGCAAGCAGAGAGAGAATCAGATGCTGCAGATTTTCATACGGTCATACCGTGTGCAACCAAATCCTCCATTGAAGCTCAGTTTCAAGATGCGTACACTCATGCAAAGTTTAGGGAAGTCCAAGCGCAATTCAGAGGAAAGGCGAATTGCATCACCAGATTAAAGAATTTCGCTCTAGGCTATTCAGTATACGAAGTCGGAGAACAAGTTTCCAGCTCAATATTCAACAAGTTCGTGGTTACTTACGACTCAGTTGCAGCCGAGGTAAAATGCCAATGCTTATTATTCGAGTCGAGAGGGATACTGTGCCGTCACGCACTAAGCGTGTTAAGCTTCGAACAAGTAAGCCAAGTGTCACCTAGATATGTACTGGAACGATGGAGCAAGAAGGTAAAGAGGCGACACACACACATCAAGAGCAGCCACGACGAGCCACTGATGGAGCCAAGAAGTAAGAGGTTCGACCAATTGGTTTTTCGTTCGCAAAATATTTGCGAATTTGCATCCGAATCGGAGGAGCTGACTGCAATTCTACACCGTGCGTACGATAACGTCATGGCCGAGATGGAATCATTAAAAGCCAAAAGGAAGGGGACATCTTCTTTATCCCACGAAGACGCCAATTTGGAATCCGTTAACGAGCTTCAAAGCCCGCCAAGGATTCGAACAAGAGGACGTCCAAAAAATAGGCTAGGTTCAAAGTTGGACAAACAGATCGCAAATGCCACAAAGAAGAAGAAGACGAAAGTTTTAAGCGAGGTAAAAGTAATGTTCTTTAAATTTGTGGCGATTGAGTTAATTTTTCTCGTTAATAGTTTAGCTAATGTGTGAGTATTATATTCAGATAAACCTGTTTGATGCTACATCAGCGGTGCATTCAAATTCCAGCCAATATCAAGGACACGTTATGAATTATCAGTTCAGGGTACTAGCAGCAGGGGATAACTCTTTGGGTGTATAGTTTTAGAGAATATGGGTGTAAAATCACTGTTCTTTTGGGTGTATTTTTGTTCATTGGCAATTTACATATAGATACATATATAGATACATATAGAACAAAAGCTGTAAAAATTTGCAGGTTATGGGTTTATATTTGATTTGATGTTTTTCTTCATATTTTAGTACTTGGAATTCATACATTTTGAATACAGCACAGACAGGTTGGGTGTATATTTTATGCAATCTTGGGTGTATTATTAGACCTGCGTTGGGTGTAACAGTTTATAATTTGCGTTTATATATGCCTTGATTTTTTCCTTCATATTTTACCACCTGTAATACAGCTTTTGAATACAGCACAGACAGTTTAATAGCACAGATAGTTTAACTATGGAAAAAAATATACATGGAATAGAAGTTGTTGATAAATGGCAAATATTTACAGCATTTGTTCAATTTACAAATATTTACGCAGTTTCTATATCAGCAGAATTTATCTGACAAAACGGACTCAATAATACAGAGGATGGTTTCGACAGCCTTATAGCATTACTCTCTCTAATTGCCCGATCTCTCTCTTTATTCATCTCACTGAATAGTATCCGCGAAGCATACTCCACTCTATAGTGGTCCACCTCCTCTTACAATTAAAAAGTATATTCTGTTTAAACAGCAATATTAATTCAGTAAAGTAATACAGAGTTATATAGTTCTAAAGACAGTTACCTGTGGCCAATTATCCCATTCATACTTCCCCTTTTTAATGTTTTCCGGCTCAATTAACTCCATCCACTTCATAACGTAGATAGCGCAGTCATAGCTGAAAACGAAGAAAATAAATTACAAATCTCATTTACGAAAGTTTAATGTTCAGAGTCACAAATTTATACCTTGATTTTTGGCCTGATATTTTAACATATGATGATTTAATTTCCTTCTCCTTCTTGCCTTTCTTCAGAGGTTTCCCGCCGGCATATGTTATCAATCTTGAAAATACATATCCCTTAAATACCAAAACAAATTAGTAATAAACCCGAATGAATGCACAAGATACACCCAACTGAATGGACAATATACACCCAACACAACTAACGAAATAGACCTAAATATTAAAGTAAAGAAGACAGAGGCAACTTACAGTGAATTTATTAACCTTCTTTCTCTCTTCGCCGGGAGCTTTTTTGTGTAGCGGGTCAAGTATATGACATCTCTGCTTTATTGTATCTATCAGCCATAACCACCAATGCCCCGAGTAGCAAACAGGTACAAAAATCTGAAGGATTGCCACATTTCAACAGTGTGTTTTTTTATTTGGCATATAAGTAAAGAAGTGTACTAACAAATTTAGCAAATGAAACTTACATATGGATGCGAAGTTAATTTTTTTGCATCTATGAAGGGAATAAAACTCGGGTAGTCTTCCACCCTGAATTTCTTATTCGTTTTCGGTGATATGAATTCCCCGTTTGGGTGATCTGAAAGTGCCATGTTCTGCAAGAATTGCGAAACAAGAAATAAAATACACCCAAGTGAATACTTTAAATACACCCAAATGACTACACAACTTACACCCAATTGAACGTAAAAAATACACCCAAATCAATACAGAAAATACACCCAAAGTTCGCTAATTGTTCTATCAAATTTGCAGCTTCTGGAGATTTTGCCCTTTCTGTCTCCTGCGTTAACGCTCCGTCCTGGCTTGAATCAGTCAATCCAAGGCTGAATGATGGCACTCCTGGATCTGTTTTAGGAACATAGGATGCTGTCCGTGCCATCATCAACAGGGCAGCAGCGTCTTCTGCGGCTGGATGACTGCGTCATCATGTATAAGAATAAGAATAAGAATATACGGATGATAAGCAAAGATTGATTTTAGTCTGATGAACTTACATTTTAGTTGGAGCTGGGGGAAGCGTGGGTGTGGTCTCTTGAAGTTGTTTGGGGGTTTCAGGAGTGTTGCACAGTTCCAAAAAATTAATCATGGCGTAGAAAAAACTAATCAGGAACAATATACACCCAAACTATTAGCAAATTTACACCCAAACTCTAAACAAATATACACCCAATACTATTTCTTACGTTTTTGTAGTCCCTTCAATTTGTAGCATAGGGGTTGGTTCAAAATCTGTCTCAGTGGTTGTTTGGGATGCCGGCACAAAAACCTTAATCGGGACTCTAAACAAGAAGAAAAAAGAAGGGTTAACAACGCCTTTGAAAATAATAAGGTTATAAGGTTGAAATATTCTTGGAAAACTCACATTGCAAGCGCATCCAACGGTGTCTGTTCCCTCACAACCATCATATTCGAATCAGCGGGACTCAACCTAAAATACACCCAAAGAAAGTCAAAAAATACACCCGAACAATTCAAAAAGAGGACAGGCTTTGTTTTTTTGAGAACTTACATACTTGTAGTTTTTGCTTTTTTTCCTGCCTTTTTTTTCTTGAATAAAATAATAAAGGGCTTTTTTTTCTAAAAAAATATATATAGAATTAGAAGTATAAGTTAATAGAAGAATAAAAGTAACGGTTATCTGAAAGAGAAATTATATGCTCTCTGACGGCTGGTTTACACTACTCTGTTCTGTGCGTCCTTGAGAGGAAGGATCATCACTTCCCAAGTTCACAGCCGGTATTCTAAAACAGATTTCATGTTATTCAGACAAAATAAGATACAGGTATAAAATACACTCAAATGAATGCACAAGATACAACCAACCGAATGGACAATATACACCCAACACAAAAAACGAAATATCCCAACTTAATAAACAACATACACCCAACTTGATCAATACAATACACCCAAATGGTTCCACAAAATACACCCAAATCATGATAACAAGATTTTATTAAATAAAGCTTCTTACGTTTCAGAGGACACATAGTGACCTTCTGTCAATCGCAGGTCTGCTTGGTTCTCCCTGCGAAACAAGAAACAATTATTAGCAAACAAAACACACCAAAATCTGAAATAGACACCCCACCAAGACATACCCCTCTACAGCAGATTTATCAACGTTTTTCCTTAGCCATTCTTCTAGTTCGTCACTTGATATTTCATATCTCTCACTACATTCATAAAAGAAGATGTTAACAAAAATAATTACAATGATAGACGGTAATATAGCTTACGAGGTACTGTACCCATCAAAGTATTGATCTTCTTCAGGAGGTGAATCCTCCACAACAACTTTTTTCTTTTTTGGTTGTGTTCTGGGTGGAAAAAAAAGAGTACCAATCAGAAATAAAAAATTAATTTTATCACAGAATATTATCCAAAGAAGTGCTTACTTTTTTGGTGATGTTTTTGTCTTTTTCTTTTTCTTTTCCTTCTCCACCAGTGATGATTCTTCGCTCCTATAAGTTAATAAGAGACACTTCAGTTAATACACGAAATCTTTATAATGAAGCCAAAAGAAAGGAGTAATAATTTCAGGACATTACTCATCACTTGATTCAGATTTAGATTCTGAATCAGAATCTGACTCCTCTTGACTCTTCTTTCTTTTTCTGGAGTCCATTCTGGAAGGCAAACAATCATTATTTAGAACATACTAAAAAATACACCCAAATGAATGCACAAGATACACCCAACTGAATATACAATATACACCCAACGCAGCAAACGAAACACACCCAGCTTAATAAACTACATACACCCAATGTGATCAACAAAATACACCCATCTCGAAAAAGAAATTACACCCAAGTATGGTACTTACTTTTTTCCCTTTTTGCTGCGGTGTTTTCTTCCTGAATCCTCTGAGTCTTCTTGAGTCTCAGATTCAGAGGTAGAAGTGTCACTGTCAGTAGTTGTTTCTGTCTCCGAAGACGATGTTGAACTCGCCTTCCTTTTTTTGTTTTTTTGATTTCTTGTTTTTTTTTTCTTTTTTTCTTTTTTTTCATTTTTTCTCTTGCTCTTGTCTCCGCCATCTTCACAATTCCCTGAAACATTAGATATTTTAGCTAGCAGCATTCAGGTAAATAAAATACAACCAACATATTGTGTTTACTTACCAAAATTTCCTCTCTTTCTGCAGTCATTCTTTCCACCAACTGCTCCTTAGTCCAGTTGGCAATCCAGGGCTTTGGTGGTCTTTCAGCCCTCTTCTTGCCTTTGTTTTTTGAAAGATGAAAGTAAATTATCATCAGGGCGAAGAGGCAGCCATCAATTGCCTTCTTCTTTTTCTCCTTGTAGTCTGTGATGCCCTTGACCATGAAGGTCAAAACATGCCCCCCCCAGTTTCTCTCCGATATGCCGTCCATGTTAAAAATTGGGGCCAGGTGCACGGGTGATATTTTGTTTATCGTCGTTGTCAAAAGGAACGCCATATGTATATAGAGGATGAATATCCTCTTGAACATCAGGCGTTCCTCTTCGTTGCCAACGCCGATTTCCATCATCTCATCGGTAAGACTTTTGAGGGTCTTACCCTGGAATCTTCTAAAAATTATTTTGTCATCATTAGAAAGTTTCTTATACTCAACTTTCTCAGGAAATAGATCTCCTACAAAAAGGAAAACAAAAAAGTATCCAAGTCGGTTCAAATACACCCAATCATCAACTTAAATACACCCAAGCATCAACTTAATATACACCTATAATTTTAAGCTAGTTACCTGTTGCATTGATGCCAAGCGCATCACCTATTGTTTTTGGTGTTATTTTGAAAGAACCATATCCTGTTTTCAGTCTGTTCTCCCCAAGTTTGAAGTTGTTTGCCAGCTCCCTTAACAGTTGGTGATCCACCCTTAGTGGTGGGATGTGCATCAACCCACCGAATCCGAGATCCCTCACAATCGCCTTCTTCTCCTCACTCATGTTTCTGAATTTATCACTTAGGAGATGTGTGGCACACTTAAGGTCTTTTGTTTGGTTTCTTGCTGCCATTCTCTCTGAAACAAAAAATACACCCAAAGATATCAGTAAGATACACCCATATATATGAGTCAGATACACCCATTAATAACAGTAAGATACACCCATTGATAATAGTAAGATACACCCATATATATGAGTCAGATACACCCATTAATAACAGTAAGATACACCCATTGATAACAGTGAGATACACCCATAGATATGATTCAGATACATCCATATATATATCAATCAGATATCACTCAAACATGCTTCAATATCAAGCAACATTACAATGTCAAGCAGTATACACCCCCCAATCTACGGAATATACCCCCAAAAATCAGTTACCAAAAGATCTAGAACAACAAGAATAACAGGAGAACTTAGAACAACAACGTAGAAGAATAGTGTAACAAAGAAGCAAGAATAACAGTAAACCCTAGAACAACGACGTAGAAGAAAAGTAAAACCTAGTTCGTAATGAACTTACCTTGAGTATTGTTGCTTTGTTTTCTCTTCAGATTCTTGATGGAGAGTTTGATGGTGTTTTGATGGAGGTTTCGAAGGTTAGCGACGACTTGTATATTTTGAACTTCGATTTTCGCTCAAAAATGAAAGCGTTGCCTTGTTTTCGAATCGCTTTGAGAAGTGGAAGAAGTGGAAGAAGTGGAAGAGTCTGCCATTACTCGTAGGATACGTAACCGTTTGAGTGTTGAGCGCGTGAAGTTGACGCTCCATGTAATCCCTCTTCATGTGCGTGAGTTGTATTTGGGCTGGGCCAACTTGTAAGCTTGTAAGCTTGTATGTGTAGCAGGCCCATTAGAATTTATAGATAAATTTAAGTTCAAATATGAATATTAATTTTTTGATAATAAATTTTTTTTATAAATAAGTTTTTTTATAAATTATTATTAAACTTTTAAAAGTTTGATTTTCATCCGATTTAGTTTTGGTATAATTATAGCCTAAAAATATTTAGATTTTATCAGATTTAGGATCAGATTAGAGTCTAAAAAAAATTCGATGTATATTTATAATCATATTGTGATAAAGATGAATGACCACGTATATCTTAGGTGGCTATCTTTCTCAATGCTGAAGGAATCTTTTTCAAGACAAAATCCAATTAAATGAGAGTTGAAAATGAAGTTGTATAAATAGAGATAGTATGGCATGTGTATTTGACACACTCAGGAATAAAAGCAAATACTTCCTCTCTCTTTCTTTCTTATAAAGCACTTCTTTACTTTCTTCTTTCATATACTACTAATATAATATTAATATATTATCTTTATAGTAGTATAATAGTGTTGGTAAATACTAATAATAATATTTTCTATTTATACTTTTATTTTATTACTTTTTCCTTATTTATTTTACAACACGTTATCAGCACGAAGCTCTAACGATATTTTAGGAAGACTTCAGATAACAAATTTTTATTATGTTGAAGCTCTCTCATCTTGAATTCAATGCTCTTGATATATCTGGAAATAATTATTTATCATGAATATTAGATGCTGAAATCCATCTTGATTCAATGGATCTTGAAGATACCATTAAGGCTGAAAAATAATGCATCCCAGAAGGATAAAGCCAATGCCATGATTTTTCTTCATCGTCATCTTGACGTATGATTGAAAAATGAATATTCCACATTAAAAGATCCTACAGATCTGTGGAAAGACCTTGAAGAAAGGTATAATCATGTGATACTTCCTCAAGCCCGATATGTTAGAGAAAACTTTCTCGACCTTCCATGCCTCGAATGTGCTCCTGCAGTAGCAATCGAGAAAAATGATTTAAAAAATATTCTAAGCTAATTTCTTGCTTTCTTGTTGCTGAACGCAACAATGAGTTGCTCTTGAGAAATCATGAAGCGCACCCAGCTGGCGCCGTCCCATTTCCTGAAGCAAATGCGGCAAATTATAACCCAAAAGAGGTAAATGGCAAGGCTTTGGTAGCAAGAAAAATTATGGAAGAAAAAGAAATTATGTTCACAAGAAAGAATATCACCGGAAGTGGAATAAAGAAAGAAATAATGGGCAAAGTAAATCAATTGAGGATAAATGCTTTCGTTGTGGTGGAAAGGGCCATTGGTCACGTACTTGTCGTACCCCAAGGCACCTAATTGATCTTTATCAAGCATCCTTGAAAATGGATGACAAAGGAAAGGAAACAATTTTTGTTTCAAATTATAAAAATTCTACCACTCATTATGATGTATCTGATTTCTTTGAGAATTTTGAAGGAAATATTGGCCATTTGATCAATGACGGAATAGTTTAATATGTGTGTTGTTAAGTATTCATATGAATAATTTTTACTGTGCATGTACTTTTACTCATTTTATTATTATCAAGAAAAATGGCAAGGACATATTCTGAAGATATTTGCCTTGGAGATAGTGTAAGTTCGCACACTATTCTTAAAAGTACTATATATTTTACCCATCTTGTGCCAAAAGAAGAATATGTTAATACTATTATTGGCTCAGGCAATTTGATAGAAGGCTCCGGAAGAGTTATAATTTTGTTTCCTGGAGGAACAAAATTTATAATAAATAATGCACTATTATCTACAAAGTCTCTAAGAAACTTGTTAAGTTTCAAAGATATTCGCCGAAATGGATATCATATTGAGATAATGAATGAGGGAAATCATGAGTATTTATGTATTACAACTCATGATTTAAATAAAAAGGTTATATTAGAAAAGTTACCCTCACTTTCATCTGGATTGTATTTTACCAAGATTAGTGCAATTGAATCACATGCCATTGTAAACCAGAAGTTTACTAGTCCAAATGAATTCATAACTTGGCATGATAGATTGGGTCATCCGGGAACAACCATGATGAGGAGAATTATTGAAAACTCATGGACATTCACTAAAGAACCAGAAGATTCTTAAATCTAGTGAATTTTGTTGTGCTGCATGTTCTCAAGGGAAGTTAATTTTAAGGCCATCACCAGTAAAGATTGGATTTGAGTCCCCTGAATTCCTAGAAAGGATTCAAGGTGATATATGTGGATCTATTCATCCACCATGTGAATCTTTTAGATATTTTATGGTCTTGATAGACGCATCTTCGAGATGGTCATATGTGTGCTTATTATCTTCTCGCAACCTGGAGTTTGCGAGATTACTGGCTCAAATTATTCGATTAAAAGCACAATTTCCAGAAAATCCAATCAAAGCAATTCGTCTTGATAATGCTTGTGAATTTACTTCCCAAACTTTTGATGCTTATTATATGGCTAATGGAATAAGTGTTGAACATCCAGTAGCTTATGTTCACACACAAAATGAGTTAGCAGAATCACTTATTAAATGCCTCCAATTGATTGCTAGACCTTTGCTTATGAGAACAAATCTCCCAACCTCGGTGTAGGGGCATGCTGTTTTACATTCCGCAACACTTATTCGTTTGAGGCCAACGAGTTACCATCAGTTCTCTCCTATGCAACTAACTTTTGGCCAGCAGCCAAATGTTTCCCATTTAAGAATATTTGGGTGTGCGATATATGTTCCTATTGCACCACCTAATCGCACCAAAATGAGACCCCAAAGGAAATTGGGGATATATATTGGATATGATTCTCCCTCTATAGTAAGGTATCTTGAGATACAAACGGGAGATGTATTTAAAGCCTGGTTTGCAGATTGTCATTTTGATAAATCAAAATTTCCAACATTAGGGAGAGAGAATAAGCTTCCTGAAAAGGAACTTAATTGGAATGCATCATCGTTGATGCATTTAGATCCTCGATCAGGGCAATGTGAACTAGAAGTTCAAAAGATTATACATTTGCAAAGAATAGCAAATGAATTGCCTGATGCATTTTTCGATACAAAGAGGATAACCAAATCTTATATACCAGCGGAAAATGTCCCAATTCGAATTGATGTCCCAGTAGGACAAATAGCCACTGAAGCAAACATACGCCAGAAGCGTGGCAGGCCTGTCGGTTCCAAAGATAAAAATCCTCGAAAGAGAAAAGAGGTAAATACTATTCCTGTTGAAAAAGACACAGTAAAGACATCTGCAATTGTCCAAAATTCTTATATAATTTTAATGCCAGAAGACGTTCAGGTACCTGAAAATTGTGAAAATGACGAGATCTTGATAAATTATGTCTTTACAGGAGAGAAATGGGACCAAAATAAGACAATTGTCAATGAAATATTTGCATATAATGTGGCATTAAATATCATGCATGAAAGTAAGGATCTTGAGCCAAGATCAGTCGAAGAATGTCGACAAAGGAATGATTGGACAAAATGGAAAGAAGCCATGAAGGCTGAGTTAGACTCACTTGCAAAACGTGAAGTCTTTGGACCTGTAGTCCGTACACCTGAAGATGTAAAACCTGTTGGATACCGATGGGTATTTGTGAGAAAACGAAATGAGAAAAATGAAGTTGTGCGCTATAAAGTCCGACTTGTGGCACAAGGTTTTTCACAAAGGCCCGGTATAGATTATGAAGAAACATATTCCCTTGTAGTGGATGCGATAACATTACGTTATTTGGTCAGTTTATCTGCATATCATAAACTGCATATGCATTTAATGGATGTGGTAACAGCCTATTTATACGGCTCATTAGATCGGGATATCTATATAAAAGTCCCTGAAGGACTAAAGATATCTAAACCATCCAATGAATATTCATAGGGATTATACTCAGTTAAATTGCAAAGATCCTTATATGGTCTAAAGCAATCTGGACGAATGTGGTATAATCGTCTTACTAAGTATCTAGCCAAAAATGGATTCAAGAATGATGATATCTGTCCATGTGTTTTCATAAAGAAAACTGCAGCTGGATTCATTATAATTGCTGTGTACGTTGATGATTTAAATATCATTGGAACTCCTGAAGAAATTCTAACAATTATAAAAACTCTAAAGGAAGAGTTTAAGATGAAAGATCTTGGAAAAACTAAATTTTGTCTCGGCCTACAGATCGAGCATACAAAAAATGGGATCTTTATTCATCAAACAACATACACAAAAAAGATCTTGAAAAGATTTTATATGGATAAGTCACATCCATTAAGTACCCCAATGATTGTAAGATCTTTAGATGTGGAAAAGGATCAATTCCGTCCTAAAGAAGAGAATGAAGATATCCTTGGTCCTGAAGTACCATATCTTAGTGCCATTGGAGCACTAATATATCTTGCTAGTAATACGCGACCTGACATATCATTCGCGGTGAATTTACTAGCAATATATAGTTCCTCTCCAACCAGAAGACATTGGAGTGGAATCAAACAGATTTTTCGATATCTTCATGGAACGGTTGATATGGGATTGTTTTATCCCTATGGATCCAAGTCACAATTAGTTGGCTATGCAGATGCTGGATATTTGTCTGATCCACATAAAGGGAGATCTCAAACAGGATACCTGTTCACATATGGTGGTACAGCTATATCATGGAGGTCCATAAAACAGACGATTGCTGCAACATCCTCTAATCATGCCGAAATACTAGCGATTCATGAAGCAAGTCGCGAGTGTTTTTGGCTCAGGAGTTTGATCCAATATATTCTGTCATCATATGGACTGATTGATCATAAGATAGCTCCAACTGTCTTGTTTGAAGATAATACAGCATGCATTGCTCAACTTAAAGGCGGATACATCAAAGGCGATAGGACAAAGCATATTTCTCCCAAATTCTTCTTCACTCATGATCTTCAAAATCAAGGAACAATTGATGTCCAACAGATCCGCTCAAGTGATAATCTGGTAGATTTATTCACAAAGTCACTCCCAAAATCTTCTTTTGAAAGATTGGTACATCAGACTGGGATGCGCCGATTTCGAGATATAAAATGATGTCGGCAAGAGGGGGAGACTGTACTCTTTTTTCCTTAGTCAGGTTTTTTCCCATTGGGTTTTTCTTGACAAGATTTTTAATGAGGCAGTTCCCATCACAAAGGATATTGTACTCTTTTTCCTTCACTAAAGTTTTTTCCCATTGGATTTTTCTTTAGTAAGATTTTAACGAGGCAATAATCTTAAGTGGTCATCCAAGTGGGAGTATTGTGATAAAGATGTATGACCACGTATATCTTAGGTGGCTATCTTTCTCAATGCTAAAGGAATCTTTTTCAAGACAAAATCCAATTAAATGAGAGTTGAAAATGAAGTGCTCATACATATATAAATAGATTGATTCAGCACTTCATTTTAAGTAACAGTTCTATTTTTACAACAGAAAACAATAACATTATTTTATACTGTTGGTGTAAATTATAATGCATGAACAATTTCTACACACAGAAATGCTCTCAAGTGAAAAAAATGATAATCTTAAAACTTGTTTGTCTAGAACTCTCAGGTAGCTTGTGATGTGGCCGGCTCCAATGCTTGATCTTCGTTTTTGTTCTCTTTGCCAAACGCGTGGCCGTTCATCGCATACGTATTCCACTTCTCCTTTACTTGTTTTTTCTCTGAATATTTGACAATAGTTTATATTTATTTTGTTTTTATGATATTTCTTAATTTAATAGGGCAATGATTAATTTATTGTGATTTTATTGCTCATAATTTTATACATTAATAGGAAAAAGCACTTAAGTACACTAATATCTAACTATATTTTGCTGTTATTTACTCGTACATACTTTAAAAATTGTGTGAAATGGTCAATATTATAAAATATTTTATATGGATATTTGATACTATATTAATACTTTACTGATGATCAATATAGGAACATATCTTGTTCGTTTGAACAACCCCTCCAGGGTTTAACCTTCATATAATTAAGGAGAATGTGCATGCTACTTTTATCATCACTTTCTAATATCAATGGATACAAATATAACAGCTTAATTTTACTATACACACAGCTTTATTTTATTCAACTCACCCCTTTCTATTTCATTATTCAAACACCTTCCCTCTCTCACTCGCAAATTGAAGAAAACTCGAATAAGCAAAAGTTAGAGCTTCTTCATGGCGCCAAGCTTAACCACCCTCCAAGAAAATGGACTCCCCAAACCGTTACCACCCTCCATAAAACTCGAAGCCTCAACCTTCTCAGTCAACGACCACCCCATCCTCACCGAAGTCCCACCAAACATAGTTGCCGCCACTGCATCACCACCACAAGATTCAACCACCACCAAGAACACCGCGGCAGGATGCTTCGTGGGGTTCAATGCCGACGAGCCACTCTCCCGGCTCGTGGTTTCCCTCGGCAAGCTCAGAGGAATCCGGTTCATGAGCATATTCCGGTTCAAACTCTGGTGGAGCACCCACTGGACCGGCTCCAACGGTAGCCAAGTAGAGCACGAGACTCAAATTATGATACTCGAGAACAGTTAGTTACTATCTATCCATCTTTTCAGTTATTATTAGACCAAAAGGTACAAGAATGTTGGAAAAGATTTGACATATTTCATTAAGGGTGAAGACTCGCATGTTTCACATACATATTTTGACATATATGTGTTCTTAAATATCAACTTCATATAACTTGATTGAACTGGTTAATGTTAGTTTGAGTTTAATTGTTATATCAGGTGAGAGCGGCGGGCGTCCCTATGTCCTCCTCTTGCCGCTTATCGAAGGAGCTTTCCGGGCTTCCCTGCAGCCCGGTCTTGACGACTTCATCGACGTCTGCATGGAGAGTGGATCCACACGCGTGGCGGAGTCGACATTCAAAGCGTGCCTCTACATGCACGCCAACAACGACCCCTACACTCTGGTCCACGAAGCCATGAAGGTCATCCGCCTCCACCTTGGAACCTTCAAGCTTCTAGAAGAGAAGACCCCGCCGGCAATCATCGACAGGTTCGGGTGGTGCACGTGGGACGCGTTCTACCTGGAGGTGCACCCTCAGGGCGTCCGCCAAGGCATCAAAACCCTCGCGGACGGAGGGTGCCCTCCCGGTCTAGTCATCATTGATGACGGATGGCAAACGTTTTGCGGCGACGATGAGGCGGTAACCGACGGAGGGAGCTTGAATTGTAGGATACCGGGAGAGCAGATGCTGAATAGGGTGATAAGGTTCCAAGAGAACTGCAAGTTTAGGGAGTACGAGTGTTGTAAGGGGAAGGGGATGGGTGCGTTTGTGAGGGAGTTGAAGGAGGAGTTTGCAGCGCTGGAAAATGTGTATGTGTGGCATGCGTTTTGTGGGTACTGGGGTGGGATAAGGCCCAAGGTGGAGGGGATGCCGGAGACAGAGGTGGTGGCCGCGAGGCTGTCGAAGGGGGCGGAGATGCTGATGACGGACTTGGCGGTGGAGAAGATACTAGAGAACGGTGTGGGAGTTGTAGCGCCGCATGAGGCTCACAACTTGTATGAAGGGCTTCACTCGCATCTTCAGTCGGTGGGGATTGACGGTGTCAAGATTGATGTCACACATGTAAGTCTTTCCAAATCATCTTGAATAAAAAATTTGTTGATAATGGTTGAAAATGATTTCATATGTATAGTTAAATTAAATTAAGAGAAACTTTATACTCCAACACTTTTATTGAAATTTAGTCGACATTTAATCATTAAAAGAAAAGTGAGTAATTTTTTATTATTGGATAAAATTTTACACTATTAAAAATATCAATAATAATTAATTAATAATTATAAATTAAACCCCTAACATTATTCCTCTTAAATTATATAGTTTGTGCATTTATATTTTAATTAATATTTTATATATTTAGTTGTCAAAAATGTTACCAGACCAATAAAATTTACTGATTAGTCAACAAGTTTATGATATCAAAAAGTAGTTCAAATATATCAACATGTTGGCATGCATCAAAATGGTTGCCTCCAAACTTTATATATATGAAAAGAGAGAAGTGTCCATAGAGAAAAACTCTTGATGAAATTTGAGTTTAAAATTTTAAATATAGCGCAACAAGGTTTTAATTTAATATGAGTAAGATAATTTTAAGAAATATTTATAAATAAAAAGTTATACATTAAATAATTGAGATGATTGAATAATTATCAGTCAAGTATATGTTTATTTATTTAAGAATGGTTTAGTTTTTTTTTTTATATAATTTTAAGGAGACTATTTCCATAAAAATACTAAAAATGTTTTTTTAAAAGACATTTATATGTATTATAATATTATTGAATATCTTTATTAAATTGGTTAATAATTTATTTTTTAATAAATCAGAACAAAATCGATTTATCATAGCAACAATAATAAATCCAATTGTCCGTAATATAATTTTTTTTTTTTGAAAACAAACCGTTCAACACAATAGAAGTGGAGCAACCAGAACCACACAAACTAAAAAACTAACTTAACCAAACCACAACAACACGAAAACGGTCCCCATGTCATCTCCGACATAGCCATCAACAACTAAAGAGATACCCACCGCTCCACTCATTAACACTATTCAAAGACATGTTGATAATTTCTTCAACTCCTTTGCTTGTGTGCTGGAAAATCCTCCTATTCCTTTCCAACCATAGGTTCCAGACGATCGCACAAAAGCTCCTCAACCGGTGATTACGCTCCTCCATCCTTCTCGGTTCTTCTGTCCAACTAAGAAAATGCCCTTTCATCGATTCCGGATAAGACCATTGTCGGCCAAAGGCTGAAATCCAAGCACTCCACACTTGCCAAGCAAATACACATCCTAGAAACAAGTGATGTACATGTTCCACATCATTATTACAAAGAACACAAATAATATCTTCCTGACTGATTATTCTACACCGACTCAGCCTGTCTTTTGTATTCACTCTTCCTATCAGAACAAACCAGATAAACAGCTCCACTTTAGGCGGAGCCAACCCTTTCCAAACAGTCCTGGTGAAACTGTAGCTAGTTACCGCCTCTAGGATTAGTTCCTCCTGCATCACCTGCACAAATGAGTTAGTTGTAAAAATACCTCGCCTATCATATTTTCACACCATTCTGTCCTCTCTGTTATGTACTAATTTCACAGGTCTCAAAGCCCCATGCAAATCACTCTGGAGTTCCAACTCCCATTGGAAGAGCTCTCGCCTCTATTGGAAGTTCCAAATCCACTCAAACCCATCCCAAAACCTGCACTCCCCTATAACAGATCCACATTGGTTTGAAACAGAGAAAAGCCTCGGGAAGCGATCCTTCAGAGATCCACCGAGCAACCATACATTCTCCCAAAACCGAGTCCGATGCCCATCACCCACCTCCATGGACATGCCTGCAACCATCTTATCCTTTAAATGTTGATTCATGATTTGTAACTGGCAAATGTCATTCCATGGTCCTCCTCTAGTAGGCAGCTCTTGAGTTGACAGTAGCTCATTGGGATTCAGATTATTACAAGAACATACCACTTTTTTCCACAGTGGGCACTCTTCCTTTGCAAATCGCCACCACCACTTAAACAATAGCGCTGTGTTACGAACCATAACATCCCCAACTCCCAGTCCACCTAGTTTCTTCGGCACCTGCACCACTTCCCACCTTACTAATGCCATACCAGTCCTACCCTCTTCCGAACTCCACATGAATCTCCTCTGCAGCGAGATCAATTTCTCAGCAATAGCTTTCGACATCTTGAACAAGCTCAAATAGTATACTGGCAAACTGTTCAACACTGATTTGATAAGCACCAACTTCCCAGCTTTGTTTAGCACCTTAGCTTTTCACAAGTTGAGTTTCTCCTCCACCTTGTCTATTATAGGCTTCCATGTCTTTACCAAACTCGTATTAGCTCCTAGAGAGATTCCAAGGTATTTAACTGGAAGGGCATCCCCCTTACAACCCAGCAAGTTACACATGCGCTCAACCCACTGCTCCTCACAATTAATTGGAATCAAACTGGACTTATCAAAATTGATACTCAGGCCTGACATCAACTCAAAGCATCGCAGAAACCTCTTGTAATTCCTAATAGTCTCCTCTTCTGGTGGAAAAAAGAGGATAGTGTCATCAGCAAACTATCTCTACCAACCAGCAGAGATGATATACATCCATTCTTTACTGCCTCTCCAATCATTCGATGTAGCACATCCACAACCAGTACAAACAAGAAAGGAGATAGTGGGTCACCTTGCCTCAAACCTCTTTCCATGTTAAAAGGCTTAGACGGCGAGCCGTTTATCAGCACCGACATAGACGCAGTAGCTACACACTCCATAACCCATGCTCTTCATTTATGTCCAAACCCCATCTTCTGTAGCACGATGTTCACAAAGCTCCACTTGACCCTGTCATATGCTTTTTGGAAGTCAAGCTTGATTAGTGCAGCCTCTTTTTTCCTCAGTTTAAGCCAGTTAACTGTTTCACACGCAATAAGCGCCCTGTCATGGATTTTTCGTCCTTGTACAAATGCACTCTGGGTCTCTCCTACTAATGCTGGCATTACTGATCTTATCATCCTAACTAGCACCTTCGAAATAACCTTATACACACACCCCACCATACTAATAGGTCGCAAGTCTTTAATCTCCTTCGCACCTATGAATTTAGGTGCCAGTGCCACCCAAGTGATATTAGCATCTGCCGATAACCTGGTCGTCTGGAAAAATCCCATCACTGCAGCCGTGAACTCAGACCCAATCTCATTCCAACATCTCTTGATGAAGTTTATGTTGTATCCGTCACACCTTGGCGCCTTGGAGGACTCACAGTCCCACATAGCCTCTTTGATTTCCTCATCCGACGGCAACACTTCTAGAGCCATAGCATCTGCCTCACCTATTTGAACCACCAGACCATCTCTAATACCCATAATAGGAGAGTCTTCCTGATGATATAAATCCTTGTAAAACTCTCTGATAGCAATCTTTATTCTAGCCTGATTCCTAACCAGCCTGCTGTTGATGACCAGAGTATCAATCCTATTGTTCCGCCTTCTTGCTGAAGCTATATTGTGGAAGTATCTTGTATTTCTTTCCATATCATTCACGTACCGAGATCGCGACATCTGCTTCCAATGTACTTCTTTTCTCACATACCATCGCTCACAGCACTTGACCAGTGCCTTTCTTCTAACCTCCAGTGTTCCATCATATACTCCATTGCTAACCATATCATCAATCCTCTTGATCTCTTCTTCAAACTTTATAATCTTCTTGTCCATGTCACCAAACTTTTCCTTATGCCATCTTCCAACGGTCCTGTCAGAGCTTTCAATTTATCTGTGAACTGTAGTTCCCCCAAACCTCTCCATTCCTCCTTAACCATCCTAAGAAAACCCTCATGCGTAAACCACGAATCAAGGCTCCGGAACAGCCTCGGACCTCTTCCCAGCTTCCTACCCTCCACTATTAAAGGGCAATGGTCTGACAAACTCCTTGGTCCACCTCGCAGATGTGCCTTTGGAAACTCTTCTAGCCACTCCAAACTAACCAGAACTCTATCTATGCGGCTGCAAGAATGCCCGTGAAACCATGTAAATTTCTGGTCAGTGAGTGGCAGATCCACTAAGTTCATGTCCTGTATCCAAAACTTAAAATCTTCCGCAGACCGTGTCAACCCAGTAGTACCTCTCCGTTCTTCTACATCTACTATTTCATTAAAGTCTCCCATAAAATAGCAGGGAACCTGACATAAACCCGCTATATAACTCAACTCCTCCCACACATTAATCTTCTCATCTCTATCATGTGCACCATAGACCAAAACAAACGCACAATTGAAGCTATTTTTTAAAATCACTCATTCAATACACAACCACTTCTCTCCCTTATAGCAATTATTCAGTTTAAACACCACCTCATCCCAGATTAACAAAGTCCACCCGACGCACCATCAGAACCTACATATTCCCAACCTGGACTATCTTGTCCCCATACTCTTGCAACATCAAATCTCGTCACTATTTGCCTTTTAGTTTCAATCAAACTTAACATATGTAGCTTATGTTTATTCTTTAGGTCCTTCACCATTCTCAACTTTCCATCTCCCTTTAATCCCTTAACATTCCAAGAACTGAAGATCATTTTAAAGTTGTTTTACACACCTGTTTTGTATGTTTGGGTCTACACCATCTCATTTTCGCTCTCTGCTTTGCCACTTTTCTTTTACGAGCTATTTCTTCGTTCTGCGCTTGGAGAATTGCCATAATGTCATCTTCTTCATTGCATAATATTGCTCCTGACTCCTGTGCCGGTTTCCAGGTCTTTCTATTTTCTATCAATTGCTCCTCCACATCAGTGTGCTGATTGTCACTGGTTTCCTCATCATTCCCTCTTTTCTCATGCCCCGGTTCACCTCCTCCGATGCCATCCCCATCCTGATTGCAGAACATACTACCTATTTGCAAACCACCCTGATCCCTAACAGGCATTTTTTTCTCGCCTGTGTTGTTCCTCGCCCTGGCTCTCAGCTGCCCGTGCATCCCCTCTGGGTTACCAGCCAAGACTGCGCCTCCAACCGTGCAGAACTCAGAAGATTTGCCACTTCGATCTCCTCCCGCTTCCTGTTGATCTGCACCGACGCACAACCCAAGGTCGACCGCGGCTCTAGGCATCTCTCCCCCGCCGCCGACGTCACTCGCAGCATCGTCAACATCATCGGTCACAGTGGGTTTGAGGCGGACGTCCCCAGCGCATAGCAGCTGGCTCCCCCGGTTCACGTCGAGCCCATCCCCTCTGCGGTCTTCCCCGTCGATTGTGCCCTCCCTACCAGCGAAGAATAGTCCTCCAAGAGCGCCGCGCCCTTCGCCCGTGCAAACCAATTCTGGAGATTCGCGACCCGCTTCCCCCAAATGGATCTGACCCGAGTAATCACCCATGCGCTTCTGAACCGCATCAGCTTTCTCCTTGGTTGCTGGGCCCAACCTGTCCGGTATATTCCCATGATTTCTATTATTGCAGCTGGCCCAATACTTTCCTAAACAAGGGTTTTTTTTTTTATTGCATTGATGGCCCCCCTTCCCAGCCCAATAAGGTCACATGATACTGTTCTCTCCGAACCCTCCTCATAACTCATAACGATTCCTCCCCCCAAATCATGCAAACCGTAATTAACATCAGTTAATGCTTGATACTTTCCGATTTTCCCACGATTACGATATGCACAGCCATTACTCCATTCATTCAAAATTGTGTTTGTGATTACGATTCCGCCCTTGTCTTCTTCCTCACCCCGTGGTACCATCATCAACCGCTCTGCGTCCTGAATTTCTTCATGCAATGAAGCTTCTTCATGCTTCTGCCATCTATTCATACCGGCGCTGTTCCTTATGCTATTGGAGTTCCCTTGTACACCTAGCCTTTCATACTTCTGCCTTATATCCATATCGGCACTGTTACTTCTGCTGTCAGAGTTCCCTTGTACATTTGTCCTTTCATCCTCAAATTTTTTGGTGCAAAGCAGATTACACGCCTCGTGTCCAACCTCCTTCACCAGGACATCAAATTCTCCCGTACCAACTGTGACGTGAACCCATTCTTGAATCACATCCATTACACAAGTGTCAATCTGTACACGACCTACAGTGAAAGAGCTACATACTTTCGTTTCTCTGGCAACTCAACTACTTCACCCCATTGGCCTCCTATCGTTTTAAAGGTGTTAACTGACCAAGCGTGCAACGGGACCCCAAAGCATTCCAGCCACACCATTCGAGTTTCACTATGTTCCGACTCCTCCCATCGCCGCACTCTATGGAACAACTGTAAGAGGCTATTCAAGTTAAAGGTGTAAGCGTCGTCAGCATGCTGAACACTATCAAAGGTTAGAAGTGCTTTGTATGCGCCCTTTTCCCGCACCTGAACAACATTAGGCACATTCTTCATGATCATTTTCTTTAGAGAATCAAACTTAATTGCTTTGGTCGTGCCTCCGACGAGGCTCCTCTGCAACCATTCCAAATTCTCTGTTGTCACTGCTACTTCCAATCTCTTTTTCCATCCATTTCTATGCGGGTCTTTGTCAATTTCCTTCTTCCATAGCTCATTTCCAGGTGACTCATAATCATTCTGAACCACTTTTCTTCGTGGCTGCCAAGTAACGATTTGTCTCTGATCCTCCTCCGCATGCCTAGTGCTTATGTTTGCTACTTCCGGCATTCTTCTGTACTTAGCCTCTTTCACGAACACTATCTTCCCTCTCAGTCTCTGGCGATTCATTTCCGCTATAACTTTCAGTGCCCCTCTTTTTGTTCTATACCGCACGAAGGCAATCATGTATATATTTCCACTTTTCTGTTTCCGTGATAAATATATATCATTGATTCGTCCCGTCCAGCTGAACAAAAGAAATAACTCACTCTTGGATATGTCAGGCGGAAGATTACTCACAAAAACAGAGAATGATTCATTCTCCAGCCGCCAATACTCTTCTCGATTCCAAATCCTTGGATCTTTGTCATGTATAATTATTAGACACTATAATTATTAGACTCGATTTGATCCGACTGATTTACACAATCTAAACAAATTATGTATAAATTTTTTGATAAAAAAGTAAATATATCCCTAATTTTTGTTTAAAAAAAAACCAAAAAACCTATAATCAGTGAGTTATGTAAATTAATCGATTTGACCAGATCTGATAACAATTAGATTTATTGTTATTGTTATAAAAAAAATCAATTTTATTTTAATTTATTAAAAAATTTAAAAATAACTGATTTATTAATACTAAAACACATAAATGTCTTTACAAAAAGACATTTGATGCGCCTTTACGAAACATCCTCCTAATTTTAAACATGGTTAAGATTTATTTCCAGATTGAATAATTGCGTGTGCATGTGAGTGGATTTGCATGTGCGCGGTGTGTTTACTTTAGAGAACCGCTAATGTCACCAGTCACCACCAATGAAAAAACTCTATGTCTCAAACACCTAAGAGGCTCAGAGATAGATCATTTCTATTTATATTTCGGTATATTCCCCTGAAATTAAAATTGGGATGTAGCTTCGAATCATTAGGGCAATAGGTGAAATTATAATTTTATGCCATTAGTTGGGACCAATCTTACTTTTCAATTAACTAAAAGAACTATAACATGTGGGAGATGCTGATTTTCTAAAAGTTGATTTCTTTCTTGAATTTAAAAATCGGAGCTAAAGTTAATTCGTTGGGGTGGAGAGAAACGAACGTTTTTTATATGGTAATAAAATAAGGTGTACTACTTTTGACCATGTTTAGAATTTTAATGATTGTTTTATCGTATGTTATATAACGGTGTAAACTAAATTGATAGGTTAGTCTAATAATATTATAGAAAAAAATACTAAAAATTATTAAAATTTATTATTTTTAATTATCTTTTTATTATTATTGATTATCAACTCTATTTTTTAATTTAATTAATTTAATCTATTAATTTAATAATATAATTTATCTTATATTTTTAAATATTAATAACTAATTAATAAAAAAATAATAAATTTTAATCGTCCTATAACATTCTTCAGTTATAAGATTGAATATCTTATAATATTACTCTCATAATGCATGACAGCTATATAAATGTGCCAAGATATATAATATTCGATAACATTATATGATATAAGTAAGATATGGAATATTGAGGCAATGAGTAATAGTTCATGCATAATCTCTCCATACTCATCTAAGAGGTTACAGATTTGAGTCTTCATATTTTTGGTAAAAAAATAAAAAATAAAAAAAAATAAAATGGAATATTGAATAATATCATGAATACTATAGCTTATAAAAATGAAGAGAATCAATTAACTATTAGGAATGAAGAGAAAGTACTGATCGCTAGGATTCTTACATGTGGCAGGTTCTAGAGATGCTATCAGAGGATTATGGTGGTCGTGTTGAACTCGCCAGACCATACTACAAAGCACTCACTGATTCTATTAAGAAACATTTCAAGGGCAATGGTGTCATTTCCAGCATGCAGCAGTGTAACGATTTCATGTTCCTTGGCACAGAAACCATATCACTTGGACGAGTTGGTAACGTCCTAATAATATAACATAATTATTTTGCAACAAATCATTTAATTTGCATAAGAATCGATTTGATTAAACCAATTTATGGCTTCAAAAATAGAATGCAACATGAGAATTTAGATGTTCAAACATTATTTTTACAGGTGATGATTTTTGGTGTACGGACCCGGCCGGAGATCCCAACGGAACATATTGGCTACAAGGATGTCACATGGTGCATTGTGCATACAACAGCTTGTGGATGGGGAATATCATTCACCCGGATTGGGACATGTTCCAATCTGATCACGCCTGCGCCGAGTTTCACGCCGCCTCTCGAGCCATCTCCGGTGGACCGGTTTATGTGAGTGACTCTGTTGGAAAACACAACTTCAAGTTGCTTAAGAAGTTGGTTCTCTTGGATGGCTCCATTTTACGGTGTGAACACTATGCACTTCCTACTAGAGATTGCTTATTTGAAAATCCTTTACATGATGGTAAAACAATGCTCAAAATTTGGAACCTCAACAAGGTAACATACAATACAATAATGTCTATACATACATAAAAGTTAATCTCTTATGTACATATTTAAATTAAACAGCAAATTAACGTATTGGTTTCTTGAAGAATATGCAGGAACCTTTTGGACTTTTGGTTCTTTAAATTTACTAGTAAATAGTTGAACTTGTAAATCTATTATAACGAACCTACTTGTTATTATAATCAGTCTATACTAAGTCAGAAATCATATTCACTAATTTAACAATATTGTAAGGGTTATAAGAGTATCTGGTTAGTTGAGAAGGTATAGTTAAGTTGTTAACCATGCACATGGAGTTAGTTATATTGTTAAGCATGCAATTGCAGTTAGTTATGAGGTTAGAGAGTTAGTTTCTCTAATAGTTCAATCAGTAGAGTAGTATATAAAACACATGTAATGAAGTGAGTTTAGTTAACGAAAATCATTCTCACTCAGAGCTTCTTCAATTTTCTCTCTTAATTCTTTCTTATACAACTAGTCTTTTTTTCCTTTAAATTTGTAACGAAATTTTTCATAGAATTAATTTCTTTTTTTTTTTGTGTGTCTTGTGTTGAATTTTTTTATACTATGTTATAAAACTATTTTCCAAAAAAATTAAGTCGGTAGAAAGAAAGAAATAAATGATTATGTAAAAGACGGCATTATTATATATTCACTTAGTTTCGATTGAAAACAGTATACAGGGGTTTTGGGTCTGTTCAATTGCCAAGGTGGAGGGTGGTGTCCTGCGAGTAGAAGAAACAAGAGTTTTTTAGATTGTTCACACTCCGTTACTTGCATTGCAAGTCCCAAAGACATTGAATGGAGCAAAGGAAAGAACCTTATTTGCACCAAAGGAGTTGATTCATTTGCAGTGTACATGGTGAAAGACCACAAGTTGAGGCTAGTGAAGTATGATGAGAGCATTGAGGTTTCGCTGGAGCCTTTTGCTTTCGAGCTCATGACGGTTTCTCCGGTGATGTTTCTACCAAGATCATCAATTCAGTTTGCACCATTTGGGTTGGTGAACATGCTCAACTCTGGAGGCTCAATTCAATCCTTGGAGTTCCATGAACATGATAAATTGGTTAGAATTGGGGTGAGAGGCCATGGCCAGATGGCCGTATTCGCGGCAGAGAAGCCGGTAGATTGTAAGATTGATGGACAACCTGTGGAGTTTGATTACAATTATGACGATAAGATGGTTAAGCTCCAAGTTCCATGGCCTAGTTCTTCGAGGTTGTCCATAGTCGAGTATTTTTTTTGAACCGATTAAGGTCTGAATGCTTGAGAAATGCATAAATAACTCTCACTTTGATAAGATTAGCTAGTACATTAAAAAATTCAGTGCAAATATTTAATTTTATAATGCACTAATTAATTTTGTTAAAGTGTCTGATATCATATATTGAATTGAAAGGGTAAACTTTGTGTTGTATTAAGTTAAATATTTGTATCATAAATTGATGACATGTTAGTTATTGATTGAAATTATTCGATTTGTTTATGTAAATCCTTAATAAGTGATATGTTTGTTGACGTTGCAGTAGTAATAATGTATTTCTAGTACAGTTTCTTTGAATTTAATTACTAATTTCACTAGACACCAAAAAAAAAAATTATTAATTTCACTAATAATTCTTTTTACAATTTACATGATTTTGTTTTTTTTTTTTTGTGGTATTATATACATGATTATGTTATTATTTATAGGATGATTAGTCCTTTATCCTATGATTTGATCTCATTTTTTTACGCAGTACTCAACCAAATTATCAGTTTTTCCTGTCTGTAGTCAACAACAAATGTGGGCCTATATTTTCTTCAAACTTTTTGGGTCATGATTGGCCTATGTTGAATTGGAGAGTGAAAGTAGTTGAGACCTAGTAGCAGCCAAGATAAGGCCATAAAGTACATTAAATGGAAGACCCATAAAATTGGTCCAATGGTGTCCGTCAATTAGCTTAATAAGTATATTCGTCAATTGTGGCTAATGCATGTGATGTAATGACAAAGGTGTTTGCTTCATATTAAGCCACACCAAATTCAAATCTTAGTAATGGTGGCTAGGTTAGTATATGTGAATGAGTGAGTCTGTAAGTTTGTTTGTATGACCAAAAAAAAAATGCATATTCGTCAATTAAAAATTTAAAACTATTTTAGATTTGACAAAAACAAAAAAATGATCTTGGATTAATTGAGATACGAATGGAGGTAGTGGATAGACTTATTAAGGATGGAGCTCTTGGAGATGCTTATGTTTAAGGATGACAATGAGTCTCTGTGGGAGTGAGAATTCCTCTCCTATCCTTTATTCCCATTTAGCAAATGTCTCCCGTCCTCGCCTCATTTTCATTACGAGCTCCTATTTATTTTTCTCTCCAGAAAAAATACATATCCGATGGTATTCATGGATATTAAATTTTAAAAATATTTAAAAATTAAATACAATCATAATAAAATCTCATACAATTCAATTAAAATATATCAAATTAAATACAATTTAAATATATTCAACATAATAATATAAACACAAAATTTCTTACATACAAATTAAAATAAAACAAAATAAAAAAGCATAAAAAAGTAGAGTTGAGCGGAGCATTCAATTTGTGATTGTGCTGCTTGAGTTTGTGTTGGTACTTTTAAATAACATTAGCTTCCTGTTGAGACTCAACTATTACTGACAACATTACTCCTACACCATGTGTTTCACCTTCACATATGAATGGGAAAGGTTTTTGGGCATTGATATTTTCATGACTAGACATAATAAGAATTAAAACAAAACAAAATAGCTCATACATTAAGAACATATTATTAACTAATTATTAAAAAATTAGTAACACAACAATAAATGAACAGATTATTCATAAATTAACAATACAACAACAAATGGACAAATTATTAACCAATTATTAAAAAAATCAGCAACAAAATAACTCATTATTAAAAAATAACGACACAACAATAACAAATAAACAAAATATTAACTACAAAATATAATCAATGGCAAAAATATTCTAACAGCAACACAATAACAAAATATGAACAAAATAGTTAATAACAACATAATAATCTATTCAACACAAGGTGCAATAACAACAACACAATAACTATAACGACCTATTCTTGGAACGTCATGACTAATGCCAATCATGGAGTGTTACTATTTAGTTAACTTATAGGACTCTAGACCTTATATCTTATGTTATAAGTATGAGATGTAACGCTATTTGAAATCGTAAGTTAGTATGAATATTTTCACAACGAAGTTTAAAAGCGACAAATCATACAAGCATTTAACATGATAGCAAAATATAGTAGAAAAGCATATACTATACATCGATAGCCACTAGAGTGCAATTTCCTACATACGATTTGTCAGCACATTCGACCCTTATGTACATAGTACTCATAACTTAGTAAGTATATATATACATAGTAGGCATTCAGGCTCTGCTTCACATACAAGTCCTTGCTATAGAACCTGCCTAAAAAGTAAAATCCTACCCCTCACAAATGACTATCTACAATGAGGGCAGATTACTAACTACTAAACTACTAATTATAAACATCTATGAGACTGATGCATATTGAGTCTATTAAACGTGGTCGTTGGACTACTGCCCTGGCTCTCTATCTCCTGTCTTTTCTTCCTTTGACCGATTGGAGACTAGGTCAATAATCATGTGGTCCTCTCCAGTCTCGGTGTCTTCTGACGGATCCTCCTCAGATGAAGTCAACATGAAACTGTTGGGCACCATGACTAAGACATCTCTCAAGGGACCAAACTGCTTGACCATTGAACAAAGTGGCTGGTAGTCGCACATAGGCTCTACCGACATTACTGGCTCAGGCGCTGGGTCAAGCCAGTGCAGATACTCATGTTGGAAGATGATAGAAGACTCTGACTCTGGGTCCATTTGGTATAGTGGTTGTGGTAGGAAAGAGTAGTGGGTGCCCTTGGCATGCAACTTGGATAATAGAAAGTATAAGGTGAGTCAGATTCAAACTCAGGGAAAAGTAGAGAATGTGAGAAAGGTAGATTGGGAAGGATGTACATGTGTGTATGCGGCTTGCTCCATATGACAGTGCTATCCCATATAGGATTGTGGTAGTGGCATAATGTAGGGAACTCAATGAACACTACTATCGAGTCCATCTGTAGAACGGGAGAAAGAAGGGGGTGAGAACCTAAGATTCCCAGCAGGGTGTGAAGGTGAAAGTCGGGAATTTGGATATTTAGCACTAGAAAGTTCGTTATTACGCTACCAAGTTATCTCGATGGATTCACTACGCAGTATTATAACAGTAATAGAAGAATAATAGCAGATACAAGTACGCACACAATCACAAATCATAGAGAAATGTAGCAAGTAGGCATGATGCAGGGGCGAAGCTAGGTTGAAGTTGAGGGAGGGGCCAAAAATTAATCTTGCAATAGAAAAAGAGTAAAATAAATTTTTTAAGGGGCGCTAAAATAAAATTTGTACACAATTTATAAAGAAAATTTGAAGTTTGGGAGGGGCCATTGCCCCCCTTTTGTTATATGTGGCTCCGCCCCTGGCATGATGCATGTCTAACCCTACGTAGACCATGAGCTCACGCGTCAATTGACTACTTGCAACTCATTACATGAGGCTATGCCCTATATGGTCTTTTAATTGTGTCAGTCTTGGTACTGAAATCGACGCAAAGCTTGATGATGCATGAGCATCTTTAGTTATTTTCTTTAGTATTTCTTTTAATAAAGTTAGTGAATTCGTTGGATTAATTGAGAGTTTTAGTGCCTTAATCAATATTTCTTGAAGTTACTTTGAGCCTTGGTATGTGTAGGAAAGTGTTGAAAATGAGCGAGAGTAAGGATGAAAAGAAGCAAGCAAGAGGAATACTCAAGAGCAAGAGAAGGAGAAAACAAACAGAGAGCTCTACTCTAGACTAAGAATGTAACAATGGAAGCTCCTGAAAGTATTGAGGAAAGCCATATGTTATACGCATAGAGTGGTGCATATAACGCACCAAAATTATGCAACTCCAGTGGCCAAACAAGGTCTATGTGTTATACACATGGCATTTGGCATATATACGCCAAAATCTGACCTCTTCATACTCCAACGAATATAACTTGAGTTAGAAAGGTCTAAATAAAGCGGTTTAAGTGATATTAGAAAGCTAACATCTAGAGCTTTCTAATGATATATAATAATCTATAGTGGATCTATGTCTAACATAGTCTTTTCCTAGGTTGAAGGAAGGCATGAACAAAGCCAAAGTGCACCATCCAGGGGCCAATTTTGCCCATGCGTACTACTTGAGAATTCCTACGTACTACTTGCTAAGCCTTATAGAGACCAAATATTCCCAAATGAAAACCCATGCATATAATGCATCAGAATGGGCCACTCCCAGGGCCTTCAATTCTTCATTAATCCTTCATTAGCTCTTCAATTCTTCAAGCACTTAATTGGATGATCTAAGATTAAGTTTCAATCCCATGATTTCAACTAATCAAGGCACCAAATTTTAAATTTTAATTATAAGGAAGATCACTAGTTAGTTAAGACTCATTAAGAAAAGATTTGATTTAAATTATATTTGATTCTGTTTTGATTAGTTTTGAATCCTGAAATTAGGTTTAGGGTTATTATTTAAAGGGAAGGAGTCACACACGTGCCCCTATCTTCTTTTGGCCGTTTTTCAATTTAAAACCTTAGTTTTTCATTCCACCATGAGCAACTAATCTCTTTTGCTAAGGTTAGGAGCTCTATTTACTTTGATGGATTAATGTTATTTTTTTTCTACTTTTGATTTATACATTGATGTTTTATTCAAGAAGTGAGTTTCATTTTTCATCCTAAGGGTTAGATTATATTGAAAAATAAGTTTAATTTGAGTTGAATTCCTTTATTATGTTGGAAGAGTTAATTTTTGGAATTACGCTAGAAACTCCTTCTCTTAGTTCTTTCAGTGTCCAGGACTAATTTTGATAAGTGACATAAAATTAATTAGGATTGGTTCTTAAGAATTGTATGGCTTTAAATAAAAAACTATGCTTAAACTCTTTTCATAGTTAATTGATCAAGAAATTTACGGTTAATTAAGTTAAGAGAAATTAAATTACCAAGGGATTGGAGTTTGATTATTTAAGGTTTGTCATGAACACATCGTTGTATGATCAAAGTAGATAGCAAAATATATTGATCCTGAAACTGAAACCTTAACATTCTCACCATTATTGTTTTCACTCACTATTTTACTATTTGTCTTGCCCGTGTTCACATTTAATTCCCTAATCTCTCTGTTTTTTATTTGTCTAATTAGAATAATCAATTAATCATTTTTGCTTAGTCCTTTAATCCTCGTGGGAATGATAACCCACTCATCGTGGTATTACTTGATATGATTCGGTGCACTTGTCGAGTTGTGGTTTTATAAAATTTTCATTAAGTTTTTGGCACCATTGCCGGAGATTAATTGAGATTGACAACTACCATATTAATTGATTTTTCTAAATTAGACCTTTTTATTTTCTTTTGCTACTCACTAGAATTCTCTCCACTGTGACGTTGAGAATTCCATCTTTTTGCTTTATTTCTCCTTAATTTTGCATGCAGGAAAACAAAAACAAGGAACCCCTCTTATTTGATCCAGAAATTGAAAAAATTCTTCATCAATTAAGGAAGAAATCTAAAGTTCAAGAGGAGAAAATTTATCAGGTTCTTGAGTCAGAAAGCATCGCAAACAGCAATGCCAATGCAAGGAGGACTCTTGGAGTCTTTGTTACCCCTACAAGCAATAGTTGTGGAGTAGCATAGTGAGTCCCACTGTGGAGGCAAATAACTTTGAGTTGAAGTCTCAACTCATCACTCTGGTGTAATAAAATTGTCAATTTAGTAGAAGTTCATCTCTAGCTTCCTACAAATATGTGACACAGTCAAATCTAATAGTGTCTTTGTTGAAGCTTATTGCTTGATGATTTTCCCATTCTCTATAAAGGACCGAACTAAGTAGTATCTTAAAACTCAACTAAAGGAGAGCATTGCAACATGGGATAGTTTAGTCGATAAGTTCTTAACCAAATTTTTTCACCATAGAGGTTGGCAAAGGTGAGACATGATATCCAAACTTTCACTCAGAAAGATGGATAATCTCCCTATGAAACTTGGGAAAGGTACAAAGAATTGTTGAGAAAGCGTCCCCAAGATATGTTTGTTGATTGGGTGCAACTCCAAATTTTCTATGATGGGCTCACTTCCACTTTCAGAACTTTGTTGGATTCCTCAGTTGGAGGATCCATACACATGAAGACTACTGAAGAAGCCTTATAATTGATTGAGATTATGGCTAACAATCAATATTTGTACTCATCTGAGAGAATAATGAAAAGAAGTGTGATGAAGTTAGATACTTTGGACACTATTTTGGTACAAAATAAAATGATATCTCAACAAATCTCCTCACTCAAAGCAATTGGGACACATACAAGTCTCATCAGTGGCTACACAAGTGAGTTGCAACTTGTGTGGAGGAGCTCACAAGGATGAAGAATGTGGGTTGTTCAAGGAGGAGCAAGTGAATTACATGAAAAATTTTCAAAAACCACCATCCAATGACCCCTTCTAAAAAATTTATAATCCCGGATAGAGGAACCACCCTAATTTTAGTTGGCGCAATCAAGAGCCAAAGAACTTCACTGCACCTCACCAACAACAACCTCAACCCATACAACCACAAATTCACCAAAGACTTTCTTCTCTAAAAACCAAATTCTCTTCTCTAGAAACTAAATTTTCCTCCTTTAAAATTACCATTGAAAAACTACCCCAATCCACTACCACAATAGCTAAAACCACCTCCATATTTATGCAATAAACTCAAAGTTTTATAGATAAAACAAGAGCCAACTTTTAAAATAAAGGTGTATCCATTCGAAATTTGGAAGTATAAATAGGACAAATCGCCAAGCAACTCACAAAAAGGCTATAGTGACATAAGTCCCAATCCAAGAGAAAAATGTAAAGCCATTAGCTTGAAGAATGGAAGGGTGATTAGCAAAGAGCATAAAGACCAAACAGTGGCATCCAATGAAAGGGGACACATGGAAGAAGAGAAGCAAGAGAAGGATGGCACTGTTCATGCATCAATAATTGAAGCTCCAAAGAAAAAGAAAATTGTGGTTCTTTACCAACCAAAAATTTTTTATCCTAAAAAATTTAAAGGAGAGAACCAAGAGAAGTAATTCTCCAAATTCTTGGAGGTGTTCAAGAAGCTTCACATCAATTTGCCAAGAAAAATAAGAGATTCTGAAAGCTTCCAAATTTCATGCACCATTGGAAACATAACCTTTAAAAGAGCATTATGTGATTTAGGGGTAAGTATTAATTTGATGCCTCTCTTTGTGATGAAACAACTATAAATTCAGGAGATAAAACTCACAAAAATAGCTCTACAAATGGCACACAAGTCAATAAAGTATGCACATGGGGTAATTGAGAATGTCTTTATTAAGGTGAAATATTTTTTCTCCCAACAGATTTTGTTATTTCTGACATGGACGAATATGAGAAAACCTCAATCATCCTAGACAGACCATTACTAGCCACTGGGAGAGCTCTCATTAATGTGAAAAAGGGTGAATTAATATTAAAAGTGCATGATGGGCACTTAGTTTTTCATGTTTTTAAAATCATGCATCATTCAAGTGAAAAGGAAAATTGCATGAAGGTTGAATCAATAGATCTAAGCTTTAGAGAATTCCATGATGAAAATAACAAGAATTTGTAAGCCAAGCCTCGCTCCCTTTGAAATGAACAAAATACCCCATAACATCAAACCTAAGTTTGGTGTTGGGAGTGCATCACCAAATGAAGAAAAGAAAGTTCTTAAGAAGGTGCCGAGGGGATGGAGAAACAAGAAGATCCCTACAAGTGATTTCTTATCTGGACAACAAGTGATACAATTTCCTTCCCCACCATGGATATGACCCGACAAGTCCAACAAATGATATGGACCTTACACAATAAACAAGATCCTTTCCTTGGAACACATTGAACTCATAGAAGAAGACAATAGGAGGAAATTTACAGTTAGAGGCGAGGCATTGGAGCATTATGATCAATCCCCACCTTAACAAGAACCAACCGTCAAGCTAGTGACGCTAAAAGAGCACTTGTTGGGAGGCAACCCAACCGTCGGTAGAAAATTGAATCAAACTGATTCGATTTATTATAAATGTGTTATGCAGTAGTAATCGAATCAACTATATTCAATTTAGTGTCAATAACTAATTCGAATTATATGAATTCGATTTATGTTTAAATGTAGTGCTCCATGTAATTCGATACACATTAATTTGTTTTACTACTAAAATATGTAAATCAAATTCAGTAAATTTCATTTATATAGTTATATGTATGAAGACATCCAAATAATATTTTTTTTTATTTTAGGCGATTCATGTAATATTAGGTTACTTTTGGTTTATATAAGTGTTTTACCCATACAAAGCATTTGTTTCATTAAAATTATTGTACTTGATAACAGGGATGACATTTTAAAAAAGTATATGAAAGTATATGTAAAAATATATACGTGTCGCATTGAACAATTATATTTGCTTTCATGTTAAAAAAGAATTACCTATTAAATTGTGTCAAAATATTTTAAAAATTTTGCTAACATATGTCATAAGGGTACATTTTAAAAATAACAACAACAACAACAAAACCTTGTCCCACTAGGTGAGATCGGTTACATGAATCAAATGATGCTATTGAGCTCTGTCATGTATCATGTCTACAGAGAGACCATTTATATGTAGATCTCGTTTGACCACCTCATGGATGGTCTTCTTAGGTCTTCCTCTGCCTTTCACTCCTTGTCCGTCTTCCATCTCATCCACCCTCCTGACTGGGTGTTCTATCGGTCTTCTTCTCACATGTCTAAACCACTTGAGACACGATTCTACCATCTTTTCCACAATGGGTGCTACTCCAACTCTCTCCCTTATATCTTCGTTCCTTATTTTATCCAATCGCATATGACCAATCATCCATCTTAACATCTTCATCTCTGCCACACTCAGCTTATGTTCGTGCCCCCCTTTGGCCGCCCAACACTCCGTACCATAAAGCATAGCCGGTTTTATAGCAGTGCGATAGAATTTACCTTTAAGTTTTAAAGGTACTTTTTTGTCGCATATAAAACCAGATACACTCCGCCATTTTGACCAACCTGCTTGGATTGTATGATTTATATCCTGTTCAATCTCTCCATTATCCTGTATGATGCACCCAAGATACTTAAAACTTTTAACTTTTCATAAGATGTTTTCTCCAATCTTCACCTTTATATTCGCGTTTTTCCTTCTCAAACCGAACTTACATTCCATATATTCCGTCTTGCTACAGCTTATGTGCAGACCATACACTTCTAGAGCTTCTTTCTATAAGTCCAACTTCTTATTTAAGTCTTCCCTTGACTCTCCCATAAGGACGATATCATTGGCAAAAAACATGCACCATGGCACAGGCTCTTGGATGTGCTTTGTAAGTACTTCCAAGACTAATGTGACAAGGTATGTGATGCACGAAAATCTGTCTCTCAACAAATTTTTCTTCGGCAAGTATACCGAATTGTCGTCAAGTAATAACTCACAATAGAGTGAGGTCGAATCCCACAGAGATTAACGGATTAAGCAATCAATGGTTAATTGATTGTTCTAGTTAGACGGTTCATATTGGAGTGATAATCAAACAAGAAATTTAAATGACATAAAAGTAAAGGAAAGCAATAAAGTGCAAGAAAGTAAATGACATAAATATAAAGTACAAGAAAGTAAAGTGCTGAATTTTACCAAAAAAAAAAAAGTAAAGTGCTGAAAATGTAAAGTGCAGGAAAGTAAATGACTATAAAGTAAATGTAAGAACTAAAAATAAAATGAACATTGGGATAGAGAGATATTGAATTATCCGGATCAATTGCTCTCATATCTTTCTCAATCCATACAACTTATTGATCTCTTGGCAATCTTAGGTGATTGAATCCCAATTCCTTAGCAATTCAATCTCTCTAAGCTTGAACAATTGCCAAATTCTTTGATCTAATTGTCATGGGAAGAGATGAAGTTTGGTCACTGATTATACCACACACCTTCACCGATCAAAGTATCGGTAGGATTACATGTCACTATATCCATCCAACCCCCAACCTAATCCGATGTGAGCAAGATTTCAAGCATGGTTCTATGATTTCTCTTCCAAGGCAATCACAAAACCCAAGTACATTCAATTTCTTTCCCAAGACAATTGAATGCTTGAATGAAGAACGAAATCTTTCTAGTAAATCAAAGAAAGATGAAGAGAAGAAGAAGAATAAAAACAATTTAATCCATCAAATAGCAATAGAGCTCTCTTTCCCAATAGAAGGAGTTAGTAATTCATAACTAAAATATTTACAAGTAAGAAAGTGGGATAGGGAAGAAGTGTGGGTGAGAAGAGAGTCCGAAGACCCCTCCCTGGATGAATGTATGTCTCCCCTAATTCTATGAAACTAAAGCCTTTATATAGGCTTTCCTAAATTACAAATTGAAATAAAATTGAAAGCAAATTACAATCAAATGAAAATTAACTATTCTAGATGATTCTTGTGCCTTTGATTGAGTGATGTTAATGGGATCTTCTTGCTTGAGGAGTGAATGCATGCTCCAGGGGTGTATGGGCGTTATTAGGGCCTTTGGCAAACTAACGTTCATTCTTTGCATGGGTGCCCATTTGTATTGAAGTTGGTGAGAACATTGGTGACCAACGTTTGTATGAAAACGTTGAGTCAACCGTTACTTGAAAAAGGATTTCTGGGCATTGCCAGCAACGTTTGACTCAATGTTGGTGCACCAACGTTCGTCTGGTCACGCGTACGCGTCGCCCACGCGTACGCGTGAATGGTCAATTTTGCCATTTCACGCGTGTGCGTCGCTCAGGCGTTCGTAAGATAGGCTGAAATTCGCCTTCACGCGTACGCGTCATCGACGCGACGCATCGTAGCAAATTTTCCAACTTCAATTTTTGAGATTTTTATCGCAAACGTTGGGGGTAACGTTGGTTTACCAATGTTGCACCCTTGTACGTACGCACACTGCCTTGTGCGTGCGCACACTTGCAATTTTTCTTCTTGTGCGTACGCACACAAGGCAATTCTTCCAGTTCCAACTTTTGAGATTTATCGAGGACGTTGGGAGTAATGTTGGTTCACCAACGTTCCTTCTAACGTTTGCACCCATTTTTCACAACGTTGCCAGCAACGTTGGTGAGCCAACTTTGGCCACCAACATTGCATTGTCCTCTTCTTCTTGGATCATTTGAGGCAACGTTGGTGAGCCAACTTTGGCTACCAATGTTGCTTCTCTGCTTCTTCCTTGCCCCCTTCTCTGCTTCCTATCATCAAACAAATAAGTGTATCAAAGTAATATACAAGATGATTTTTATATACTAAGTGTGCTAATAATACTCAAAATCAAAATTTCACTTAGTGTGATCTATTTTATCATGTTTATCTTGTATATTAGCTAAAATTCACATATGCTTGAGATTTTGTTTTATGCAGAGATACTTCATGCCATTATTCATTTATTAACAAAATTTGTATGAAAACTAAACTAATCTACTGAAATAACAACTAAAAATAGACAATGATGTACCCGCATCAGTATGGACTTAAGGATGATCCCTGGTGTAATCCTATACCAATAGAAAATTTCTCTATCACATTACCTTGAGTCTTCACACTAGTTGTGACCCCATCATACATGTCTTTAATTACACGAATATATGCGATCCTTACTCTCCTCTTTTCTAAGACTTTCCATAAGACTTCCCTTAGCACCCTATCGTATGCTTTTTCCAAATCAATAAATACCATATGTAAATCCCTTTTATTTCTACGATACCTCTCCATCATCCTTCTTAACAGGTATATCGCTTCGGTGGTGGATCTGTCTGGCATAAATCCAAATTGGTTCTCTGTTACTTGTATTTCTTTTCTCAATCTTCGTTCTATCACCCTTTTCCATAACTTCATTTTAAAAATATCATAAAAAAAAGATTTGACAAAAAAATATTGAATTTTTTTTTACATTTTTAAATATATTTTTTAATTTTAAAATTAAATTTTAATACATTGTCAATATAAAATAATATAAAATAAACTTACACGTGCACTTCAAATAAATAATGTCATGTCATAAAAAAAAGCTACTTTTTATGTTGATTTACCTTTTACATTGATTATGTGATTGATCATCTAAAATAACAGACGTAACTGAACAATCATATAAAATATTTTATACCATCAGTACATCAAAATTAAACTTTTTATTGTGTCCCAAATCTGAGTTACTATATAAATCCTACACAACAAATCTACTTCTCAAGAGACAAAATGGTTCTACTTTCTTCATACCTTTTTACATTAGCTAAAACTTGTGACTAAACCTCAACCATTAATTAGATAGAAACTTGTCGCAAAAAATTGTTTTTCATTTTGGGTATAATTTCCTTGTGGGTCAACTTCTGGTGTGATGATCTTGCTCAACATCATCAAATTCCCATTCACTTATCTCTTCTGCTGAATCATAGTCGCTCATATCATCAAGTTCTACTTCCATTTGCAATGAATCTATGCCTGCCGATTTTGATCTTCTGTGGATAGATGGAGACATGATCGCTTCGTCTTGCCTTATTCTATTGGTTAAGGAAATACTTGAAAGACTTCTCATAAATGTTTTCTTTTGACTTGGTGTTCTTGGTGTTTTTGGTGTTTTTGATATTTCTGATTGAGGTTGTTCTTGCTTTTGAGGTGTGATCTCTATTTCCAGTTTCGGTCTCTTAATGGATTCATATTCTTCCTTTATTTTCTTGATGGCATTCAGGAGTTTTATGACATTGTCACTATCTTTCCTGTTATCAAATTTTTCACAGTTTAGTAATTAAATGGATATGGAGCAACACTTAGGTGGATGTTAACATCATAACAAAACTAAAAAAAAAAAAAAAAAAAAGAAAAAAAAGACAAGAAAAGGAAAACAGACGAGGATAGAAGAATGCAAAAAATGACGAGTAAAACTTCAATTTGATTCTCGACATGGTAGGCATGAATTAATTTATTCCATGACATTTCGTAATTAGCATTTGATAGAAAAAAATCGTCTAAAGTAAGGAATTTGATAAAATAATAAAATAATATTTTAATTATTTTTAAATTTATAATATTTATTATTTGTAAATTTTAATTTTTTAAAGTGACAATATAATTTTAAAAGATCTGGATCCAATATTATTGGGTTGTTTAAGTATGATATAATATCTCTGAGTTCGAACCTTAGAAATAGTATGTATACAACAAATCTCGAATAAACCTCCACCGATAGTAGAAATTAGTTTTTGACTCCCGACTAATAGATATTCAAAAACTTATGTCTCAACCTAAAATGTTAGGGGTAATGCTACCGTGATGATGCTATTTTTATTTCTCATGTGATGAAACTCGCTGGCATAGCTGTAGAGGCGACACGATTGCTATTCTTTGTAGGTTAATGAAGTATTACATGAGATGAATAAGGTTTGAAGTTAGGTTTGGATTGCTCCATATCCAAGGATTTCTAGATAAAGTCATGTGTTTTTATCTACCAAAAAAAAGTTATTTTCTTTTTGTCATCAAGTCATGTGCTTAACTAATCTTAATTAACAACTTTTATCATTTTTAATTTTGTAACTATGGTATGGGTATTGGAGGCTCAATTTGTGATGTTTCAATTTTGTCAGTGTTTAGAATTTTTGCTAGTAATTCTATATATCGGTTATGAAATGAAATAAGTTTGGATATATTTGCGTAAATTTTTTTTGTAGGTGGCGTTAATAAGATAAATTGGGTATTAAAATTAAAGGATTTTTATGAAATAAATAAATTGCACATTTTATTGCATCATCACCGACCCTAGCATTCACCAAATGTTAGATGTCTAGAGACGTGTCTTTATGATAAAGATTATTTAGAATATAAATATAGTGTAGAAAAAGAAGATTAGTTAATACATATATTGATTAATTTTAAAAAATATAGTCGCTTAATATTTTTTAATAAATAATTCAAGGTTTTCGTTGATTTAATTATCTTATTGGATTGTATATTTGTATTATCAATGACATAATATAACATTTAAACTAGAATTAGTACTGCGGATTTTGGTTAACCTTTAAAAAGACGATAAATTTCTTATATTTTTACAATGATCAATTATACTATACCGATCAATATGTATTGATATTTCATCTAAGTTGATAAAAAATTGACACATATCCATATGGTAATTGAGCTGCTAAACCATTATATCAGACGGATCAGTGATGCTGCAACCTGCAAGGCATAATGTGGGTAGAGGCTCGCGCGCGTGCTTCTGTTGAGCTAACAGTGAGCAAGGTAACGGAAAGTGTTAAATTGAAAAAAAAAATTAAATATTTGAAAAAATAAATTAGAAATAAAGTGAAAATGTGTAATGTATACATACACTAGTAGTAATTTTTTTTTAGAAAATAAGGAGAATATATATATAATGTTGAAACGAAATATATTAAATAAATGACTTTTTATTGTTTACATAAATAACATGTTATTAATTAAATTTCTAGTATTTAACGTTTTCAATGAATTGAAGAGCCAACAAAATTTATTTTAATTTTCTTAAGCAATGTCCATAGGACATTTTTAGGTATTTCTTAAAAATAATTGATAAATTAGTATTTG
>NC_029787.2:46900260-46900614 GCF_000816755.2 Arachis ipaensis | reverse complement strand
GATGTCACATGCTTATTTTTTGATTAATTTATTTTAACTTATTAAATATAATGGACTACCATGATTTAATTATATCAATTAATTGATTTGATTAGATATTTAAAGGGTATGTCTAAAATGAGCACAATAATTATCTACTTATTGGATGTGCCATATTTATATAGACCATTAGATTTTATTAGATGAAAATCAACGGCTAATATAAAAGAAGAACATTGATGGACTCTAATAAATACAGAATATCCTAGTACATAAATAAATACTTTAAATGACAATAATTTAATACACAATACTTTAAATGATAACAGAATCTTTTATTCTTAAATAATTAAATATAAAACATATAAATACAAA
>NC_029787.2:46869014-46900227 GCF_000816755.2 Arachis ipaensis | reverse complement strand
TAAAATAATTTAATTATTTCATATTTTGTAATTAAAAATAAAATTACATAATAATTAATCTTAATAAATAAAAAATATTCATATATTTTGTATTTATATATTTTATATTTAATTATTTAAGAATAAAAAATTTTGTTGCCATTTAAAGTATTGTGTATTAAATTATTGTAATTTAAAGCATTTATTTATATACTAGGATATTCTGTATTTATTAGAGTCCATCAATGTTCTTTTTTTATATTAGCCGTTGATTTATATCTAATAAAATTTAATGGTCTATATAAATGTGACACATCCAATAAACACATAATTGTTGTGCTTATTTTAGACATACCCATATTTAAATATCAATATAATTTAGATCAATCTTAAGTATACTGCGTTAATTGTAATTTATTATATTGTTACCTGGATTTGTAGCATCCCTAAATTTATAAGCATATAATAGAATAAATAATTTGTTATTTATTCTAACTGAATTTAATAAATTTAAATTAATTTGGTTAATTTTTTTTGTAGTCTTACTTATTCGAATTTAAATGCACCCGTGCATTGCTGATATTCAATATTTTTTATAAAGACTTACTTATTCAAATTTAAAGAAAAGTGATTTATTAAAAAGAAACTATAAGTATTTATACGAACACCTAAAAAGAAACTTTCGATTCTTACAAAGAAAAACCTTTTGATTTGGAATAAAATTATTTTTTTTAATAAATTATAACTTCTACAAATTAAAATTTTAGCCTGCCCAAATTAAAATACAATAGTCTTATATAAATTTCACAATGACATAAAATTATCATATTTAGTATTTAATGAGTAAATGTATTCTCTGTCATTATTATTACTAGTGCATCGATCTGTGCAATGCACGGAAATGACACAAAATAATGAAAAAACATTAGATATATCATATATGTTAATTAAAACTAAAAAACATAAAATTAGTATTTAATTAATTTAAATACTAAAAAATTATTAACTAATATGTATATTGTTACGAATTTGTATCAAGAACTAGAGAGAATTAGAGATAATCAGAGAGAATAGAAGAGAAATCTCTAAAATTAGAGCCAAAGAGAGAAAGTAGAGTTTCTAATTATACTATGCATATCCTACATTATTACATCATACTCCTATTTATAATATAATTTTCTAATTGGGCTAGTCCAATACTAATTGTATCATTACCATACTCTTCAAAATAACCTTATCCTCAAGGTTGGAGAAAAAAAAATATAAAACCTAACTAAAATCATAAATGTAAATTACAAGTACTAAACAAAATTAATTAAAAAAAATATATATATTTTCTATACTACTACTTAAAATAAAAATTGGCCACCAGGATCCCATTGTTTAAAATAACAAACTTCCTGCATCTGAACCAAAAAATTCAAATAACCCTTAATGGACCTTAATATACCTTCAACAAAAATCTTGATTGAGTTTGGATCCGTTAACAAAAAAATTGTGCTGGCTCCAGACTGGTGGAATTGGGCTTGTCACTACAGACCCCAAGGGTCTCCAATGCATAGCCTCATTTGTAACCTCTCTCAGAATTGCGTCTCTTCTCCCCTTTTTCTCGTGCTCTGCTTCCTTCATCCACCGTGTTCTGAATCCACACTCGCGGTTCCATGGAAAAACCGCTGTCGCAGCTCCAACCCTCGCACCTCCGGCCGTCGCGAGCTCACAAGGAGGCACCGCCGCTGACGTCCGGCTCTCGCCCCTCCGCTGTTCGCTGTTCGAGTTCTCCCTGCCTCTTCCCGAAGCCGCCACTCGCCCTTGCAAGCCCTCTCCGTTTCGTCCTCCGTCTCGATTCCAAGGGAAGACAGCTACTGTGAGTGGTGGTGGTTTGGCCACTAATAGAGAGATGCGACGAACTCAAACTCCACCGGTCACCGCTATTGTTTTGCCCTCCATCTTCAGTGACGCTGTTCTCCCCTCCACCGTCACGAGTTTCCGCTCGCCCATCGCGGACGCTCCGACCGCGACGCCGCTACCTAGGGACAGATCAGCTGGTGCTTCTTCCTCGACGCCGCCTCCTCTGTTCAACATTGAAGCGTTGGCGGTGCTACCCAAGACCGCCACGTGTGAGTTCAGATGCGGTAGTTTTGGTGGTGGTCGCGTCACCCTCACTGCTGCCGGGTCGTGATCCGCGAACGCCACCTTCTCCATCGCGATGGCACCGTCCCCGGTATCGCTGCCTCTGCTCTGATCTTTGCCGCTCTACACACTGTCGCCGCCTTCCATGACGGTCTCTTCGTTCCTCTTTTCTGGATCTGAAATTTCTGTAACTGGAGCTTGAAATTTTGATTGAATATCTTGGTATGAGATTTGAATTTTTGCTTGATCTGCACTTTCGGTTGAATTCTCTTGTTGTTGTTGAGGTTGAAATTCCAATTTAAAATCTGTTGCTGCTTCTTCTGTGTGTTCTATATTCATGTTGAATTCTGAAATTGGTATCGATGTTGAATTGGTTTGAATTATTGGATTCGGATTGGCTGTTGAGGAATCACGTTCTTCCTCTGGCTTAGGTTGATACTTATCTAAGTATATTCTGATTTCTTCCAAAGTTATATCTAGATCTGAAACTTCCTTCCAAGAAATTTCTGATGGCAGTATAGGACAAGAATTTGGCACAAACTGATGCAAAAATGCCATATCAAAAACTGATCTAGTTGCAGTAGGATTGAATTTCTTCCATAACCGAAACCATGTTAGAGCCTTGCCTGTGAGGTATTTGGAAGTTTTCAATAATCTTTGCTCTTCAGGAGTGCCTTGGGAATTCCAAAATTATTCAATGAGAATAAACCACTGGTAACCATCTCCAATGCCATCAAACATAGGAGATTTGTTCAATGAAAGCACAATTTGATACGAATTTGTATCAAGAATTAGAGAGACTTAGAGATAATTAGAGAGAATGGAGGAGAAATCCCTAGAATTAGGACCAAAGAGAGAAAGTAGAATTTTCAATTATACCATGTATATCCTACATTATTACATCATACTCCTATTTATAGTATAATTTTTTAATTGGGCTAACCCAATACTAATTGTATCATATATATAATAATTAATTTTTACAATACATAAATTATTTTTTATAATAATTTGATTTACGTAATTTTATAATAGTAGATAGATTATTAAAAATAAAAAAAAATACTAAGATCTTATGTTCTCTTTAAATTTATCTTATATTGTCCTTTAACTTATTCCTTCATTTTTTAAATTTTTAACAATGGAATGATCAATCTGTATATTAAAAATATATTAAAAAAATAAGTCTTTCAATTATTTAGAATGTAGTATTTAAATTAATAACAGAAAAATTCAACATCATCACTCTATTTTTAGAATTGGTTCAGCCTGTGATAATCTCCTAGTGTTCATGCCCTTCATGCATATCTCACCATTTTGTCTCTAAAATCGTTAACATTAAGTGTCCACATTATGTCATTTTCTTTAATAAATCACGTTCTCATAGCATCCAACTCGTTCATTTTCCTTTCAGAACCGATTCAATCCCAATCTTTTTTAATTCGGCTCTGAATTTCCTATCACATTTGGCCACAGCAAATAGATCCTGGAATATATGCCTGAAGCTAATTATTTTGTTTTCAAAAACCGCATCTCTGAGTTTACATGTTCCTTGGCTTTTATGAGTTTATCCATTCAATTATATTCTTGTTATTTAATACCAACTTCAAATAGTCAATTTTGGCATGTACAACATTTACCAATAAATTTGTAATATATCTCCATTAACTTTTTCTTGTATTATATTTTTCATCATGCACACCATTTTACCTTTTACTTTAGACTACTTATCTTCGTTGACATAATCCTTTTAACACCTAATAGTGCAAAATATTCAAATCAAAACATGAAGTAACATACAATTTCATTGACACCATCCATAATAATTATTGTTGGGAGCCAAAAATGAAAAGGGCAAAGAAAAAAAAAAGTAAAATAAAGAGAAAAAATTTATTTTATATGTCATCAAAAAATATTAAATAATGAAAAAAAAGAAATTAAAATTGAGTAACAATAGTTAAATAATAATAAAAAATTAAGTTTTTAAGCTTATATGAGTTGTAAAATTTCAATGGCCCTACTATCTTTTAAAACTCTTTTTCATCTATAAGAATCATTACATATTTCAAATCCACCAGTGGTCCCTTAATTGAACAAAGCATAAAACCAATCATTGCATTAACATAAAAAATTAAAATAAACAAAATAATTATTATAAGATAAAGATACATTATTCGAAATTAATCCTATTTTTTATTTTTTGAGTAGAATTCAAAATATATCTAATCCCAAATTATCAAAACTAAACTCAAACTCATCTATATCTATAGTTTAAATTTATCTGAAAATTCGAATGCTAAGCAATCTTAAATGTTTTAGCCAATAAATCAAATAATAATAAGAAAATCTGAAAATAGAAAAAAATAAATAAAAAAAGGGTGATGGCTTAAAAGATTCTACAATAGCTTCCTGAAAGGAGAAAAAGGAAAAGGTTAGAACCAACAATGATATAAAGCAGTGTTGTTGGAACTAGACTGAATCGCCTGGTCGGACCGAAAACCCGGTAAACCGGTGACATAACCGGTTCAGATGAGCTTCCTGACCGGACAAGAACGCGAATCGGAAAGACCCGATTTGAACCGGTCGGGTTTGGCCGAAACCGGTGAATCGACGGGTTTCATTTAATCCAGACCGCTTCGAACTCTTTTTTTTATTCGCTTGAAACGACGTCGTTTCGACTAAAATAAAAAAAAAACTCAGTAAAGTAAAATGAGCTGCTGAAAACCCTAGCTCGAGCCTCCTGCCTCCATCCGCTTTCCCTGTTTTCCCTTCCAAACCTTTTGGCCATGACTCCATGAGAGACCACTGAGAGCTGAGAGTTTGAGACAGAGAGTGTGAGAGAGACCCGTTCAGCCACCTCACCCGGCTCACCATCGTCGCAGGAGGCAATCGTCACAGTGCGCCACCCACAACAACCCAGAAGCACCTCCATCGAAGATTCAAGTCGCCTCCTGCTACTGCTACTGCTCGTCGCCTCCTGCTCGTCGCCTCCTACTCGTCAGTCGTCACCTCTGGTCTCCCTTAGTCCCTCTTCTCTGCTCGTCCCTCTAGGTATGTATTTTTAAGTTTTTATTTTTTTAAGTTATTCAAGATTTTAAATTTTCATAATTTAGTACTTTAGTTTTAGTTAGAATTAATTGATTTTGATTATGTATGTTGATTTCTATTAGAAGTTAGATTGTTGATTATTCAGTTTTTTGTAACATATTGTTGTGATATATGTTGATTATCTATGTTGATTTCTGTTTGATTTTGATCTCTCTTGATTGTTGATTTATGTTTGATTTCTGTTCAATTTGTTGATTATCCATTATTTTTAGATTGTTGATTGTTGATTAGTCATTTAATCATTTAGTCCTGGTTGATTAGGAATTTAGGATGGCTTTGTAACGCCCTAACTACCAAAGCTCACGCTTCCGGCTGCGCGACTCTGATAGCTCGGACATTACGACGACACTTATACTATTTAATACTAAAATATGAGCCTGTTTAAAACTTTAAACCGTAATACCGCTCCCAAAAATACTTTCGTTCGATAACGTACATCCATACATTCAATACACTTACAACAACTCACAAAGAGTACATCCATATATATACACATATATATAAATAATATTACAAGCATTACCCAATACAATTCCTATCCCTCTTACAGAATATATCAAGATAAAGGCGAGGGTATAATAAATAATAATCTAAAGTAATACAGAGCTTTTCAACAACAACAAAATAAACTCTTCTTGACTTCTGCGCCCATATCCTGAAAGGGGAAAAATGTTGGGGGGGGGGGTGAGAACATCATCCTCGAAAGGGTTCTCAGTAGAGGGTTTTTGGGAATTACTGTAATAGGATACGTGAAGATAAACCGTACCAGTGATTAATAACCGTCTTATGCCTCTTTTCAAAAACAACAATTTACAATAAAAGAGGAATCGAAAATCTTTTCTGAAAGAGGAACAGTTCAATTCTCAAAAAAACTCAAAAACCTTTCAAAAAGGTTTATCTATGCTGAACCAAAATAGTCTTTCATATTTTATTCCAAACCAGAAACACAAAACCAAAATCAACCATCGGTTCATCTCATTCCAACCACGGCTCTAGGCCCAAACAATCCAACCATCAACCAATCACCACAGTCCAACAGAGTCCCAGTAGCAAACACAAATAGGAAGATGCAAGCATAAACAAACAGTTATTGCAAATAGAACAATTAGCAATTAATCACATAGGCAAACCAAGTATAATATGCACACCCAAACAATATCACATAGATGCATATGATGCATGCCTGTCCCTAGTGGCTGATGATATCATCTGTCGGTTATAGAGCCAACCCGACAAGTCCTGGTAGCTAACCATGGATAGAAACACCCATCGCGGAGCAAGTAGGTTTGAGCTACAACCCCATTACTACTACCCGCTCAACCCAGAGCCAGTGGAATAACCACTACTACGGCTACTACCCAGGCGGGTGCTTAAAAGCTCAACCTGGAGCGAGTGGAATCACCACTACTACCGCTACTACCCAGGCATCACAGTCTCTGACCTGGAGCAAGTGGGACAAACCACAACCCTTGCTACTACCCAGGAATCTCAAGCATATATTCATTCAGTCCCAGTCATGGATCAACATCCATCTCAGCCATCCGGCTTAAATTCATAATTCATAGTCGGCCATACGGCCCATAACTCATTGGCAATTAGCCATGAATCAATATCATACACAGCCATTCCGGCTCACGGTTCAATCCAGAACCAGCCAATGTTCATAATCATACACAGCCATTCTAGCCCATAACAAAACAGCACTTCCACCATTCAACATCATTAAACTCATAAAATCAGCATTTAAGCCATAAATCACTTTTTCTCAATTCATTTCACTTTGAAATCAAGTTTCAACTCTTTTCAGCCTTGGCTTTAAAGATCTCATTTCTCAAATCATCTTAGGCTCATAAGCCAAATTTACTCAAAGTAAGTTCCCTTTTTAAAACAAAGCCGCTCTCGGCATCCTCTTTCCAAAACTTCCAAAACCATGGAAAGTTAAAGATTCAATTTGGGAACATTCAAAATCACCCATCCCACAATGGGATTTTATAACAAATTTTCTCGGCAGAGTCCTAAGTCTTTAGGGGAGAATAACATAACTCATTTCGCCAAGTTCATTTAAATTCATTAAAAACCTTGGCTTCCTGATTTGAGCAATAAAATAGGATCTAAGTCAAACCGAGTCATATAATCTTTCACTTCTTCAAATTCGTTTCCTTTACTTAGGCAAAACCAACTTCAACCCCCATGATAAATTCTAGAACGTTTCAACGACTCAAAATTGTTTTAGTCTTGCAAGAATTCAGAATTCAAAGAGTACTTAAAACCTTTCTCAAAACCTTTTAAAATGAAACTTGTCAATAGACATTCAGGTTCTTTCAAAGTCTTTGAAACTCCTCTAATTGAAACCCTCAAGTCAAATTCAAAGGTATAGCTATTGTCACAATTAAAACAGCTTTAAAACATAAGTTTCATCTAAATAACTTTCTCCCAAAAGAGATACAATGCTTTTCTTAAGAAGCAAGACTAAATCACAATTTCCTCTTTAATAATTCATTTCAAAAGCATGAATCATCCTTTTCCTGATAATTCAAATAAAATAGTAGGAGTCTTTAACTCATCATTTTTCCCAACAACCTTTCAATAAAGACTCAGATTTTATAGAAATTTTGGCAGCACCTCCCCTAAAACTTGGACTTTGCCACCCGGTTCGGGTCTCAACTAAACCGTTTCACAATCCTTTTCAACAGCCCAAAATCCAAAAATCAGTCCAAGGCAAGCCAAAATCCAACAGTCATCTCAATTCCATATTTCAAGAAAACCGTTTCAAAATCAAATCAATATCAACCGATTTAACTCATTTCCACAGCTTTAAAGAAACGGTTCAGTAACAAATCTTTTGTCCAAAACCAAGTCAATTAAAGTAAACCAGGCTGAATTCAAAAGTGCATTCGACATTTCACATCATCAAACTAATTAACTCAATTCAGATCAATCCTCAACGGATTAAACTCAAATTTCAAATCTTTAAATAATCAACTTCAGAACATTGCATCTCACAAAAATACACAACAATCCAGCCAAGCAAACATTCATAATCATTTGAGACAATCAATAATACATAAGGCTGATACCATCACCAAATACAAAATTGTCTCACAATAGTATCCATATGTAATAATTCCAACATATAAAATATAGTTTTCAGAAAGCGCCCCTACCTCAAAACGCAAATTCTATAACCCAAACGCGTCACAGGAACATTCTCTCTTAACCCGAAATTACCAGCAGCTTGAATCACGGCTTCGCTCACTTTTGCAGTGACCACAACACTTTATTCGCAACACGTAACCACCAAGATTAACTCTCATAACAACAAATGCTACAACACCTCAACGTTTAACAGGACAGCGACTAAAAGGGTTACCGGAACATAAACGCTTGCCGCAAATAAGAAGTGACTGAACCATGAAGCGGCAGCCCTGGTAGTGATTCTGGCAGTGGCAACTTGCAGCAACTCCTAGCACAACAGCCGTATCATGCCAACTGAAACCAACACGCAGTGACTACGGTATCCTCGGAATTCAAAAAGGACAGAATCCTCAAATAAAACCCTTACCGGCAACTTTTTCCGGCGATGGCAGAAGTAGCCAGAAGCTCCGGCGGTGGTCCCGGTGGCCTCAGAACTCCAGCGACAGCGGTGACTAGATGCAACTCCTCCAGACCGCGTCTTCCTCTCTCCCAGCGGCGCTCGGTCTCAACCTTCCTCTCCTACGCGACGCGGCGGCGACCGGCGCAGCTTGTGGCTCCACGACGACTCCCTCTCTCCCAACGTCGCTCACTCACGGCGGATCAGGGAAGCAGAAACGGAGCTCCATCAATGGTGCCTTGGACCACATGTATCTAGGCAGCGGCGAACGCAACCACCGAAACGGTGTTCACGGCCTGGCGGCGGCGGAAAAGGCAGTGGAGATGGTGACGGATCTGAGGCAGGGAGGCACGACTGCACGAACAGAACCTTCCCTCTGCCGATCTCCCTCTCTCCTCAAGCTTCTCTCTCCTTTGAATCTTGCCGGTGGTTGCCCTGGGAGCTCGACGACGGCGATGGCACACGGCGACACAGCGGGTCGCGCTCCTCATGTGCGCTCTCCCTCTCTCTGCCCTATCTCTTCTCCACCATGGGTGTGCGTTTGTTCGGTGTGTGTGGGTTGATGAAATCTGAGGGTGAGGTTATGAAGGGAAGAATGTGGGTGACGGCGGTGACTAACAGCAAGGCGTGGCAGGTTCGGCGTCGAGGTGGGGACGGCAGTGGCAAGGCACGGCTGGCCGGCGAGCTGCTTCCTCCCTTCTCTCCGTTTCCTGCTTCTGTTTCTTTCCTTTCATGGAAAAGGAAAAAGGAAACCGTGTGTGCTGCTGCTTTGGGGGAGAAAGGGAATTTCGGCTGCAGCTGGGTGTGGGGGAAAAGGGAACCGGGTCCGGGTAACGGGTCGCTGGGTTAGGGTTACTTTTGTAATTTCACTTAAAAATAGGGATAATATAGTAATTAAAACCCAAATTAAATCCAACACTAATTGTATATAGAAAAATACCATTTACTCATCCATTTTACAAGTTACTTTCAATAGAAGGTCCAAATCAAATAATTAGAAATAATATACTTAATTTCTTCATTTTCCAAAATAGCAGTATTAATATTTAAAATATTACTTATCTAATCCAAATCATATAAATTCCTTATTATTTCACAACTATCAACTTTATAATTCAAATATAGAAAATAATCTAATAATTATAAAATTGGATAATAATCATAACTCGTCTCAAATTCAATAAATCACAACTTGCCTTAATTATCTTTAATAAAATAATTTCTGAAATTAAGGCTATAAATAACTATATGATTTGAGACTTGATCATAATAAGACTTTTCAACAGTTCTGGGTCTTACAGGCTTCATCAAATACACCATCAGAAACACCAACTTCTCAGGAACAAGGATCAACTCTTGATCCAACAATTGGAACCCAAAAATAGTAACAAAGGAAAAACTGATCCTGCATGGGGCCATTGTAAACAAGTTGTGGATAAAGGAAAAACTGTTCTGTTATGTATTTATTGCGAGAAGCTTATTAGGGGTGGATGAATTAACCGGGTTAAGCATCATTTGGCTGAAAAAGGCGAAGATATTGAGGCATGTCGAAAGGTGCCAGCTGTGGTGAGACACCAATTCAATCAAAACATTGAAGATCTTTGAACTAAGAAAAGAAAAACTCAAAAAAAAAATATGCAGAAAGTTATAATGCTTATGATGAAGTGGAAAGGGAATTTGATGAGATTGAACGTAATGAGATGCGACAACAACAAACATCAAGAATTCCAGCACCTAGCTCTAGAAAGGGAGTTGGAAAACAACTCAAGGGATTACAATTCTTTTTTCCACCGGCAACAACACCTGGAGCTCAACCAACTATCAAAAGTGTTCTCCAAAGCAAAGAAATTATGGAGAAGTGTGATATTGCTATTGCAAGATGGATGATGGATGCCTGTGTGCCATTCAATGCGGTTAATTCAGCTTATTATCAGCCGATGATCGATACTATTGCAAACATGGGTGCAGGGTATAAAGGGCCAAATTATGGAAGAGTTCGTGGATATTTGTTGAGTAAATTGGTTGAAGATGTAAAGAAGATGATTGAAGATTATCGTGTGATTTGAAAACCAACTGGATGTACTATCATGGCTGATGGATGGACTGATCGTTGTAGGCGTACTTTAATTAATTTCTTGGTTTATTGCCCTAAAGGAACTGTTTTCCTAAAGTCAGTTGATGCTTCTCATATCTTGAAAACTGTTGATGCTTTGTCTAAGTTGCTTAGGGATTTTGTGTTATTTGTTGGTCCTAAAAATGTTGTACATGTAGTGACGGATAATGCTGCAAATTACGTTGCTGCTTGAAGGTTGTTGGAATCGGAGTTTTCTAGATTGTATTGGTCTCCTTGTGCGGCACATTGTGTTAATCTGATGTTGCGGGATATTGGGAAGTTAGTGGAAGTGAGTGAAACTGTGTCACAAGCTTCAATGATTACGAAGTTTATCTATAATCACTGCCATCCTTTGTACTTGATGAGAAAGTTCACAGGCGGACGAGAAATACTTCGTCCAGCTCCAACTCGATTCGCCACTAATTTTATTTCTTTGCAAAGTATTTTGGCTCAAAAGGATGCATTGAGAGCTATGGTGACATCTAGAGAATGGACAAGCTCAACTTACTCTAAAGAAGCCAAAGCAAAAAAGTTTGTGGATCAAGTCTTAGATTCTAAATTTTGGAATCAATGCACTGATATTGTTAAGCTTAATGAGCCACTTGTTCGTGTATTGCGTATTGTGGATAGTGAAGATAGAGCTGCAATGGGTTTCCTTTATCAAGCTATTTATAAGACTAGGAAAGAGATGGTGAAGAAGTTTCAAAAAAGAAAGAAGGTTGTTGATCCATATTTGAAGATTTTAGATTCACGTTGGGATTTACAACTTAAAAGAAACCTTCATGCTGCTGGTTATTGGTTAAATTCAGCTTTTCGATTTAATGCTACAGAATTTGAAAAGCACAAGAAAACAACTTCTGTCCTACTAGATGTCATTGAGAGATATGCTTACGGTGATGTAGATTTGATTTCTAAATTGATAAGTGAGATGAGAATCTTTAAGAATGCTGAAGGAGACTTTGGAAGACAGTCTACAGTACGTGAGCAAAGCATAGTGATGCCTGGTAATTTTTTTTTATTAAAATTAGTCTTTTATGATTGTGATATGTTTATGATTTGATTTTATGATTGTGATATATTATTTCCTTTTGATGTTAAGATCAATGGTGGGAATCTTATGGATATGGAGCATCAAACTTGCAAAAGTTAGCGATTCGTGTTTTGAGTTAAACTTGTAGTTCTTCAGGCTGTCAGCGTAACTGGAGCATTTTTGAACACATTCACTCAAAGAAAAGGAATCGGTTAGAGTATCAAAAGCTTAATGATCTTGTTTATATTCATTACAACTTAAGGCTACAACAAAGGTACTTTTTATTATTCTTTCTTGAAGGCATTATTTAAAATTTTTAGTCATAATAAGAATAATCAAGTTAATTGATAATATAGGAATCGAATGAGAAAAGCAAATTTACGATCCAATTTGTCTTGATGCATTTGAGGATCATTCGAAATGGATAATAGAAGATTCACGACCATTTTTAACCCCTGAAAAAGTTGATGCGTTACGGAATGATCTTGCAAATATGTCTCTTCAATCAGCTTTAGATGATTTGGGTATGTTTTTGTTAGGGATGATTTTGTAATTCTTTAACCAAATATTTTGCCTTATTATTGATTATGATTTGCGAAACATTATTGAAATGCTAGATCAATTGAATCTGGAAGATGATCGAGATGATGATGAAGCTAATAATAATTCTGTGAAAAATACAAATCAGAATGAAACCAATCAGGATGTAGCTCCAGATTTGTCAGATGAAAAAAGATATCCAGACTTTGAAATTACTCCTTGGATATAATCCATAAATTGTTATTTTCATTGTGTTAAATTGATTTGTTTATGTAATAGTACTAACAAATTTTATGTTTATTTTCGTATTACTTATTTTTAAGATTTGAGACTTAATGTTTATTAAAATGTTATTAGAGATATGTTTTTTAACTGTTAATTTTTAAGTTTTTAGCTATTTTATATGTTTTACTTATGTGGGACCGGGTTAACTGGTTCAACCAGTAATTCACCAGTTGAACCAATGACCCAGTGACCTAGTAATCTGACCGGTTCGATCACCGGTTCAGTTCTGACAACTATGATATAAAGTACCATTCAAATTGCAATAAATCTAGAAAAAGCAAAAGAAATCAAAATATCAAATTTAGAAAATGAAAACATGAATGCCTGAATCTTATGTATTTAGCTAATAGTTGTAGCAACCAAAAACATATAACAGACATATAAGCCAAATTGAGAACAAATTAAGAAAACCATATGCTATAGCAAAGCAGATTCAAAACAGATAAAAAGTAACAAAGCAGATTTAAGAGAGAGCAATGGAAAATATACTATTAACAAAGAATTAATCTTTTGGGAAGAAAAAGATACTTTCACAAAGTAAAATTAGTTGGTCAGAATATAAAATGGAAAAGTACTAACATATAACAAATGATACTTGATGCAATAAAGCTATATAAATCAGCCATTGAAATCAAGCAGTAATAACCTCAACTTGTGGCAAAATCATCTGCACCTTTCAAAAATTTGGGAAAAACTGAATTAAAAGATAAGAAAAAAGGCTAAAAGCCTAAGACTAATGCTAAAACTCTATTTGGATGAAACACTTTTAATCTTCAAGCTCAACAAAAATGAGTAACATATTAAAAAATATGTTCTAATTTCAGTAATGTTTTTAAATTTTTGCCAAAGTTGCATATACATCATAGCATATACCAATTAATTTACTATATCATATATAGCAAACATAACACACTTTCATGCGTGTGCAGAATGGGAATGCAGTATTGGACCAATGAAACAGACCAAAAGGGAATGGTAGATTATGCATGGGACGTGAATAAATTGCTGTAACCAAGTTAAATACTATATTTTGACATTCATTTTCATGTAGCTCACTGGTCTCAAACTTTCATGGTTTTCAAATTTTATTGACGAACATTAGTTTTGAATGTGAAATCACTAAAAGAAGCCATTTAGATAAAGGAAAAATTGGTAAAATTGTGTGTTGAGACAAAATGAGTTACAGTCATTCTCCTATATTACATTACACAGAGAACATTTTGAAAGTGAGCCATCCCAAAAATATTCATTTTTAAATGAAGTTTAACATGGTAAACCAAATAGGCATGCAAATGAAATATCTCATAATAGCAATGGATATGAAGTTTCTTTAAATTCCCACAGCCAATAGGTATACCACATATCCCCAAGGTTTAAGTAATCTACTTGTTGAAGACTTTATAGGAACTTGCATCCTTCTCCATCCTGAAGAAGACCAACATCAATAATTCTTTGATAGTAAAGTAATGTCAACTCAAGAAGACGTCTGCCAATAGAAAGCCAAACTTAGCACAACAAACAAAAAATAAACAGAGAAACACACATAGCAAACAATGAAAAACTTGACCAAATGTAAATATAAAGAGCCCAAACATGTGTCCCATGCTTCCTTATGTTGCCTATTTATTAATGGTTAATTCATTCCTTATTTTACATACATACTGGCAAGATCTTCCAATGGATTCTAGCCCCAAAGCTCGAATGTTGTGACATCCATTGACTTCAAGATGTGGAAGTTCCTTGCATCTGGTAGCAATTGCTTCCAAAATCTTGTGACTTAATATTAGATTCCTTAACTTCTTGCATCCATTACCAATGGCAAACAAACTCCTGAAATTAACAATTATTCAAAGAAAGGAGATTATTGACTAAAGCAGGAAAAATTGATAGAATTCTTGGCAGAATCCAAAATTTAACAATCGGAGACGTGAGGAAAGATTGTGCAATTGCATGCAACACTTATGGGTCATACAAATGGAGCTAAATAAACAATATAGCTAAGCTTATCTCACTAAATGTGATTGAAGAGTATCAAAGCAGTATCAACATTATAAATAACATGTTAAATCATATAATGATTGGTTGCATGATAATAGTTGAAAGACACAAAGCATCATATGGTACACACAACATGGTCAATAATTTAATAAAAAATAGCAGCATTCATTTACATATATGGTGCATTCTTTCTAATTTACAATCTTCGGGATCTGATCATTCTTGACTATCTGGTTAAAAACAAAACCAGAAAACTTGTTGTCTCCACTTTCATTATATTTTCCATTAGAGTAATAACTAAGAATACAAGCCAGAATACAGGGTAGTAGACGTACATTCCAAAATTATAAAGAGAAATGGTATATTAGCAATACAAATTTTATGTCAAAGAGCACACATCTTATAATGATGATAGCAGCGACTACATATTGGTTCTTTATTTTTTTGCAGCTCATCTCTTTATCTGAACATCCATACAATCACTTAGATTCTCTGCCAAATCAAAATCAAGTCTCACAAAAAAAAACTACAAACCCAATCAATTAGTGAGACTTTAAGTAATAAGCCAAACTAAAAGTGTGACCCATAAACCTTACAATGACAAAAATTAAAATACCTATAAAATAGATAATAAATCATCAATAGTTTACCTCATTAGCAAGCTTCAAATATGGTATACCCTTGTAAAAATTTCAGATTCATCTAATGCATTTGGTCTTCAATCCATGTCCCTGGAATTTTAAATACATTATATAAAATTAAAAGACATGAATCATAAGATAGTACTTACAATAATAAATAATAATAATAATAATTTCATTTTATTTACCCAAAAAAAGAAAGATTAAATAAAACTAAGTGCTAGTATCCATGTAAAAAGCAGCTTCAGGTGAGTAATTTTGTATCAACAATTGATGATTATCTTTGGCTCTTTTGGAGCTTATAAGAACAAAAGGAACTCCCATTTTGAAGCAGAAGTGAGGTGGGCATTGTGCATACAAAAGCAGTTATACATGTAACACCCTCACTATCAGAAGTCACGCTTCTGGCTGCGCTACTCTGATAGCAAGAAGTATTACGACTACTTTACATACTAAATATTAAAATAGGAGCCTGTGACTCGACACTGTATCGCTAATTTCTTTGAAAAAAACCAGAAATAAATACTTTATCTTAAGGAAAATATAAGCAGGCATAGTTTCATATACAAGACTCCTTACGTAATAACTCAATATATTATACATATAAAACATACAATTCCTATCCCTCTTACAAACTTGTAATAACAAAGACGAAGGAAGAAAATAATCTAATTAATACAACAGCATATAAACCAAACGCAGTATAACTCTTCTTAATGCTTCCTCATCCGGTTCCTGAAAAGGTAAAGCTGTAGGGGGGTTGAGAACCTAACCACATGGTCTCACCATGGAATTTCAAAGTTGTCATAAGAAGATATTTAATAAGAAAACTATTCTCAAGCTCAGTGATTATCGTTGCCTTATGAATCTTTTAAAACCCGTAGGAAATCGTTCAAAACTTTTTCAAAGAAACAATGGTTAATCTTTCAGAAATAAAAAACATTTCCTTTCTTATAAGAAAATCTCAATTAGAAACCAACCACGCAATCAAATAACACAGTCATTAATTCAGCACCAAAATTCATTCTCAAATGTAGCATGCCATGACAAACACAGGCAAGACAGACAAGGAAAGCACAAGTAGGTAGCAGTTACAGCAAATAGTTCAAGTAGCAGTTAAGAACAGTTTAGCAATTAGGCAAACCAAAACAAGTTCAAACCCAAGCATAGCATACAAATGCATACGATGCATGTCTGTTCTATGGCTGATGAGGCTCATCTGTCGGTTATCCAGCCAACCCGACAAGTCTGAATTGTCCTTAGACTGTCCCCCGACGTGCATCCCCAAGAGTCTATGCATAGATTTTTCTTAAATAATCAATATTGCTCAATGTGGGTAACATTCCCGGGAATTTATATAGTGCCCGGTCACACTTACGTCGTAGGGTCAACAGAGTATCGAGTTTTCAACCTGGTACACGTGGTGGCAGGCCATGGTACTTTATTTAGGGAACCTCGTATCTCAGATAATTCAAATTCATAAGCCAAATGAATAATTCAAAGTTCATATCTCAACATTCTCAACATTCTCAACATCATAATCATTCATCAATCCAAACCTCATTTCCAAATTCATTCAAAAACTATATTTCAAAGAAAATCCTCATCATCCTTCTTTCCATTCCGTCTGTTAACAATCCCAATTTGAAATGTAATTCTTTCTTTGATAAATAAATCAATCTTAAAACATATAATATTTAAAAACAAATCTTTTTAATTAATTACTTCAAATAAAACTTCTAATTTTATAAAATTTCGTCAGCATCTCCTCTAAAGCTTAGACACTGCCACCCTTTTTGGGTCCCAACCAAACCAAACCAAACTCCTGTTAATCAGTCAAATCACTTCCAATAACCATTATCACAACAACACTCAATCCAAGGAAATTGAAAATCCAGAATTCAATCAACCAATCCTATAAATCGCAATTTAAACCGACTTCAACCAACAGCATCAATCAATAGTTAAGAATTCTCGGTCTTCTCAAACAGTTTCAAACCAAACCATCCCTCAAGCACTTTTCAAATCATTTCCAAAATAGCAAATCATTCTCAATAAATAACCCGTTTTCAAATATCAAGTCTTTTCCAAATTTATTTTAAAATCAAAATCCGTTATCAAATCGGGTTTAATATCAAATCAAATTTTAATAATAAATCTTTTCTAAAATCAAACCATTTCCAAAATTAACCTAAAAGGCAATAATAAATCTTCTCTAATAATTCAAGGAAAACCACTTTAACAACATCAATCAACTAATCTAAATATCTAACTTTCTCAATCAAACTAATAATCTCATTCAACCAAAACATCTCATTTTAAATCATAAGACTCACGAAATCACAACAATGTATTTTACGCGTTAATATCAATTTATAACAATCCTGTAATGTAAAATAGATTTAAGAAAAATCCTACCTCAAAGAACCAAACCCGCAGCGATTTTAATACGATAAACCCTCTTTTCATCTTATTCTGCAGCAGCTACAACTCTCACGCAACTAGAACGGCAGTGGCCATGGTTGCAGCAAAATGGAAGATTCAAATTGGATAGCAATTAAAAGCAATTACAACCTGGGGAGTCAAGACCAAGTAAGGACTAGAATTAAAATCAGAACATGAAAACCATGGCAGTGATAAAACAGGACATACGAATTGACCAAACCTAAGGGAAAGATCAGACCAGTACCATTTGTACCAAGATAACAAAATCAAAACTAGCAGCAGCTTCAGCAGCCCCGCAGGAACACTAGCGTCAATACTCAACCTAACAGTAGCAGAAAATAGGATAAAAGAAAAGTAAAAGTAAAAGCGAAGGACCTAAAGCAAAATAGAGGCAGCAGAGATACCTCTATCAGTGACTAATGGCAGCGACACAAACCAAGGTTCCAGCGGCCACAGCACCGTTCCCGGCGGCCAGAAGCTCAGCGACGGCAATTGTAACAACCACGCAGTGACAATAATCTTTCCGAAACCCACAAGAACAGAGACCAACCTAAAAAAGAAAACCCTTACCGGCAATGGACCTCAGCTACGACAACACCATTTTTCGGCGACACCGGCTCAGCAACCCACCTCCAACGGTGGCGACGGAGCTTGCGATGGTGGCGGCTGGGTTCGACCACAACGGCAACACCATTTGTGATGATGACGGTGACGGGACTCGCGGCTCCTCACGGCGGCGACATGGGCAGCTTCATCCTCTCCCATTCGCGACAACCTCGACGGTGGTGGAAGTTAGTGGCGACGGCGACAGGTTCGGCGGTGACAAGAGCCACAGTGGCGGCGCAAAACGGCGGTCCTTTTCGCGCGGTCCTCCTCGGCGCTGGCGCAAACGGCGTCGCGTCGGCGACGCGACGCGATGCGACGGCGATCCTGAGCAGTGTGCGGCTCCCTCGTGACACTCTCTTTCTCTCTCAGATATCCTCTCTCTCCTCTATCAGCAGCGGCGGTGATGGTGGCAGTGACACCCACCGCGCCGCCTCACTCCTTCCTTCCTCGGCCCCCCTTCCTTCTTCCCCTTTCTTTCTTTTTGTTTCTTTTTTTTTTGAAGTTGTTGCTGTGTGTGTAAAGGGTGTAGTGCGTTGTGTATGTGTTGTGGTGAGTAAGGAGAGTGGCGGTAGGTGTGGGTGAGGTGAGTGTGTGGTTAGAAATTAGGGTTAGGAATAGTTTAGTAATTTTGAATAAAATTAGGGGTAATAGAATAATTGAAAACCTATTTTAATCCAATAATAATATTTATAAAAATACTATCTAATTATCAAATTATGATTTATTTTCGAATTAGTACTCAAATTCAAGAATTAGAGATAATATATTTTTCGAATTTCCAGAACTTTAAATCATAAATAGGAAAATAATCCATGGGTATAGAGTTTGGATAAAAACCTTAATTTATTTCAAGTCCAATTAATTGCCTTCAATTATTTTTAATAAAAATAATTTCTGAAATTAAAACCATAAATAAATATATAATTTGAGATTGATTCAAAATAGGACTTTTCAAAAATCTTGGGTCTTACAATACACAAAAATGCATTACGAACTATAAAGCTATCATAAACACTAACTGATGAATGAGAAAGAGAGAGATGGAGAAAGTGACCTAAATATTGGAAAACTCCAACATCCATTCACGCTTGAAAATCTAATGCAAACCAAAAGGTAGACCAATGGAGAAACCCTCAACTCTACCCTTCCAATCACTCAAAACTCGTCACTGATTGCCCTGACGTAGTGGAGGATGCCGCAAAGAGCAAGAAAACTAAGGAAACCTTGGCAAGGGGAATTCCTTGCAAGGTCTAACTGCATCTTCTACAATCGAAAGAGGAAAATTCGCAACGTTGAGGAACAGATTGGAAATAAAAAATGGAGAAGAAATTAGAGTATTACCTTGTAAGGTAGAGCATCAGAAAACTGCTCGAGGCAAAGGTACATCTAGGGGTGAGCACGGTAGCGGGTACCCAATTACCCGTTCGAACTCGAACCGAACCAATTAAATTGGTTATGAAACAAACGGGTAATCGGGTCTAACCCAAACCAAACCGATGGCTTTTGTTAGTGATTGGTTCGGGTATCGATTTTGGGGGTGTGGAACCCGAACCAACCCGCGAACCCGATCATATATTAATTAAATAAAAAAAATAAAAAAATAAATATGGCTTTTTCGTTAGACAATAATTATTCATTATTAATATGTTTGGACTTTAATGAGTTTAGTTTTTAATGTATTTGGTGTTTAACATGTTTGAATTATTTCTATTGATGTTACATGTTTATTGTACTTGTTGAATTTTTAAGATAAAAATTTGGATTTTTTTTATGAATTTCAAAGTCATCGGGTACCCAATTACCCGAACCGAATCAATCAATTCTTAATCGGTTTGGTTTGGTTCGGGTACATGTACAAATGCAAATCCGAACCAAACCGAACCAATTACATTTTGATCGGTTCGGTTCTAATTTTACCATAAACCCGAACCAAACCGACCCGTGCTCACCCCTAGGTACATCTCGCCAAGGGATTGGCAGGCAGGGAGCAAGTCCTTTCCCAACAAGTATTTTAGTAGAACTTCATAATCGATTCGGATTCAGAGCCATTTGAAGGCTTCGACGTATCTCCTTTGTTCATGTGAATGTCGCCAATGACGTTGACCTAACGCGCCTCCTTGCGGCGGTTATCCTAAGCCCTAGCGCTCTGGTATGAGTGATAAACCCCATTTTTAGAGTTTATCTTGTGCTTAATCTAGTGGATTTTATCCATTATTCTCACACATATTCATACAATTCGCATGTTTTACGTTTTCCTTCCTGATTTTGTGCTATGATTGAAAACATGCTTCTTTGGCCTTATATTTGCTAATCTTAATCCTCTCTTATTACCATTCGATGCCTTGATATGTGTGTTAAGTGATTTCAGGGTTTATAGGGTAGGAATGACTTAGAGGATGAAAAGGAAGCATGCAAAAGTAAAAGGAATACAAGAAACTGAAGGAACTGCTAAAGCTGTCCAACCTGACCTCTTGGTACTAAATCGACCATAACTTGAGCTACAGAGCTCCAAATGAGGCGGTTTCAGTTGCGTTGAAAATGAAGATAGATAATGCGCACGCGTGAATCACGCGCATGCGTGACCTAGCAAAAATCCAATCCACACCCACGCGTGGACGACGCTCACGCGTGACTTTGCCGCGTGCTGGACGTATCAGAAATCGTTGGGGGCGATTTCTGGGCTATTTTTGACCCAGTTTTCGACCCAAAAACATAGATTAGAGGCTATAACGTGGGAGAATCAATCCATTCATAAAACAACATTCATATTCACAATTTTAGGTTTTAGATGTAGTTTTAGAGAGAGAGAGGCTCTCTCCTCTCTCTTAGGATTTAGGATTAGGATTCCTCTTAAAGGTTAGGTTTACTTCTTCTTCATTCCAGGTTCAATGTTCCTTTAATTTATATTTCTCTTCTACTTTTATTTACTCAATTACTTTAGTTTCTCTATTTCACTTGCTAATTACTTATGTTCCCAAATTGGCTTATGAACTCTTCATGTTAGAATTGATTTTCTTATTTAATACAAATTGAGGTATTTCAAATTTATGATTGCTTTCTTTTATTTATGATATAAATATTTTGGATTTTTTCCCTTTTGGCTTTGGTGGAGTAATTGGTGACACTTGAGTTATCAAACTCAGCTGTTGATTGAAAATTAGAATTTGTTGATTGATTTGGATCCCTCTAAAGCTAGTCTTTCCATAGGAGTTGACTAGGACTTGAGGAATCAAGTTGATTAGTCCACTTGACTTTCCTTTATTTGGTAAGAGTTAACTAAGTTGGAGCAATAAACAATTCTCATCACACCTGATAAGGATAACTAGGATGGGATTTCCAGTTCTCATACCTTGCCAAGAGTTTTTCTAATTATTAATTTATTTTTCTTGCCATTTAAATTAATTGTTCCTTATTTCAAAAACCCAAAAACATACCCTTTTCCATAACCAATAATAAACACACCTCCCTGCAATTCCTTGAGAGACGACCCGAGGTTTCAATACTTCTGTTATCAATTTTATTGGGTTTGCTTAAGTGAAAACCAAAACTTTTGTACGAAAGAATTCTCTGTTGGTTTAGAAACTATACCTACAACGTGATTATTTTTATAAAATTCTTTACTAGCAAGAATCTAATCGTCAAAATGGTGCCGTTGCTGGGGAATTGCAAATGTGTGCCTTATTATTGGTTATTGTAAATATTTTATTTTGCTTGTTTATTCGTTTTTATTTTTTTTTGTTTTTAATTTTTATTAGCTACTATGAGTTCTCACCCCCGTCGCTTTGAGTTGGTTCTAATGTTGTTGAAAGGAATGGAAGCTATAACAGGAACATGTGTCAAGGTCAAAACGATCACAGATGGAAGGAGCCATGAGGATCTGATCAACCCTTTCGGTAACAACACCTTCCAAGATACCATGGACAACGACCATCCTACAATGCATGCCAAGACAATAGTTATGGTGGACCTTTTCGTGACAAACCACCTCCACCAAGTTACTATGGTCAAGAGCCATTCCGAGGTGCATACCAATATGATAGATATGGTAGACCCCCTTGTAGTTACCAACAAGCCCCATCATATGCCAATGAACCACCTCCTTAACATAGCTTTGAACCACCATACTCACAAGCCACCTACAACCATTCACCTCCATATGACCCTAACCCTTACCTACCCCAATTCCAATCTAATTACCCCCAAGAACCACTACTTCCATATGCACCATGTCCATATCCATCAACCAAGAATCACAAGCTCGCCTCAAGGAAACAGTAGATCAATTTCATGCAACTCTTCATCAACTGGAGCAAGCGATAAATCAATTAGCTTTCCGAAGTTTGGACACTCAAGGAACCCCCATGGCTTCATGTGGAGAATCTAATGAAGAAAGTAGCATGAAGGAGATACTAGAAACTCCGGTCGACAGTAAGGAGCATGACTTTGTACTAGAACAAGTGGAGGAAGCCGTAATCGTTAAAGAGGAAGAAGTGGTTGAAGACTTAGGAGATGCGGAACATCTATGGGAAAGCCCAGTCATAGAGCCCCCTTCTAAGGAGTTTGAATTTGATGTTGAGGAGGGTGTACAACCTCCAAGGCATATCATGGTTGAAGACTTTGAAGGGGATGATCAAGAAATGGATTCAATCATTGATGAATTCTTATCTACATTTGAATACTCTCCCATTGGACTTGACATGGAGATTAAAGAAGAAGAAGCACAACCTCCCATGCCCTTGGTGAACAATGAAGAAGAGATCGATTTGAAAGAAAGCTACCAAGAGGAAGAGGTTGATATTGAAGAAGCTTGCAAAGAGGTAGAAGTTGTCAAGGAAGAACTCAAAGGGATAGAGCTGGAAATCACCTTGCCAAAGATGTTGGAGACCTCTCCCCCAAAGCCATCACCATCCATTCCTTCATTCAAGTGGGTAAATCTTTCATCTCTAAGCTTAATTAGCCCACTTGAATATGCTTTGCTCGAGACAGATGGTCAGCTTAGAGCTCTTTGTGGCTTTAAGAGTAAGAGGGAGATGGTTAGTGGTAAGAATTGTCATACAAGGTTCAATATGGTTGCATGCTCCAAATTGAAGTACAAAGGTTGGTATAATTCTCAATTGAATGGGTCTAGAAAGTTTTTTGGATTTCTCAGTGAGAATTCCGATTGCTCACCACCCAAGTGGAAAAATGATGATCAACAAGAAGACGGGTGCAAAAGCAAGGTTTGGGACCCCAGAATTCATTCTAGCAATCAACACTCTTGGGGCCTTGTCACTTGCTTTAACTTGCTTGAAGGCTTTATGCAACTAGTGTGGGATCCCGGAGGCTATTAGAATTACAAACACTGGTGGGGATTCCTGGATGAGTTCAAGCACAAGCCACCATAACAAGGGACTCACCAAATGTCCAACTTAAGGACTTTAATTAAAACTACTAGGTGGGAGATAACCCACCATGGTATATTCCTTCCTTTTTGTTCTTAGTTTTATTTTATTTTATTTTTAATTGTGTTCATTCATAATTTTTGCATAGTCATATGCATTCTGCATTTTGCATTCTGCATTAAAAAAAAGGGGGATCGACGCGCAAGCGTCAACGACGCGCACGCGTCGTATGTGTTTGCGCAACTAGACAGTGAGTTGCGCAAAAGACGCGCCGGAGGGGTGCGTGAAGCACAAGCCACCCTACGTGTACGCATACCTCACGCGTATGCATCCCCTGCAGAAGCTCAACCCACGCATAAGCGTCGGCGATGCGTACGCGTGGGATGAAAATCGGCGTAAAGAGCACCTGAACAGAGAGTTGTGCTGCCCTTGCGATGGAACTGTGCTAGTGGCACAAAAATCATTCCACACGAACGCGTCCCTGATGCGTACACGTCATTTCGCTTTCAGACCACCCACGCGTATGCGTGATGCACGCGTACGCGTCACGCCCTGTTTTTAAATTCTTACTTCTTTCTTCTCTCCTTTCTACTTCTTTCTTCATTCTTTCTTACTTTCTTCTTCTTCATCTTTTTAACTTCTCATCCTTCTTCACTTTCATTCTATTTTACTTAATTGCATATTTTCATTCATTGCATTTTAATTTTGTGCTTATTTTTTTTTCTTTCTAAAGTTATTCTTTTTACATTGATGTCACATGTTCTTATTCAACTGTTGTGTCTTTTCTAGTATTATTTTGGTGCTTAGTGACTTGTTTTACATTATTGGGCGATATTATTTATTTGTCAAATGCCAATTTGTATGATACATGTGTTCCTTTTGTAGTGACATGAATTTATATTGCATTCTCCCCATTGTTGCAACTTTTGCACTATTGATATGCTATTTGCTTCCACTATTTTCTCACTTGCATGTTGTAGCTACCATGTAATTGAGAACCTTATTATTTGGCATTAACACCATATTTTATTTGTTTTCTTATCTTTATTTCTAGGTTACTTTTCTTCCTTTTCCTCTTCTTTCAGGATGGCCACTGAAGAAGGGAAAGGAAAAACTTCTAAATGGGGAGACAAACAAGTCCATCTGCACAATCTTTGGAGAAAAGCGTCAGTTGGAGCCACCCATCCACTTGCACATCTCAACATGCACCGAGGACGGTGCAATCTTTAAGTATGGGGAGGTCGATACCGACTTCCGTGGGTTAGTTATTTTCTTCTCAACACCAATGTTTTATTTTCTTTGTTTGTTCATGGTTGCATTTGCATGTTTGATTGCATGTTTGCTTGATTTTGTGTTTATTTTACCACCACTTGGTTAAAGTAATATTTTCTTTTACAAGAAACTTTTTATAACATTTCACTAATTTGATTTAAAATTTTTGATATACTTGTTTGAAGGAATATTATATTTGAACATTGTTTAGAGCTCGAACACACAAAACCTGTGAGATTTTTGAGCTTATTTGAATTGGTTGCATTTTTTTAACCAATAGTTTATTTTTAGTATGTGTTGTTCTCTCTGAAATTGTGATCTTTGTCTTGCTTAATTCTATATTTCCATTGTTTGATGTATGCATACACTTATATGATTGAGGCCTTTGTTTCACTAAGATTACATACCCATATGGCCTTACCCTTTCATTATCCTTTGCAAACCAATGTTGAGCCTATTATACCCCTTTGTTCTTTACTTTAGCTCATCACTAACTCTAAGCAGAAAATAATAATGTCCTTAATTTGAATCCTTGGTTAGCTTAGACTAGTGAGAGTGCTCATGAATTAAGTGTGGGGAAGTTGGATTTGGAAATGTTTGGTTTAAGAATTGGGTGTTATATATCTTTATGAAAATGTGAAAGAAATATTTAGGACATGTTCATGCATTCAATAATTTAATCATATGCATTGAGAAAAATAAATTGGGTACATACTCATGTATTAAATGTTTAAACCATATGCGTTGGTACCTTTGTATATAATTCATCAAAAAGAAAAAAAAAGAGAAAAACAAAAGAAAAATAAAAGAAAAAAATATATAAAAAAAGAAAAGAAAAGAAAAGAAAAAGAGCAAATAATAAAAGGGGACGAAATGCCCCAAAGTAAATGGTGAAAGCAATGCATGTGTACTGTACTCAAAATAGGATGCAAGAATATGTAGAAAACATGGTTAATGGATAGTTAGGTTATGTATTGTAATTACATGGATTGTCTTAAGTTAGGTGGGAAAAGTTTAAGTTAATTAAGGATTCAGATTTTAGTCCACTTGGCCAAATACAATCCTACATTGACCCTAACCCCATTACAACCCTTAAAAGATCTCTTGATATGTGTATTTGTGCATTAAATTTTTGTTGATTGTTAGATGAAGAGCAAGCCTTAGAAAGCAAGATTAGTAGAGAATTAAGAGATCGAACCTTAAACACCTGAGCGATTAGAGTGCATACACTTCCAGTGAGGGTTTGATGCTCGATTCTTTGTTCCCGGCTTTCATGAGCTATTTTCTTCTTCAAGTCTATTTGTACTTCATTTTTATGATTTGAATTAGTGAAATCCAGTTCATATTTGTTCTTGAAAGATTTATTTACTTTTCACCAAGTAGGTAGAAATATTTTGCATGTAGTTGCATTCATATAGATAGGTTGTCGTTCATACTTTCTACCATTCCTCTTCACTCTTATAGTTTCTCTTGAGCTTAGCATGAGGACATGCTAATGTTTAAGTGTGGGGAGGTTGATAAACCCCATTTTTAGAGTTTATCCTGTGCTTAATCTAGTGGATTTTATCCATTATTCTCACACTTATTCATACAATTCGCATGTTTTACGTTTTCCTTCCTGATTTTGTGCTATGATTAAAAACATGCTTCTTTGGCCTTATATTTGCTAATCTTAATCATCTCTTATTACCATTCAATGTCTTGATATGTGGGTTAAGTGATTTCAGGGTTTATAGGGTAGGAATGGATTAGAGGATGAAAAAGAAGCATGCAAAAGTGGAAGTAATACAAGAAACTGAAGGAACTGTTAAAGCTGTCCAGCCTGACCTCTTGGTACTAAATCGACCATAACTTGAGCTACAGAGCTTCAAATGAGGCGGTTTCAGTTGCATTAAAAAGCTAAATTTTGGGGCTTCACAACAATATATAATTTGTCATAGCTGCCCTGAAGATAGATGATGCGCACGCGTGGATCACACGCACGCGTGACCTGGCAAAAATCCAATCCACACCCACGCGTGGACGACGCTCACGCGTGACTTTGCCACGTGCTGGACGTATCAAAAATCGATGGGGGCGATTTCTGGGCTGTTTTTGACCCAGTTTTCAGCCCAAAAAATACAGATTAGAGGCTATAAAGTGGGGGAATCAATCCATTCATAAAACAACATTCATATTCACAATTTTAGATTTTAGATGTAGTTTTAGAGAGAGAGAGGCTCTCTCCTCTCTCTTAGGATTTAGGATTAGGATTCCTCTTAAAAGTTAGGTTTACTTCTTCTTCATTCCAGGTTCAATGTTCCTTTAATTTATGTTTCTCTTCTACTTTTATTTACTCAATTAATTTAGTTTCTCTATTTCACTTGCTAATTACTTATGTTTCCAAATTGGCTTATGAACTCTTCATGTTAGAATTGATTTTCTTATTTAATACAAATTGAGGTATTTCAGATTTATGATTGCTTTCTTTTATTTATGATATAAATAATTTGAATTTTTCCCCTTTTGGCTTTGGTGGAGTAATTGGTAACACTTGAGTTATCAAACTCAGCTGTTGATTGAAAATTGGAATTTGCTGATTGATTTGGATCCCTCTAAAGCTAGTCTTTCCATAGGAGTTGACTAGGACTTGGAGAATCAAGTTGATTAGTCCACTTGACTTTCCTTTATTTGGTAAGGGTTAACTAAGTGGGAGCAATAAACAATTCTCATCACACCTGATAAGGATAACTAGGATGGAATTTCCAGTTCTCATACCTTGCCAAGAGTTTTTCTAATTATTAATTTATTTTTCTTGCCATTTAAATTAATTGTTCCTTATTTCAAAAACCCAAAAACATACTCTTTTCCATAACCAATAATAAACACATCTCCCTGTAATTCCTTGAGAGACGACCCGAGGTTTCAATACTTCGGTTATCAATTTTATCGGGTTTGCTTAAGTGACAACCAAAACTTTTATACGAAAGGATTCTCTGTTGCTTTAGAAACTATACCTACAACGTGATTATTTTTATAAAATTCTTTACTAGCAAGAATCTAATCGTCAATGCACCTCATTCAGCTCCGAGTCCTGGAACGGCATCACTGAATGGCTGGTTGTCTGGTGACAAAGAAATCTGAGATGAAGAATAATAGAATCAGATAATGAAGAAAAGAACCCTTCGTTATCTCGCACATATGCTATCCCTTGACCTATTGACTACCCTGAAAAGATGCCAGCACACATTATTAAGCAACAAAGCAAGATGTTAGATATGGCATGAAATTAAAGAGGGATCATTGAAATATAGACTCAAAAAAATAGAATACAGAAAATGAGGTGGAAAACGGTAACGTAACGTCACTGGGAAGAGAAGGAACAGTAATAGCTTCTGGATTTGAATAGAAGCTTGGGAAGGAAAGGGTGACAATAAGAGTGGCAAGCATGAGATCTGAAGAAGAAGAGAGAAACAGAAATAGATAGTGGAAAAAAATTGAAGATGAAAGAAATAGAGGTGGTGGAATCGAAGAAGAAGAAAGAAGAGGCGAGGAGAAAATAAAAACAAAAACAGAAATAATTGATGAAATATTATTCTTTTTCAAATTGTTACTTTGAATTCAAAATTTGAAATTTGAAATTTGGGGTACTGTTAATGTTAAATAATGACATTATTTACATAAATAGTGACTTGCAAGCTTGTAGTATTATGTACATATGAATGGTGATATATCCATGAGAGAGAATATGGCAAGAAGGATATAAATATATGGATTTATGAATAATTGAATATGAATATAATATTTGAAGCAAGTGTTAGAAAAGCTATGGGGAAGGACACGTCAGAATTCCACTATCTACGTAACCCTCTTTTCAAAAATAGTTATAGAATTACACTGCAGAGTTAATTTCATCAACTATTTATGTGTCACTTTTTGTTTAATTGTTGAATATTTAAAAAGAAATAAAATTATTAGACATTTTTTAAAGGTGTTACTTCTTCATATTACACCATATCTTTATATAAGTTTAATTTTTTATTTTAAATAAAATTTTTAATTGTTGGTCTAGTCTTCAATTTATTAGTATTTTATTTTAATTTGTTCAAATTTTCTACCATTCGTATTTTCTTTTTGGTTCATGGTTCATGTATTTGAAACATGATTTGACTTGTGTAGATTTTTGCCTCACCTCAATTTTAAATATTCATCTTATCTCTAATTTTTGTTTTTTGTAGAAGCAAATTACCTAAATCAATAAAAAAGGTCAAAACATTTGTATTCTGTTTTTATTTTTTAACGTATAAATAAAATAATTTAAAAAATAAAAATTAAAGAACGCAACATTTTTATGTATTATATATAAATCATTGTTGCTTAGCACGATTTACCACATGAACACTTTCGTTGATAAATCGTTGCTACATAAATAATTATATACATTACAAGAAAAATAATGAGTACTGTTGAATTATTTCGGATTAATTTCTCAAACATTTTTGGATCTATTGAAATGGATAGCTTAACAATTTTTTCAATATACAACAAAATATTTTAGCCTAATATAGAGATTTCAGTTAACAAAACAAAGTATGATCTAATCGAATTTTAACATGCATCAGCATTAAGCATACAAACTTCTATTTTAATATTCGCATTTGAATCTATTACCTATTGATGCAGAGACAGAATCGATTCGAAGAGGACAAGCTAGACAGTAGCTATGGTGGTGGCAGTAACGAGCAGACACGAGAGAAGCAAAGCTGGGGAGCTACGGTAATGGCTATGTGGTGCGGTGCGGTGGTTCAGAGAACGAAAAAGTTTAACGGTGAATAAGAAGAAGAAGAAGAAGAACGAAGGGGTCTCAAGGCTGGGTTGGCTGACGGCGACGGAGAGGGGGCTGTGGTGGTGGCAATGTCGGTGACGACAGAGTGTCGTTTTGGGGAGAGGGAAGGGAGAGGGAAGGAGAGGGTAGTTTTGGTGGTTTAGTGAGAGGGAAAATGAATCTGAATGAGGGGAAAAGGGTTCACATTTTGAATTTACGTTCCAGTTACCGTCGGACTTTTTAACGGTAAAACTTTTACAGTCACCAAAACACATTGTTTCACTAATTGGCTTTATCGTTGAAAAAATTCGCTGATAAATCCGACGGTAAAAAACACGCCATTTTATTTTTGTTTCACTCCAATACTTACCATCGAGTTACCATTGGATTTCAAAATTCGCTGATAATTACTAAACTTTACGAATTCGACATCATTATTGTCGGTAAATTTGACGAAAATCTCGCCACTAAAGACCGACGCTAAATCCAACGGTACTCAATATTTTTTTTGTACTGATATAAACATAAAATCATTACTAGCTACAACGATTTGCATAAAATCAAAAATGGCAAAAATACAACAATATCTCGTTTAGAACATATCCTTAATATTAGAACCAAAATAATTTGTTTTGATCATTTACCCTAATATTGTTGATTAATTATAAGAGATATCAGATATTTAAATTTTATTTAAAAAAAACTAAAATTTTCACTTAATTTATTTTAAGAGACTAAAATATCCACAAACTTTAACTAATCAATTGACAAAATAATATCATCTATTCGAAAAGGAGAAAATGCCAAGTTATTGCCCGAGGACAATAATGGATGAATATCTAAAGAGGATAATTTAATGTAAAATATGTTAATGATCACAAACGAATTAAAAACAAAAAATGTTCCTGTAGAGTCTAGGCTATGAAATTTTTTTAATGAATTTCACTTGCCTTACAAACAAAATTCACAGCCCAAAAACTTAGTCCAACTATATATAAGGCTGAGCTTGTAATAACGGAGTCAACATACTACATTCATCTAAGCCATAAAATATTGGTTAAGGGTAAATTAAGCAAGCCACTGCACTAACGCTCAGTCCTGTAAATCTGACTCTTGAAGAAAATAACTCAGACCACATGTTGTTACAATATTAAACTAAAAAGAATATCTGTAAATCTGTATCAACTTACTTCTGTACCATAGTGTGACCCTTTTACAATGTATAATATTACTAATATAGAAGCTAAGTGGGTCCAAAAGTGGCTGAGACAATATCATCTTAGTGTTGA
>NC_029787.2:46865951-46868829 GCF_000816755.2 Arachis ipaensis | reverse complement strand
TGGATCCTCGACTTTCGACCAGTAAAAATTATATTTAGTGGTGACATCCTCGGAGAAAAAGAAAGCGGTAACACCTTTCTTGAAAATCATAAAAAAATTAGTCAAAAATATAGAAATTTTTTCAACAAGAGTCCAAAACAAAGCCCATTGTTATTATCCTCTCACACTAAAAGGCTTAGTTAGCTGAAAAAAATAGTAAAAAAGGAGAAGAAATTAACTTTAAAAACCTACAAACTATCTCGTAAGCTCAAATAAAGACCCATGAATTTGGATGGAGTTAAAAAGGGACGACTTTACAATCTATTAGAATTTGAGATTCAAGAGTAAAAAAAAAAAAACTTCATCCGTACTCTGACAAAGAAACATTCATAAAGATACAGAAAATAAGGAGATCTCACAAAAGGAATTTGGGGGTAACAGATATTCTCCTGCTCACACAGAAATACAACCTCATAATTAGTCGCATCGTTTGACCTTTTGAAGAGGGGGTCATTTTCTAAAATACTACTTGAGGAAGCCTCGTCAGAAAGAGGCAAGACACCAAGGACCTAAGGGTTCATTCACTCAAGACAGCTGGGATCTCGACAGGCATTATATCAAAAAACTATCTACAGGAAAAACTATCTACTATCCATATTTACAAAGAACTATAACCATCTTTTAAAAATGGAAAAAGTTCCTGAAAGGGGCAGCATACATATGCATAGACACTTACCATACTAATGTTTACTACTTTCTAAATTTTTACATACAGATAGATATTATACTATCAGTAAAAAATAGTGGCAGCAATCACCGTGCATGGTGACACCACAGTGGTAACTATCGTGTATGATGACATTGCAATAGTTAAAATACCTAGCACAGTGGTTACTAGGAGTGTTCAAAATTAATCCAAACTGAACAAAACCGATGAACCGAACAATGAAAACCGAAATAAACAAAAATTGAAATAACCGAAAAATTAAGTTTTTTAGTTTTTCGTTTGGTTTGATTCGATTTTTGGTTCTGGCTGAGAAAACCTAAACCAAGCCAAACTGAACCGGTATGTAAATAAAACTTCTAAATTACCTTAACCCTAAAGAGCCTACACGGAACACTGAAGCCCATTCATTCACCCTCACCTCCTCTGTAACACTCTAACTACCAAAGCTCACGCTTCCGGCTGCGCGACTCTGATAGCTCGGACATTACGACGACACTTATATTATTTAATACTAAAATATGAGCCTGTTTAAAACTTTAAACCGCAATACCGTCCCAAGAAATACTTTCGTTCGATAACGTACATCCATAAATACCATACAACTTACAAAAGCTCATAAAGAGTACATCCATACACACACACACACACACACACACACACACACACACACACACACACACACACACACACACACACACACACATATATATATATACAAGCATTAGACAACACAATTCCTATCCCTCTTACAGAATATCTCAAGATAAAGGCAAGGGTACAAATAATAACCTAAAGCAATACAGAGCATTTCAACAACAACTAAATAAACTCTTCGTGACTTCTGCGCTCATATCCTGAAAGGGAAAAAATGTAGGGGGGTGAGAACATCATCCTCGAAAGGGTTCTCAGTAGAGGGTTTTTGGGAGTTATTGTAATATGATACATGAAGATAACCGCACCAGTGATTAATAACCGTCTCATGCCTCTTTTCAAAAACAACGGTTTACAATGAAAGTAAAGTCGGAAATCTTTTCAGAAAGAAGAACCGTTCAATTCTCAAAAACTCAAAAGCCTTTCAAAACGGTTTATCTATGCGGAACCAAAATAGCATTTCATACTTTTCCAAACAATCCAACCATCAACCAATCTCCACAAACCAACGGAGTCCCAGTTGCAAACACAGATAGGAAGTTCAAGCACAAACAAATAATTACAGCAAGTAGAACAATTAGCAGTTAATCACATAGGCAAACCAAGTACAATATGCACACCTAAATAATGTCACATAGATGCATATGATGCATGCCTGTCCCTAGTGGCTGATGATATCATCTGTCGGTTATATAGCCAACTTGACACGTCATGGTAGCTAACCATGGACAGAAACACCCATCGCGAAGCAAGTAGGTTTGAGCTACAACCCCATTGCTACTACCCGCTAAACCCAGAGCTAGTGGAATAACCACTACTACGGCTACTACCCAGGCGGGTGTTTAAAAGCTCAACCTGGAGCGAGTGGAATCACCACTACTACCACTACTACCTAGGCGTCACAGTCTCTGACCTGGAGCAAGTGGGACGAACCACAACCCTTGCTACTACCCAGATATCTCAAGCATATATTCATTCAGTCCCAGCCATGGATCAACATCCATCTCAGCCATCCGGCTTAAATTCATAATTCATAGTCAGCCATACGGCCCATAACTCATTCGGCAATCAGCCATAAATCAATATCATACACAGCCATTCCGGCTCATGGTTCAATCCAGAACCAGCCAATATTCATAATCATACACAGCCATTCCGGCCCATAACAAAACAGCACTTCCACCATTCAACATCATCAAATTCATAAAACTGGCATTTAAGTCACAAATCACTTTTCTCAAGCCATTTCACTTTGAAATCAAATTTCAACTCTTTTCAGCCCTGGCTTTAAAGATCTCATTTCTCAAATCATCTCAGGCTCATAAGCCAAATTTACTCAAGTGAGTTCCCTGTTTAAAAACAAAGCCGCTCTCGGCATCCTCTTTCCAAGACTTCCAAAACCATGGAAAGTTAAAGATTCAATTTGGGAACAATCAAAATCGCCCATTCCACAATGGGATTTTATAACAAAGTTTCTCGGCAGAGTCCCAAGTCTTTAGGGGAGAATAACATAACTCATTT
>NC_029787.2:46856519-46865809 GCF_000816755.2 Arachis ipaensis | reverse complement strand
GTTATAATAAAAGCTTCTCGGCAGAGTCCCAAGTCTTTAGGGAAGGTCAACCTATATCAATTCCTTAAAATTCATTGAAACTCTTAAAATCATGGATTCTCGGTTCAAGTAAATAAAACTGAATTTATTATGAAACCAACCAAACAAAATCACAAGTTCCAATTCGGTCCAAAAATCAATTCATTTGAAAAGGAACCGGTTCATTTGAATCAAACCACTTTCAGGTTTCTTTTTGGAACCCATTTTTCTAACTCTTCCAAAATGCCTCAAACTTAATTACTCAATCGAAAGTCTAGATTCCTTTGAAATTACTAAAAGCTCCTTTTTATATTGAAATCAATATTAGAGCATCATTCTTTCCTTCAGTGATTCAAACGGTAAAAATAGTTTATTTCTAAATAAGTCAAACTCAAGGCATAAAGTTCACTAAATAAATTAAGCCTGAAAATATAAATATTCTCTTAATAAATCAAGTAATACAACTTCTCAAATCCAATACTTTTTAAATAACTTTTCAATCAAGACTAGGATTTTGTAGAAATTTCGGTAGCACCTCCCCTAAAACTTGGACTTTTGCCACCCGTTTGGGTCCCAACTAAACCGTTTCTCATTCCTTTTCAACAGCTCAAAACCAGAAATAAATTCAAAGCAAGCTAAATCCAACAGTCGCCTCAGTGGCATATCTCAAGAAAACCATTTCAAAATTAACTCAATATCAACCGATTTAACTCATTTCCAAAGCTTTAAAGAAACAGTTCAGTAACAATTCATTTGTCCAAGATCAAGTCAATCAAAGTAAACCAGGCTGAATTCAAAAGTGCATTCGACTTTTCACATCATCAAATAATTGACTCAAATCAAATCAATCCTCAACGGATTAAACTCAGATTTTAAATCTTTAAAGAATCACTTCAAAACATTGCATTTCACAAAGCCGCACAACAATTCAACCAAACCAACATCCATAATCACTCGGGTCAATCAAATAACACATAAGGCAGATACAATCACCAAATACACAATATCTCACAACAGTATCCATATGTAATAATTCCAATACTTAAAACATAGTTTTTGGAAAGCGCCCCTACCAAAAAACGCAAATTCCATAACTCAAACGTGTCACAGAGTCCTTTCCGCCTCAACCAGAAATCATCAACAACCGTAACCTCAGCTTCAAGCCACATCCGCAATAATCATAGCGACACTAATCGCAACATACAATAATCAGGACTCGACCCCACGCTATCAGAGCTCATATTCATTAACCATACACAACAAAATACTAACGCGAGGCTCTTCGAAATATACTTACCAAAATAACACAAAGGAACAGCTGCGATTCCGAACCGACCCGACAACAGCCCCGTAGCAGCAAAAAGCTCCGGTGGCTCAACAACAACCTTAGTTTCAACGCACATTTATCGGAACTCAACCCTGCGTAACCAACATCTCAGAATCTCTAACGAAGTATAACAGGGCACTAACTTTAAGGGGTTTCGAAAAATAAACGCTTACCAAGAAAAGACGGTTTCTGGGGCCACAATACTGATCCCGGCAGCCAACGGCGTGGCGGCTATGACAACAACAGCAATGGAGTTTCAAAGGTGGCAGAAACCCCTCATTCTACAGCTCCCATGGTGGCTTCCGACAGAGACCGTAGCGGATCTGAATGGCGGCGGCAGCTAGCTTCCTTTAATGGCAACAAGGACAACGGCGGCGCCCAAGGATTCCGGTGGCGGCAGCGGCGGACCAGAGCACCAGAAGCAGAGGGGATTCATCTTGCTTCCCTCTCACACGTCTGTTCCACAGCAGTGGCCTCCACTGGCGACAGCGGCGGACTCCACCCAAGGTGACGGTGACTGTTCAGACAGTGGTGACGGCACACGGCGGCGCGCGACGGCTGCGGCAAGTCCCTCTCCGCTCGGCGCCGACTCAACGCTTCTCTCATGGTCTTTCTCTCTTCCCTCTGGTCGCGACTCACGGCGGAGACATGCCTGGCAGGAGTTTTTCTTCGTGGGTTATGGGAAACAAACTGTGTGTGTTGAGGGAGGTGAGGCTGCGGCTACTAGGATGAAGGGAGTTAGGGTTTCATTTTTGAAACCTAGGGTTAGGGGAACTTTGGTAACTTTACTAAAATTAGGGAATAGAGTAATTGAAATCCAAATTAAATCCAACACTAGATGTATATAGAAAATACTATTTGCTCATCAATTTTTACAAATTACTTTCAATAAAATGCCCAAATCAAATAATTAGAAATAATATACTTAATTTCTTCATTTTTCCAAAATAGCAATAGTAACATTTAAAATATTACTTATCTAATCCAAATTGTATAAAATCCTTATTACTTCATAACTATCAACTTTATAATTCAAATATAGAAAATAATCTAATAATTATAAAATTGGATAATAATCATAACTTATCTCAAATTCAATAAATCGAAACTTGCCTTAATTACCTTTAATAAAATAATTTCTGAAATTAAGGCTATAAATAACCATATGATTTGAGACTTGATCATAAAAAGACTTTTCAAAGGTTCTGGGTCTTACATTCTACCCACCTTATAAAAATTTTCGTCCTCGAAAATTGATACAAAACGAAAGAAATCTCATAACAGTTCACCCTTGAACACATTTAAGGAAGAAGCAAAAATATCTCAACATATAAACCTATATACGATTTTCAAATACTTGGATGGTCGTATGCATAAAGATACAAAGGCAGGAGTGTGATTGTAAAGCAAACGTTATAAGATAGGCTCAATGCACAAGGTCATATGATCTCAATGCCTCACAAAAACTTGAGGTGCCAAAATAGGGTGCAAATCAAGATAAGCGTTCACAAAGCAAAGATGACATGGTTCAAACATGTGATAGTAAAGCAAGGCATCGAAGGCTATAAAACATGATGAGGTTAAAACGACGTGCTTAACATCCGTACACTAATCTCATATCAACCTCAAGGCTTCAACTTTCCAACTCCGTCAAGCACTTTTCAACCTCATAGCCAATCATAAGCCTAACACCCGCAAGCTCGTTTGCAAGGGACAAAACACCCACAACTCATCATAATGTTACACACCTACCGCTTCACCTTCTATATACACATATCACATCTTAAAGAACTAACGCATCGCGTTACGTATACGTCTACAAGTCGCACGTGATATCAAAATAATTCTCGAGTCTACTCAGAAGGATACAAGATTTAGAAAGGAGAGTCAAATGTCAAGGATAGCAATAATAGATTTGAGAGAATATACCCAATCCCAGATAACCAAGGATACTCAAGCAATGAAGTTTGCTAGACACAATTCAATTGACAACCTCAAAGATAACCCTTGAATCAAAGAAATCCAATAGGATCAACAAGGAGAAGGATCAGCACATTAGTTTGAAACAAATTCAAGCTGAGTCAAAGAAGTATGAAGTTTATAGGGAAGAATCTCTCAAACCCAAGACAAAGCTCACAGAACTTCAAGAGCACGATTAAAAACACTTCCGAATACGTTGTTCATAAAAGAATCGAAAACTTGCAGGAAAATCACCTCGCAGTCTAAAAGAAAAGTTAAGCAACAAATATCCTTCAAGAGAGTAACAAAAGCATAAACGTGGCTTTGCTCTAGTTCAATTTCACGTTGAAGTAGATTATGTATAGTTTTAAAAACAAGATGCTCACAAGTTTGGCTAAAGGCTAAAATATTCCCTCAAATATTTTAGAAAGATAATTAGGTGCACAACTTAACCAAAAGCAATCATAAAACTCGGAAGAGAAATCAAATGCTTGTTCAAAAATCTCCAAAGTCCATATTCAAACAAGCGTGTATAAAATCTTAGCGAGGTCAAAAGAGAAAGTTAAGCTCTATTTAGGAAAGAAAATCCGAGGTAAAAGTTTGCTATAAATTGGTAAAGGAATTAAGTGTTGCATTACAAACACACCGGTTTCCAATAAACAAGGAAGCTTTTCAAACCTCATTTAAAATAGCGCATACCGACTTTAAAACAATTTTGCCAAAAATTGAACAACGGTCTCAATTATAACCAAGCAAATGAAAAATAAGTTCAATTTAGAACTTATTCAAAGAGAATTCAATCTGCTTTATAAAATTCAAAACAAGTCTCCAAAAGTATACTTGAAATCACCATCTCGCAATAATATTCAAGAAAATTAGGATGTACTTGAAAAGGAGTCAAGCCATACAAGAAAAGATCTTAAATCAAAGTAGTTTAAACAAGATCCACTAGGCATGCGACATCAAACAAGCTTTCAATTGATCCAAAAGAAAAAGTCATAGGAAAAGACAACTCAATCATTAGTAATTTCTCAAGGATAAATCTTTGACTAAAAACTCTTGTAGAGATAATGAGAGATTAAACGATGCACTGTTTTGAAACGAATCAAACTGACTCATATAAGAATGAGGTTCACCAGAGAAGAAAAACCAAGATCAATGGTAATGTTCACAAGATGTAAAAGATTAGTTAAAAACAAAGCCAAGCACGACACCTATGGAGATGGAAGGCTTAAGAGAAACTTTAGTCCGTTCATAAGGAGAAAGCTATGAGTCCAACATTTTCAAAAGAACAGCAATGGCATAAACCATATAGCATGCTAAATCAAACTCAATTCAAAATAAGTTAAGTAAAGCTTATCAAACGAAACTCAACCGAGACAAAAGTGGTAAATCCTTTTTTTTTTCAAAATTTTGAAAAATATCCAAATACATAATCAAATGAAGATGTGCATTGGAACTATAGTAAAATTACTAGAAAGTCAAATTGTAATTTAAAGTAAACGCAGTTCCGTAAACCAGTAAAAGTACAGGTGAGGTATTAGAAATAAATAGTTGTTAAACTGTATAAGAAATCTTCGAAGTTTCATATATAGCTAAGTATGTATCTATTCAACAGCAATTTTTATAAAAATCTAAAAATTGGCTGTAATCACTGTCAAATAAGAGAAAAACTGAATCAACAATTTTCCTAAGAATGAACTCGGAATCCAGAGTTAAAAGTCACAGCGCATCAAGACAAGTTCAAGGCTATATCAAAGAATACAGGAATAAAAAAGAACTCAAACAGAGGAAGGTAGATACAACGAGGATCTTAAACAAGCATATGCACTTAAGATCAAACAAGAATGCCTGTGGATAGAGGAATAAAATTGAAAAAATCAAACTACTCCTCAAAAGGATCAGCAAACAAGAACTTCAAGTTAGGATATGAAAGAACAAGTCGACTCGAATAGAATTCAAGACACACAACTGAATAGCCTCGAGAAATAGTTTCCAACGTTCCCAAAACCCGCGATTCGCTTTACCCGAAACTCGTATATCATCTATGATAACCCATCAGTGCTTTCATATACATAATTCACTAGTATTAAGCGGCCAAACTTAATACCAAGATTTATGCAATGCAAGACTAACAGCGTTAATCAATAGACCGTCATGTGCATAAATCTCTAATTCTCGTCTTTCGACAAGACCTAATACATGACAAACGCTCAGAGTATGCAATCGAAGCATAGTCGGTCTATTCCTCAGGCTCTACAGGAAAGACCGCTCTGATACCATAATGTAACACCCTAACTACCAAAGCTCACGCTTCCGGCTGTGCGACTCTGATAGCTCGGACATTACGACGACACTTATATTATTTAATACTAAAATATGAGCCTGTTTAAAACTTTAAACCGCAATACCATTCCCAAGAAATACTTTCGTTCGGTAACGTACATCCATAAATACCATACAACTTACAAAAGCTCATAAAGAGTACATCCATATATATACACACATATATATAAATAATATTACAAGCATTAGACAACACAATTCCTATCCCTCTTGCAGAATATCTCAAGATAAAGGCGAGGGTATAAATAATAACCTAAAGCAATACAGAGCATTTCAACAACAACTAAATAAACTCTTCGTGACTTCTGTGCCCATATCCTGAAAGGGGAAAAATGTAGGGGGTGAGAACATCATCCTCGAAAGGGTTCTCAGTAAAGGGTTTTTGGGAATTACTGTAATAGGATACATGAAGATAACCGCACCAGTGATTAATAACTGTCTCATGCCTCTTTTCAAAAACAACGGTTTACAATGAAAGTAAGGTCGGAAATCTTTTCTAAAAGAGGAACCATTCAATTCTCAAAGACTCAAAAGCCTTTCAAAAAGGTTTAACCATGCTGAACCAAATTAGCATTTCATACTTTTCCAAACCAAAAACACAAAATCGAAACCAATCATTGGTCCATCTCATTTCAACCATTGCCCTAGGCCCAAACAATCCAACCATCAACCAATCACCACAAACCAACGGAGTCCCAGTTGCAAACACAGATAGGAAGTTCAAGCACAAACAAACAATTACACCAAGTAGAACAATTAGCAGTTAATCACATAGGCAAACTAAGTACAATATGCACACCCAAACAATGTCACATAGATGCATATGATGCATGCCTGTCTCTAGTGACTGATGATATCATCTGTCGGTTATATAGCCAACCTGACACGTTCTGGTAGCTAGCCATGGACAGAAACACCCATCGCGGAGCAAGTAGGTTTGAGCTACAACCCCATTGCTACTACCCGCTTAACCCAGAGCCAGTGGAATAACCACTACTGCGGCTACTACCCAGGCGGGTGTTTAAAAGCTCAACTTGGAGCGAGTGGAATTACCATTACTACTGCTACTACCCAGGCATCACAGTCTCTGACCTGGAGCAAGTGGGACGAATTACAACCCTTGCTACTACCCAGGTATCTCAAGCATATATTCATTCAGTCCCAGCCATGGATCAATATCCATCTCAACCATCCGGCTTAAATTCATAATTCATAGTCAGCCATACGGCCCATAACTCATTCGGCAATCAGCCATAAATCAATATCATACACAGCCATTCTGGCTCACGGTTCAATCCAGAACTTGCCAATATTCATAATCATACACAGCCATTCCGGCCCATAACAAAACAACACTTCCACCATTCAACAACATCAAATTCATAAAACCGGCATTTAAGCCACAAATCACTTTTCTCAAGCCATTTCACTTTGAAATCAAATTTTAACTCTTTTTGGCCCTGGCTTTAAAGATCTCATTTCTCAAATCATCTCAGGCTCATAAGCCAAATTTACTCAAGTGAGTTCCCTGTTTAAAACAAAGCCACTCTCGGCTTTCTCTTTCCAAAACTTCCAAAACCATTGCAAGTTAAGGATTTATTTCAAAGTATTCAAAACCACCCGTCCAACAATGGGATTTTATAATAAAAGCTTCTCGGCAGAGTCCCAAGTCTTTATGGAAGGTCAACCTATATCAATTCCTTAAAATTCATTGAAACCGACCATACAAAATCACAAGTTCTAACCCGGTCCAAAAATCAACTCATTTGAAAAGGAACCGGTTCATTTGAATCAAACCACTTTCAGGTTTCTTTTTGGAACCCATTTTTCTAACTCTTCCAAAATGCCTCAAACTTAATTGCTTAATCAAAAGTCTAGATTCCTTTGAAATCACTAAAAGCTCCTTTTTTATATTGAAATCAATATTAAAGAATCATTCTTTCCTTCAGTGATTCAAACGGTAAAAATAGTTCATTTCTAAATAAGTCAAACTCAAGGCATAAAGTTCACTAAATAAATTAAGCCTGAAAATATAAATATTCTCTTAATAAATCAAACAATACAACTTCTCAAATCCAATACTTTTTAAATAACTTTTCAAACAAGACTAGGATTTTGTAGAAATTTCGATAGCACCTCCCCTAAAACTTGGACTTTTGCCACCCGGTTCGGGTCCCAACTAAACCGTTTCTCATTCCTTTTCAACAGCTCAAAACCAGAAATCAATTCAAAGCAAGCTAAATCCAACAGTCGCCTCAGTGGCATATCTCAAGAAAACCATTTCAAAATCAACTCAATATCAACCGATTTAACTCATTTCCAAAGCTTTAAAGAAACAGTTCAGTAACAATTCATTTGTCCAAGATCAAGTCAATCAAAGTAAACCAGGCTGAATTCAAAAGTGCATTCGACTTTTCACATCATCAAATAATTGACTCAAATCAAATCAATCCTCAACGGATTAAACTCAGATTTCAAATCTTTAAAGAATCACTTCAAAACATTGCATTTTACAAAGCCGTACAACAATTCAACCAAACCAACATCCATAATCACTCGGGTCAATCAAATAACACATAAGGCAGATACAATCACCAAATACACAATATCTCACAACAGTATCCATATGTAATAATTCCAATACTTAAAACATAGTTTTTGGAAAGCGCCCCTACCTTAAAACGCAAATTCCATAACTCAAACGCGTCACAGAGTCTTTTCCGCCTCAACCCGAAATCATCAACAACCGCAACCTCAGCTTCAAGCCACATCCGCAATAATCATAGCGACACTAGTCGCAACATACAATAATCAGGACTCGACCCCATGCTATCAGAACTCATATTCATCAACCATACACGACAAAATACTAACACGAGGCTCTTCGAAATATACTTACCAAAATAACACAAAGGAACAGCTGCGATTCCGAACTGACCCGACAACAGCCCCGTAGCAGCAAAAAGCTCCGGTGGCTCAACAACAACCTTAGTTTCAACGCACATTTATCGGAACTCAACCCTGCATAACCAACATCTCAGAATCTCTAACGAAGTATAACAGGGCACTAACTTTAAGGGGTTTCAAAAACCAAACGCTTACCAAGAAAAGACGGTTTCTGGCGGCCACAATACCGATCCCGGTAGCCAACGGCGTGGCGGCCATGACAACAACAGCAATGGAGTTTCAAAGGTGGCAGAAACCCCTCATTCCACGGCTCCCATGGTGGCTTCCGACAGAGACCGTAGCGGATCTGAATGGCGGCGGCAGCTAGCTTCCTTTAATGGCAACAAAGACAACGGCGGCCCCCAAGGATTCCGGCGGCGGCAGCGGCGGACTAGAGCACCAGAAGCAGAGGGGATTCATCTTGCTTCCCTCTCACACGTCCGTTCTACAGCAGTGGCCTCCACTGGCGACAGCGGCGGACTCCACCCAAGGCGACGGTGACTGTTCAGACAGCGATGACGGCACACGGCGGCGCGCGACGGCTGCGGTAAGTCCCTCTCCACTCGGCACCGACTCCACGCTTCTTTCATGGTCTTTCTCTCTTCCCTCTGGTCGCGACTCACGGCGGAGACATGCCTGGCAGGAGCAGGACCCTCGGCGGCGCGAAACGCGAAGGGCTGGCAGCACCGGCGGC
>NC_029787.2:46825888-46856496 GCF_000816755.2 Arachis ipaensis | reverse complement strand
GCGGTGCGACGCTCTCCTTCCTCTTCGGCCAGACGACGGCGCGGTGGCGGTGAAGCCCAGCGCGCGGCGCAGTCTCTTCCCTCTCCTCCTCTCCTTCTTCTCCACGGATCCCGTTTCTCCGCGGTGGCTCACTGCTTCTGTTTTTTCTTCGTGGGTTAAGGGAACAAACTGTGTGTGTTGAGGGAGGTGAGGCTGCGGCTACTAGGATGAAGGGAGTTAGGGTTTCATTTTTGAAACCTAGGGTTAGGGGCACTTTGGTAACTTTACTAAAATTAGGGAATAGAGTAATTGAAATCCAAATTAAATCCAACACTAGATGTATATAGAAAATACTATTTTCTCATCAATTTTTACAAATTACTTTCAATAAAATTTCCAAATCAAATAATTAGAAATAATATACTTAATTTCTTCATTTTTCCAAAATAGCAATAGTAACATTTAAAATATTACTTATCTAATCCAAATCGTATAAAATCCTTATTACTTCATAACTATCAACTTTATAATTCAAATATAGAAAATAATCTAATAATTATAAAATTGGATAATAATCATAACTTATCTCAAATTCAATAAATCGAAACTTGCCTTAATTACCTTTAATAAAATAATTTCTGAAATTAAGGCTATAAATAACCATATGATTTGAGACTTGATCATAAAAAGACTTTTCAAAGGTTCTGGGTCTTACATCCTCAGCGCCGCAAACCTCAGTACCTCGCCCTACTTTGAACTCTCACAACCCCTAGTCCTCCACTCTCCTCTGCCATCCTCCAAATTACAGCAGCTGTGAAGGCGCCACACCCGCGGTCCACGGCACCGTTCTTCCCCTTATCCACTCCCTCTCCCTTCCTTGTAGCTTCTCTCTCTCTCTCTCTCTCTCTCTCTCTCTATCTCTCTCTCTGTTATCCCCACGCTGTGACATAGAAGCAGCACCTACCAGCAGTTACCGACTTGTTGTGTTGTCGTCCACGTATCAGTAGCCCTGTGTTACCCTCCGTGCAGCACAGTGCAGCTGTGTCTAGTCGTCGTGTCATCCGTCACGTAGGTTTATTCTTGATTTTCTTTTTGATTTTTCATTCTTTATCTGCTATTTTTTCTGTTCTTGTTATAAATTTTTTCTTGATTATTGATGATTGTTCTTGAATTTAATTTTTTTCTTGGTTTACTGCTGTTACTAATTTTTAATTTATTCTTCATTTTAATTTTCTCTCCAGTTCTTCTAGCCTCGTTGCCTTCGTCGCAACATGACGATTGAATTTCTGCTAGTAAAAAAATTCACAAATATAATCACGTTGTAGGTATAGTTTCTAAACCAGTAAAGAATCCTTTCGTACAAAAATTTGGTTGTCACAAGTAACAAAACCCAATAAAATTTGTAAACGAAGTATTTAAACCTTGGATCATCTCTCAAGAAATTGTAGGGAAGTATGATTTATTATTGGTTATGGAAAAAGTATATTTTGTTTTGGGTTTTTAAAATAAGGAACAAGTAATTTAAATGACAAGAAAAATAAATTAATAATTATAAAACTCTTGACAAGGTGTAAGAACTGGAAATCCCATCCTAGTTATCCTTATCAGGTGTGATGAGGATTGTTTATCGCTCCCACTTAGTTAACCCTTACTAAATAAAAGAAAGTCAAGCGGACCAATCAATTTGATCCTCAAGTCCTAGTCAACTCCTGTGGAAAGACTAGCTTTAGAGCGATCCAAATCAATCAGCGAGAATTCCAATTTTCAATCAACTACTGAGTTTGATAACTCAAGTGTTACCAATTACTTAACCAAAGTCAAAAGGAGAAAAATCTAAATTAAATTATAATTATCATAAATGGAATAAAACAATCATAAATCTAAAATACCTCAATATGTATTAATTAAGAAAATCAATCCTAACATGGAGTTCATAAACCAAATTGAAAAGATAAATAACAATTAAAGTAATAGAATAAATAAAAGTAGAAAATAAATTAAAGGAACATTGAACCTGTGATTGAAGAGAGGTAGCCTAATCATAATAGAAATCCTAAATTCTAATCCTAATCCTAAATCCTAAGAGAGAGGAGAGAGCCTCTCTCTCTAAAAGCTACATCTAAAAACCTAAAAATTGTGAGTTATGAATGTTGTATCATTGAATAAATAGATTCTGCTACTTTATAGCCTATAATCTATGTTTTCTGGGCCAAAAACTGGGTTAGAAACAGCCCAGTAATTGCTGGTTGCGAAATCTGCCACGCTGGTTTTTCGTCACTGCGACGCTTCCGCGTGGAGCACACGTTCACGTCGCCTAGCTGTACAGCCACTATAGCAAATTATATATCATTTCGAAGCCGTCGGACGTTAGCTTTCCAACGCAACTAGAACCGCCTCATTTGGACCTCTATAGCTCAAGTTATGATCATTTGAGTGCGAAGAGGTCAGGCTGATAGTGCAGTTCCTTCAATTTCTTGTATTCCTTCCACTTTTGCATGCTTCCTTTCCATCCTCTAAGCCATTCATGCCATGTAATCTCTGAAAACACTTAACACACATATCAAGGCATCGAATGGTAATAAGAGGGGATTAAACATAGCAAATTAAGATCAAAGAAACATGTTTTCAATCATAGCACAAAATCAGGAAGGAAAACATAAAGCATGTGAATTGTATGAATAAATGTGAGAATAATGGATAAAATCTACTAGATTAAGCATAGGATAAACCCTAAAAATGGGGTTTATCAACCTCCCCATACTTAAACATTAGCATGTCCTCATGCTATGCTCAAGAGAAACTATAAGAGTGAAGAGGAATGGTAGAAAGTATGAAATGCAACCTATCTATATGAATGCAACTACATGCAAAATATTTCTACCTACTTGGTTAAAAGTAAACAAATCCTTCAAGAACAAATATGAACTGGATTTCACTAATTCAAATCACAACATAAAGTACAAGTGGACTTGCAGAAGAAAATAGCTCATGAAAGCCGGGAACAAGGAATCGAGCATCGAACCCTCACTGGAAGTAATATGCACTCTAATCGCTCAGGTGTTTAAGGTTCGATCTCTCAATTCTTTACTAATCTTGCTTTCTAAGGCTTGCTCTTCATCTAACAATCAACAAAAATTTATGCACAGATACACATATCAAGAGGTCTTTTAAGAGTTGTAATGGGGTTAGGGTCAAGGTAGGATTGTATTTGGTTAAGTGGACTAAAATCTGAATCCTTAATTAACTTAAACTTTCCACCTCACTTAGGACAATCCATGTAATCATAATACAACATCTAACTATCCATTAACCATGTTTTCCACATATTCATGCATCCTAATTTCGAGTACAGTACATATGCATTGCTTTTCACCATTTACTTTGGGGCATTTTGTCCCCTTTTTATTGTTTTCTCTTTTTATTTTCTTTTTTTCTCCTTATATATATATATATATTTTTTTTCTTTTGTTTTTCTCAATGCATATGGTTAAATTATTGAATGCATGAACATGTCCTAAACATTTCTTTCACATTTTCATAAAGATATATAACACCCAATTCTTAAACCAAACGTTTCCAAACCCACTTTTTCCCACACTTAATTCATGAGCACTCTCACTAGTCTAAGCTAACCAAGGATTCAAATTAAGGACATTATTGTTTTCTGCTTAGAGTTAATGATGTGCTAAAATAAAGAACAAAGGGGTAAAATAGGCTCAAAATTGGTTTGCAAGGGATAATGAAAGGTAAGGCCATATGAGTACGTAAGCTCAGTGAAACAAAGGCCTCAATCGTATAAGTGCATGTATAAATCAAACCATAGAAATATAGAATTAAGCAAGACAAAGATCACAATTTTAGAGAGAACAACACACACTAAAAATAAAATATTGGTTGATAAGATGCAACCAATCAAATAAGCTCAAAAATCTCACATGTTTTGTGTGTTTGAGCTCTAAAACTATGTTTCAGTATAATATTTCTTCAAACAAGTTCAATAAAAATTTTAATCAAATTAGTGAAATGCTATAAAAAGTTTCTTGAAAAAGAAAATATTACTCTAACCAAGTGGTAAAATATGCACAAAATCAAACAAATATGCAATCAAACATGCAAATGCAACAATGAACAAACAAAAAAAATAAAACATTGGTATTGAGAAGAAGGTAACTAACCCACAAAAGTCAGTATCGACCTCCCCACACTTAAAGATTGCACCGTCCTCGGTGCATGTAGAGATGTACAAGTGGACGGGTGGTTTCGCAGCTAGTGCACTTTTTATTCCTTTCCTTGCCGATTGTTTGGAAGTAGCTTTCTCTTTATCCTTCTTGGTGGCCATCTTGAAAAGGGAAAAAGAAAGTAATAAGTAAAGCTAAGGGTTCGATCAAGGAAGATGATGGTATAGGTGATAATCAATGCACGGTAAAGAAGGATGTCGTTAACACATGGTCATGACTACATATGAAAAGTTCATCAATGAAAATATAGCAAGTGTATGTGATGGCAATTAAATGCAAGATGTTTATTGGAATGCTGGCAAAGGCATGAGTAGCATAGATTAAACATTCAATGTCTAAGTTAGATTACCAACCCTTTGAAACTAACAACCTGTTTGTATTGATAATTATATTTAATTAATAAAATATAAAAGAGATTTTGTGAAAAGCAGGCATTAGAGTAGTAAAATAGAGTAATATAAAAATAATGCACAATGCCATAAGGACTTTTTCACAAACACATAGCATGCATGGTAAATATGTTATTGAAAGTATTAAATTGAACATGCAAGCAACCTTTTAAAAGTAATATTAATTGTCAAACAATTTCACAATAACTCACAAACAAAATATAAAAAAAAATAATCACCCAAATAAGTTTCTAACACCAATTAAAGGAATAAAAAGAAAAGAAAAGAAAGAAAAAGAAAATATAGATAATGAATGTGAAAAGAAAAAGGAAAAAAAACATAAACATAAATAAAAGTAATAAAGGAAAAGTAAAAAGTAAATAAAGAAAGAAAAGAACCTTGATAATGGATGTGAAAAATAGAAAGTAAAAAGTGAGAAAGAATAAAGAAGGAGGAAGGTAGAAGAAAGAAATAAGAAGGGAAAAAGAAAAATTAGGATTTGGGGAAGAAAATATATGATATTTGGCTGATCTGGATAAGCTGTGTGCCGCATGTGATGCGGACGCGTGGGTCACGTGGTCGCGTGGTATGCGATATTTTCAGGTGGCGCAGACGCGTGGGTCACGCGATCGCGTCGCCTGATTTGTGCCATTAGCACGAGTGCAGCCGTGCGTTCGCACAACTCTCTGTTTTAAATGCAATTTGCCAAAAATCTGGGTGAGCGTTCGCGTGGGTGACGTGATCGCATGAATGGCCTGATTTTGTAAAACGACGCGGCCGCGTGGGGCACGCGGTCGCGTGACAGGGTTGGTGCTTCCAGCATCTTTCCAGCCCCACTCCATCATAACTTGCTGCCATATACCTCTTTTACGTCGAGTTTTAGGGCCATGCGTTCGTGTGGGTGACGCGGACACGTGGGGAGGCTATTTTTTAAAATGACGCGGACGCGTTAGCGACGCGTTCGCGTGGGCATGTCTATGCCTAAGGCACGCCTCCAGCCACGTTTTTACGTGACTCTCTGCTTCTTTCTTCTTTGCTTCGCATGCACACATGACACGGACGCGTCAGCGACGCTCGCACGTCGCGTGCATTTTTTTAATGCAATATGCATATGCAAATGCAGAATGCAGGTGAATGTGCAGAAATTATGAATGAATACTAGTAAAAATAAAATAAAATAAGATTAAGGATAAAAAAAAGGAATGATTATACCATGGTGGGTTGTCTCCCACCTAGCACTTTTAGTTAAAGTCCTTAAGTTGGACATTTGGTGAGCTCCTTGTCATGGTGGCTTGTGCTTGAACTCGTCTTGAAACTGCCACCAATGCTTAGACTTCCAATAAGCTCTATCAATACCAAGTAAATTTCTCAAGCTTTGATGGAGTTCTTCACAAGCTTTGAGCTCCCAAATTTGATCCTCATGTATGCCTGGATCCCAAATCTTGTTTTTGCACCCGTCTTCAAGTGGAACATGATGATTCCATCCGAGTGGTAAGCAATCCGAATTCTCACTATGGCATTCAAACAGCTTCCTAGACCCATTGATAAACCCATATTTTATGATATATTTTATGCCTAATTTAAGTGATTTATTCAATCCTTCACTCACTTATTCATGTTAATTGCATGGTTTTACTTTCCCTTCCTCATTATGTGATATATGTGAAATACATGTTTCCTATGCTTTAAAAATAATTATTTTAATTACTCTTTATTACCATTCGATGCCGTGATTTGTGTGTTAAGTAGTTTCAGATATTCTAAAGGTAGGAATGACTTAAAGGATGGAAAGGAAACATACAAAAATAGAAGGAAAGCACAAAATGGAGTTTTTGAAGAAACTGGCAGCGACGCGAACGCGTGGGCGACGCGGCCACATGCCCAGCGCGAAGAGAGCGCGACGCGAACGCGTGAATGATGCGAACGCGCGCCTTGAGCAGAACGCAGATGATGCGGACGCATGACCGAAGTGAACGCGTGATAAGGAAAACTCCAGATGACGCGACTGCGTGACCCACGCGGTCGCGTGACAGAGGCCACGCACCAGAAATTACAGAAAATACTCCCAGCGATTTCTGAAGCCCTTTTTGATGTGCGGAATGCACCATTCAGGGGGGAGTCTCCAATTATTCACTTTTGATGATTTAGATGTAGTTTTTAGAGAGAGGTTCTCTCCTCTCTCTCTTAGAATTAGGATTTAGGATTTTTCTCGCTTTCATAATTGCCCCTTTCTATCAGGTTCAACATTCCTTTTAATTATTTATTATCTTCTCAATTTAATTTATGAACTTTTCTATGTTACAGATAATTCTCTTAATTAATGTCATTTGAGGTATTTCAGTTTATGATTGCTCTCTTTTGTTTACGTTACTGTTACTTCCAACCTGAAGATATTTTTATTCGAGTAGATTTACTTTTCCCCTTTTGGTCTTGGTTAAGAAATCAGTAACTCAGGAGTTATCAAACTCAACGTGATCGATAATTGTTATCTTTGCTAATTGAATTGAACTTCAATAATTCCAGTCCTTTCTTAGGAATTGACTAGAACCTGAAGATCAGACTAATTAATCCACTTGATCTTCCCTTGCTTTAGTAAAGGCTAACTAAGTGGGATTAAGATTCAATTCTCATCTCCATTGATAAGGATAACTAGGATAGGACTTCTAATTTCTCATACCTTACAAAAAGTTTATTTTATAGTCATTTACTTTATTTTAATTGCAATTGAAATTATTCGCTCCTTACTTTCAAAACCCCAATTTACAATCTTCATAACCAATAATAAGAACATACTTCCCTACAGTTTCTTGAGAAGACGACCCGAGGTTTAAATACTTCGGTTATCAATTTATTTAGGGGTTTGTTACTTGTGACAACCAAAACGTTTGTATGAAGGGATTTCTGTCGGTTTAGAAACTATATCTACAATGTGACTATTTTTATAAAATTCTTTACCAGCAAAAATCCTAACGTCGCCCATTCAATCGAGCTCTACACCAATACTTGCACTTCAACTTGGAGTGTGCAACCGTATTGAACCTTGCAGGGCAACTCCTACTATTGAATGTTGTGAAGGATGATGGTAACTTAGGCAGAGAGGTCTCCAACAACTTTGGCAAGGTGATTTCAAGCTCCACTCTCTTGTGCTCTTCTTTGACAACTTTCACCTCTTTGCAAGCTTCTTCAATTCCAGCCTCTTCCTCTTGGTAGCTTTCTTCCAAATCAAACTCTTCTTTATGGCTTACCAAGGGCATGGGAGGTTGTGCTTCTTCTTCTTTAATCTCCATCTCTTGATCAACCTCTGCAAAGTCTTCAACCATGATATGCCTTGGAGGTTGTACACTTTCCTCAACATCAACATCAAACATCTTGGAAGGAGGCTCTATGACTGGACTTTCCTATGGAGGCTCAGCATCTCCTAAGTCTGCAACCTCTTCTTCCTCTTCAATAATTGCTGCTTTGTCCAGTTGTTTTAGTATAAAATTGTACTCCTTCTTGATGATTTCCTTTCCATGACAACTCCCTTCAACTACTCCTTCATCTGCAAGGATCTCTCCTATCTCCACATTTTGGGCCTCCTCTTGCTCTAAGACAAAATCAGACTCCTCCTTGATGTCTTCCTTCACTAATTCTTCCACCAGTTCTTTGACTTCAAGGGTCTCTACTACCTTCACCTGTAGGGCCTCCTCTAGCTTCTTATGAAGTATGAATTCGCGAAGACGATCCCTTTTCTCTTGTTCCTTGTCAATAACATAGCCGGGATCATCTTGTTCTTGGATTGATGGATGTGGGTGCTCTTCCATGGAGGGTGGTGATGGGATGGAAAGATTATTATGTGGTTGAAAAGGAAGCGCACTAAAGCTTGAGGGTTGAATATTAGAGGTAGAGGGTTGGTCCATGCGGGATATAAGTGCTTGAAGTGTAGAGGTGAGACTAGTGATAGAGGCAAGTGTGGTATGAAGCTCTATTTGCCCTTGGTGAATAACACCAATGGTGTTTTCATCCAGTGGAGGTTGGGGTGGATATGGGTTAGGGTCATATGGGGGTGAATGGTTGTGAGTGGCTTGTGAGTATGGTGGTTCGAAGCTATGTTGAAGAGGCAATTTATAGGCATATGATGGGGCTTGTTGGAAACTACAAGGGGGTCCACCATATCTGTCATCTTGGTATGCACCTTGGAATGGCTCTTCATCATAGTAATTTGGTGGAGGTTGGTTGTCACGAAAGGGTCCACCATAACTATTGTCTTGGTATGCATCACAGAATGGTTGTTGGTTATAGCGCATTGGAGGGGGTTGTTGCCCAGAGGGTTGATCAAATCCTTGTGGCTCCTCCCATCTTTGATTCTTCCAACCTTGATGCCTATTTTCATTATAGTTTCCATTCCTTATAACAATATTGGAACCAAACTTAAAGCCAGAGGGGTGAGAATTCATAGTAGCTAAAGAAAATAAAAACAAAAACTAATAAAAAAAATTAATGAAAATAAACTCTTAAAACTAGAAACACTGACTAAAATATAAGATAAAGATTTGAAAAAGGTTTAAATTTTGAAAATGTTTGATTTTTTAAAATTTAAAATTTAAATTTTGAAATTTGAATTTTGAATTTTGGAATTTTAAATATTGAAATTTGAAATTTGATTTTGAAATAAGATAAGATAAGATTTTGAAAAAGATATGATTTTTGAAAAAGATTTGAATTTTGAAATTTAATATTAAGATAAGATAAGATAAAAATTTTAAAATAAAAATCTGAATTTTTTTTTGTAATTTTCGAAAAAAATCAATTAAAATAAAGAGAAAATATATTTTTGAATTTAATGAGGAAAGAGAAAAATAATAAAATGACATCAAACTTAGAATTTTTAGATCAAAGCAAAGAAAAAAACAAGAAAAATATTTACAATAACCAATAATAAGGCACACGTTTGCAATTCCCCGGCAACGGCGCCATTTTTGACGATCGGATTTTTGCTAGTAAAGAAATTCACAAATATAATCACGTTGTAGGTATAGTTTCTAAACTAACAAAGAATCCTTTCGTACAAAAATTTGGTTGTCACAAGTAACAAAACCCAATAAAATTTGTAACCGAAGTATTTAAACCTCGGGTCGTCTCTCAAGGAATTGCAGGGAAGTATGATTTATTATTGGTTATGGAAAAAGTATATTTTGTTTTGGGTTTTTAAAATAAGGAACAAGTAATTTAAATGATAAGAAAAATAAATTAATAATTATAAAACTCTTGGCAATGTGTAAGAACTGGAAATTGTAACACCCTAACTACCAAAGCTCACGCTTCCGGCTGCGCGACTCTGATAGCTCGGACATTACGACGACACTTATATTATTTAATACTAAAATATGAGCCTGTTTAAAACTTTAAACCGCAATACCATTCCCAAAAATACTTTCGCTATACAACGTACATCCATACATACCATACAACTTATAGAAACTCATAAAGAGTACATCCATATATATACATACATATATATAAATAATATTACAGACATTAACCAATACAATCCCTATCCCTCTTACAAAATATATCAAGTTGAAGGTGAGGATACAATAAATAATAATCTAAAGCAACACAGAGCATTTCCACAACAATTAAATAAACTCTTTGTGACTTCTGCATCCATATCCTGAAAGGGGAAAAATGTAGGGGGTGAGAACATCATCCTCGAAAGGATTCTCAGTAGAGGGTTTTTGGGAATTACTGTAATAGGATACGTGAAGATAAACTATACCAGTGATTAATAACTGACTTATGCCTCTTTTCAAAAATAACGGTTTACAGTAAAAGAGAAAATATGAAATCCTTTTCTGAAAGAGGAAACTGTTTATTTAAAACAATATTTCGAAAGCCTTTCAAAAGGTTTATCTATGCTAAACCAAAAATAGCCTTTCATACTATTCCAAATTAGAAACACAAAACCAAAACCAACCATTGGTCCATCTCATTTCAACCATGGCCCTAGGCCCAAACAATCCAACAACAATCAATCACCACAATTCAACAGAGTCCCAGTTGCAAATACAGATAGGAGGTTCAAGCACAAACAAACAGTTCCAGCAAGTAGAGCAAGTAGCAGATAATCTCAAATAGTCACTGATAAACCACTATTTTATAGTTTATATTGTGTTTAATTGTGTGGTTTTGTCATGATCCTTACCCACTTATTCATCAATTTAGCATGCATTTAGATTTCCTTCCTAAATTCAGTACATATTTGAAAATTGCTTCCTAGAGACTTTAATTATTTAATTTTAATTCTCCTTTATTCCATTCGATGCCGTGATCTGTGTGTCAAGTGTTTCAGGCTTTATAGGGCATGAATGAGATGGAGATTGGAGAGGAAGCTAGCAAAAATAGAAGGAACACAAGAATTTGAGGAGACAATCAGCGAGAAGTGACGCGGTCGCATGGCTCACGCGACCGCGCGAAGGAGCGCAAATCGCAGTGACGCGGCCGCATGGCTTGCGCGGCCGCGCGAATTGGAAAGCGCAAGCAACGCGGTAGCGTGGACGACGCGAACGCGTGGAGAAGAAAAAGCGCAAGCGACGCGTCCGCATGGATACGCGATCGCGTGACATACGCGATCTGCATAATCTGCAGAATTCAATGGGGGCGATTTTGGACCTTATTTCGGCCCAGTTTTCGGCCCGGAACAGCAGACTAGAGTCAGAGAATATGCAGAAACAACACACACATTCATTTTAGTAGTTTTGAGATCTAGTTTTTCACTCTCTTAGGTTTTTCTCTCTAGTTTTAGAATTTTAATTTTCAATTGGTCTTAGCATTGGAACATTGAGAAGAGTTATTTCCTCATCAAGACTTCATCATTCTAATTTGTTCTCTTAACTTGGTTTTATTCTTCCATGTTCTTTGTTATGTTCAATTTTGTCATTCAGATACTTTTATGATTAATTAATGCAAGGATTATTTCTTTTTAATTCAATTTCAATTCCAATAATCATGTCTTCTTTTAATTCCCTTTCATGTGCTATGGATTCTTTATTTACAATGCGTGAGTAGTTTCATTACTTGATGGGGAGTTGATTAAAAGGAACTCTTGAGTTGGAAGGATTGAAGGAAAAATTTGTAGTTGGGTTAAATGTTGGATTGCTATCCTGTCACCAACGCCAATCCCTTTGAACTAAGTGGGTTGTAACTCGTGAACAGATCTGGCATTCCAACTTGTTTGACTTTCCCTTACCTAGTAAAGGATAACCAACAGAGTAACCGTTAATTATAAATCAATCTTAAAAGTCACTCCATCAATGATAGAGATTCTAACTAATCAATTCCCAGTCAAGGCTTTTATTTATATTATTTAAAATTCCTCAATTTAAATTCCAATTTACTTAGCTCAACTTCTTGGAACATCTGATTAATAAAGCAGCACACTTTTCTGCAACTCGTTGGGAGACGACCTGGGACTTAAAACTCCCAGTAATTTTAATTTAAACTCTCTGTGACATATTTCTAAATTGATAGGCAGATTTTCGGGGAGTTAAGAACTATACTTGCAACGTAACCATTTTAATAAATTTTTAATTCACTAGCTTCTGCTTCCCATCAGTCACAAAGGCAAACCAAGTACAATATGCACACCCAAACAATGTCACATAAATGCATATGATGCATGCATGTTCCTAGTGGCTGATGATATCATCTGTCGGTTATAGAGCCAACTCGACAAGTCCTGGTAGCTAACCATTGGACTGTCCCTCTGTCGTGTCTCCCCAACTCGAGTTATACTCAATATAAACTTGATCATAATCATGATCCATATCCATCACCCTCACTGGTGAATATTTATGGGGGTGAGCTCATCCGGGGCTTTCACAGTGCCCGGCCACCCTGACGACATAGGGTCAAAAGAGCTTCGAGTCTCAACCTGGAGCACGTGGTGGCTAGCCACTGCTTTCTCCCAGGGAAACTCTTATCTCTGATAGTGGAAGTGCAACATTCACATTTATCAATGATTCAGCATATACATACATTCAATCTCATCCATGGATCAACATCCATCTCAGCCATCCGGCTCACGGTTCAGTCCAGAACCAGCCAATATTCATATCATACACAGCTATTCCGGCTCACGGTTCAATCCAGAACCAACCAATATTTATAATCATACACAGCCATTCCGGCTCACAACAAAACATCACTTCCACATTCAACATCATCAATTCATAAAATCGGTATTTAAGCCATAAATCACTTTTTCCCAAATCATTTCACTTTGAAATCAAGTTTCAACTCTTTTCAGCCTTGGCTTTAAAGATCTCATTTCTCAAATCATCTCAGGCTCATAAGCCACTTTTACTCAAGGTAAATTCCCCTTTTAAAACCATGCCACTCTTGGCATCTTCTTTTGAAAACTTCCATAACCATGGAAAGTTAAAGATTCATTTTGAAACATTCAAAATCATCCATCTAACAATGGGATTTTATAACAAAGTTTCTCGGCAGAGTCCCAAGTCTTTAGGGAAAATTAATATAACTCATTTTCTCAAATTCACTTAAAATCATTAAAACATTGGCTTCCTGATTTGAGTAACAAAATGGGATCTAAGCAATACAGAGTCATAAAGTCAATTACTCTTTTCAAAGTCGTTTCCTTTACTTAAACAAAAATCAGCCTCAACCACAAGAGAAAATTCTAAAGCGTTTCAACTGCTCAGAAATTGTTTTAGTCTTACAAAAATTCAGAACCCAAGGAGTACTTAAAACCTTTCCCAAAACACTTTAAAATGAGACTTGTCAATAGAAATTCAGGTTCTTTCAAAGTCATTGAAACTTCTTTAATTGAAACCCCCAAGTCAAATTCAAAGGCATAAACCCTTTTCACATTCTAACAGCTTTAAAACACAAGTTTCATCTAAATAACTTTCTCCCGAAAGAGATACAATGCCTTTCTTAAGAAGCAAGACTAAATCACAATTTCCTCCTTACTAACTCATTTCGAAAGCATGAATCATCCTTTTCTTGATAATTTAAATAAAATAGTAGAAGTCTTTAACTCATCATTTTCCAGACAATATTTCAATAAAGACTCAGATTTTATAGAAATTTCGGCAACACCTCCCCTAAAACTTGGACTTTGCTACCCGGTTCGGGTCCCAACTAAACCGTTCCACAATCCTTTTCAACAACCCAAAATTAAAAATCAGTTCAAGGCAAGCCAAATCCAACAGTCATCTCAATTCCATATTTCAAGGAAACCGTTTCAAAAATCAAATCGTTATCAGCCGAATAAACTCATTTCTAAAGCTTTAAAGAAACGGTTTAGCAACAGGCATTTATCAAACCAGATCATTAAAGCAAGCCAGGCTGAATTCAAAAGTGTATTCTATTTTTCACATTCTCAAGAAAATCCATTCAACTCAAATCAATTTCCAACGAATTAAACTCGATCTCAAAGCTTTAAAAGAATCAACTTCAAAAGCATTTCGTTTCACAAAACCACACAACAGTCCAGTCAAACAAACACCCATAATCATACAAAACAACCAAACAATACATAAGAATGATACAATCACCAAATACACATCCTCACATCAGTACCCATATGTAATAATTCCAATAATAAACTATAGTTTTCGGAAAGCCCCCTACCTCAAAACGCATATCCATAATTCAAACGCGTCACCGGAACTCTCAATCAACCCGAGTTTACCGGCAGCTTACATCACAGCTTTGTTCACTTTTGCAGCAGCAAAGACAACCCTTACGCGCAACATATGGCTCCGATAACTTAATCCTAGAAAATATTATTATTGCGAAAGCCTTAAAACACATAACGGGATATGAACGGGGAAGTTTTAATACAAGGATACTTACTGTAACTAAAGAATACCGTCTGAACCAAAGAACAGAAGCCTCAGCGGTGGTTCCGACAGCCACAGAACCGCCCTTGGGAGCCAGCATCACCGTGGCTTGGCTTGTTCCGTTAGTGGTCCCAGCAACAGATGAAATAGTCCCCAAAGTGAACACTAGTTGCGACAGGAATCTCCAAACAGAGCCAACAACTATCTCCAGTAAAGGCAGCGACAATGTCACTTACTATAACCATTTTATTCAATACAACTAGCGTCAGCAACAATGATTCTAGGTAGGAACGAAATGATGGAATAAAAGGGAATCAGAAATAGGGTAAAGCTTACCCAACAGTAACAGTTCTCACGGTTCAAGATGGAGCCAGGGCACGGCCAGAGCAACATTAACTCCAACAGCGGCAGCGGCGTTTTGTCGGATTCCAAAACCCAGGAGCAGAGGCAGAAAGGCACCTCCTTTCGCTGATTCACGCGGCGCTGCTCTTCGCTGTACTCATGGTAACAGCGGCTCCGTCTGGTAGCAGCTCGGACGGTGGATTCCTCCCACGGCGACGGGGATACTCTCTTCCACAACCATGGCAGTAGCGACGATGGAAGGGCAGCGTTGCTTCCTCGCGACTCATTCCTTTCCCCCTTCTCTGTTCGCAGCTTCAACAGCGGCGACAAGGGACGGGTTCGACGGCGGCGACGCGATGTGCTGGTCAGCGATGAGGAGAACGGCGGCTCCATGGTGGCAGCAAATCGGTGGCGACGTGGTGGCGCGATGGCAAGCTCCCTCCTCTCTCCTCTGCCACGACTCAGTCTCCCTCTACCTCTGTTGGCGGCGGCGGCGACGGTGGCAGTGGCACCCACCACGCCGCCTCCCTCTTCTCTCCTCTTCCCTAATTCTGCCTCTCTTTTTCTTTGTTTCGTTCGTTTCTTTCTTCTCAGGGAAAATGGGAAAGGAGACCATGTGTTACTATTTTGGGGAGAAAGGATTTCGGCTGCTGCTGGTTTAGGGGAAAAGGGGACTGGGTCATGGGTTAGGGTTTCAGGGTTAGGGTTTCATTTTTGAAAATTAGGGTTAGGGACATTATGATAATTTCACATAAAATGGGAATAATATAATAATTGAAACCCAAATCAAATCCAACACTAATTATATATAAAAATACTATTTGCTCATCAATTTCACAAATTATTTTCAATAAAATGCCCAAATCTAAAAGTTAGAAATAATATACTTAATTTCTTCATTTTCCAAAATAGCAGTATTAATATTTAAAATATTAATTACTTAGTCCAAATCATATAAGATTATTATTATTTCATAACTATCAACTTTATAATTTAAATATAGAAATTAATCCAATAATTATAAAATTGGATAATAATCATAACTTATCTCAAGTTCAATAAATCAAAACTTGCCTTAATTATCCTTAATAAAGTAATCTTTGAAATTAAGGCTATAAGTAACTATATGATTTGAGACTTGATCATAATAAGACTTTTCAAAAGTTCTGGGTCTTATAGAAATCCCATCCTAGTTATCCTTATCAGGTGTGATGAGGATTGTTTATCACTCCCACTTAGTTAACCCTTACTAAATAAAGGAAAGTCAAGTGGACCAATCAATTTGATCCTCAAGTCCTAGTCAACTCCTGTGGAAAGACTAGCTTTAGAGCGATCCAAATCAATCAGCGAGAATTCCAATTTTTAATCAACTGCTGAGTCTGATAACTCAAGTGTTACCAATTACTTAACCAAAGCCAAAAGGAGAAAAATCTAAATTAAATTATAATTATCATAAATGGAATAAAACAATCATAAATCTGAAATACCTCAATATGTATTAATTAAGAAAATCAATCCTAACATGGAGTTCATAAACCAAATTGAAAAGATAAATAACAATTAAAGTAATAGAATAAATAAAAGTAGAAAATAAATTAAAGGAACATTGAACATGTGATTGAAGAGAGGTAGCCTAATCATAATAGAAATCCTAAATCCTAATCCTAATCCTAAATCCTAAGAGAGAGAGGAGAGAGCCTCTCTCTCTAAAAGATACATCTAAAAACCTAAAAATTATGAATTATGATTGTTGTATCATTGAATGAATAGATTTCCCCACTTTATAGCCTCTAATCTATGTTTTTTGGGCCGAAAAATGGGTTAGAAACAACCCAGAAATTGCTGGATGCGAAATCTGCCACGCTGGTTTTTCGTCACTGCGATGTGTCCGCATGGAGCACGCATTCACGTCACCTATCTGTATGGTAATTATAGAAAATTATATATTATTTCAAAGCCCCGGACATTAGATTTCCAACGCAACTAGAACCGCCTCATTTGGACCTCTGTAGCTCAAGTTATGATCGTTTGAGTGCAAAGAGGTCAGGCTGACAGCTTTGCAGTTCCTTCAATTTCTTGTATTCCTTCCACTTTTGCATGCTTTCTTTCCATCCTCTAAGCCATTCCTGCTCTGTAATCTCTGAAAATACTTAACACACATATCAAGGTATCGAATGGTAATAAGAGGGGATTAAACATATCAAATTAAGATCAAAGAAACATGTTTTCAATCATAGCACAAAATCAGGAAGGAAAACATAAAGCATGCGAATTGTATGAATAAGTGTGATAATAATAGATAAAATCTACTAGATTAAGCACAGGATAAACCCTAAAAATAGGGTTTATCATAACATCTCCCTCGTCCTTTCCAATGGAGCCTCAGCCTCAGGTTTATTTTCATTTTCTTTGTTCTGATTCTATTTTTTTTGAAATTCCGGTTTAGTCTTGTTGTTGTTGATTCTGATTTGTAATAAAAATTTAGCTGGATTGTTCTTGATTCTTTGGTTCAGTTGTTAATTCTTATTTTATTTTTTATTTTTTAATTTTTTGTTCTGTTCTATTAATGATATTTCAATTCTATTTTTTCAATGTAAATGCAAAAAAGGGTAATGTGAAGAGGAAAAATTTGTGGAATTGTTGCATCCTTGCAGGACATGGAACTTTTTTTGAATAAGTGACATAAAAACTGAAAAATGAACAAAACTAATGCAATTTTAATTGGTTTGGTTGGTCTCACAAAAAAACTAAACAAAACCGAACAGAATATTTTATGTATAAATAATTCGAATGAATTTTCTTCTAAAAATCAAACTAAATCGCAAACCGAACACCCTCAGTGGTTACCACAATGGAAAAAACCATTAACAGTAACAATGCCATTGAGGCCTTATTTGCAATGTACGCTTTTAAGAAGGAAAAAAATGTTAATCCTAGAGTATGGAGATGTAAAAGAGATGGCAGAACAACGACGAACAGAAGCAAAGATTGTAGAAAGTGATGAAGCAAGTTTGTAGAGAAATAAAGTGAATCTTGAAGAAATGTGCCAAAGAAGAAGAAGAAATTAAGAAAAGGACTATTTATAAACCAATCAAAGGCATGAACATTAAGGTAAAATCACAAGTTATTTTAAATAGTTTTAAATGCTGATACAATAACCGATGGAAACCAAAAAGACATGGGAGGCACTGAAGTGACACACATCTCTTCAAAACCACATCGAGTCTTATCGTGACTACACCCTTGACATTATGACTTTACTGATGACTTACGTGCTACTATTTGACCAACTTGTTACCCGAGCTCTTACGTGGAGGTCAGAACTCGAGTAGGAGCGTTGTTCATACTTAGGCCTACATAATACGAACCCAACCCATTTCGTCTTCCACACACAAGCTACGTTCTAAATTAGGCCTGTCAGGATCTACCCAATGATGCCAATCCCACTATATGAGGCACTATCTACCTAGATCAGACTAACAAAGATGCGGGTCTCTAGAACCCATATCTGACTCAGCTTGGGAAGCAGGATAAATACTTCCCCCTACTTCAATTACCACCTCTAAGTGGTAATCACCTTTAACTTGAGAGCCAACTTCTCACTCTGTAAGGCAGTAACCACTCATGATCTTTAAAGAGTTATCTCCAGGAAATGACTAAGTCCTACATCATTACTCTATAAATACCCACCCCAAACAGGTATTTTTCCAATCCAATTTCACTGAAGCTTGCTAGAAAAATATAAGCATCAGAGTCTCGTGTAGATATCCCCACCACTGTCCAGGCAAGGATGTCAAACAAATTATTGTACTGGCAAACAAGTCAGAATTCTCACCTAAAGATACTTAGACCTCACGTCTAAGATGAAATCCACCTAGATTTCAAATAACACCTTGGAATAGTATACTATTACAATAATTGGCAACTTATTTTAAACCCTAAACAATTACAAACAAAACTACTACTACTAATAATAATAATAAATTAGTTATTATTACAATAAACAACATTGTAATCATAATTCTTTTAGATATTATTAAATCAATTATTTCACTAATAACTCTTGGGTTATTATTAAATAAATTACGATCATATAACAAAATATCTGTTCACTCTATGACTTTTGTATTCTTTGTCCGAAATCATATATACTAAAAAATCACATAATTTCTATTATTATTATTATTTATTTTATTTCGATTACCACTGTTATTATTATTATTCACTTCAAGAAAAATGCTGAGTACCGTCAAATTCATCAAATAAATCTGCTGGTAATCAGTTTTCCGCTATCCTGGAGTTGACGGTATAAATAGCATCGAAAACTGTTTAATGGCGGATTATTTTCGTCCGACGCTAATTACCGGCAAATTTTATGTCGGTTTTTTCAATGGATTTGTCGAGACCGAGTTGATGATTACCGGCGGATTAATTCGACGGTAATTTTCGCGCCATTTCACGTGTTTAGGCACCAAATTATCATCGAATTTATCCACCGTTAAATCCGTCAGTAGTTTTTTTTTAGTTTTTTGGGCACAATTAAGCTACCATTAGTAGCCAAATTAAAACTCTTGTTAACAATATTTATAGTAGAAATATAAAATGATTAGAAATGAACAGATGATTTTATTAAAAGTAAATAGTCTGAATATAATAAAATGTCACAAAAGTAGAATACAATGAAGTAGACAAACAAAAAAATAAATCCCTAAACCCTACAGATCCTGGTAATCGTCGTCGTTGTCAACATCGAGGTCACCCTACTGAGGCGTGGGAGCAGGTGCTGACATCGGTGCCCCACCAGCAGCGTTGCCACTAGAACCATCGACACGGCTACTGGTTGTACACCTCTATCTGCTCTTGCAAACGATCTAGCTGCTCCAGCTTCTCCGTCAGGTCCGAGCTGATGGCAACGACTCCTCCTACGCGTGCAAGAATGTCATTTTACCTCTGCTCAGATTGCTCCGCTTGTTGGTGAAGCTCCTGTGTCAGCTTCCACACCTCCTCCCTCAAGTTGATAACTTCCTAGGGATCGGAAAGGCTGGTGGCAGAGACAGAGGCAGAGGAAGCCGCCAACACGGAAGTTGTGGGGTTCAGAGGCGGTCTCACGCTAAACCCGATCAGGATCTATCACTGAGGTCCTGAAGTCGGCTTTGTTGTTCCCACTAGGCGGCTGAGACTGCTGGATTGCGGCCTCCAACCTCTGCGTGTAATCCTCCTGTGTCACATACATTGTGATTAGGATAATAGTTAATTGACTTTAAACAAAATAAATTTACTAGGATTAATTTAAACTCACATAATGGGCTGCAGATCGCTCATTAGTAAATCTCTCCTTGTTGGCCTTCAAAGTATGGGTATACTTAAAGGTCTCTGCCAGTATCACCTCACGATTCAACGACTTAGACTACAAATTATATCAGCCAATAAAATAAATCAACAAATTAAATAACTAATTCAAGTAACTACTAAAAAATTAAACATTACCAAACTACTTACCCGTCTACTCTTTGTCTTCATGAAGGTTGTCGATCCACCTGTATACTTCGACGACTTGGGTGAAGCCCTGTTAGTGACATTCGTCAGACGATAACTCTTGAATCCCTAATTATTTCTAAAATGGGCCTCCAGTTTTTTCTTGATAGATGGACGGATCTATCTTGTTAGGTGGTTGCCCCCCTGATGAACATCGCTCATCATTTGCTGGATCTGTTTAGCTGCCCGATGGTTGTAGATCTTCCTAATCATGAGATTATGTTCCACTTCCCTTATGAATTTCAACTGCACAAAGTGATTCAACAACATTAGTTAGTTGGGATAAAATAAAGTTCAAATACAATTAATTAATTCAACATTATTGGGTTCTTACCGCCCACTTCTGAAATCACTGCTCTCTGGTCTCAGCCGGGATTGTCGTGTACCTCGGCCACGGGTGGTCGTACATTGACTTAATGACCTTAGATATCTCCTGTGTACAAGCATTGTTGTTTGATGCAAATCTATCAGAGAAAAACCTAACATTAATAAACACATATAAATACATATAAATACATAAACTCAGTATTAACAAACTTAAGATTCAAAAATTGTATGTACTCACACCTGCATGCCATCGGGCCAAATCTTCAGCCAGATGACGGGCAGTGGTAGAGGGGTATCTTGCTGCGGGGCTGGTGCGAATTTTGAGAATATCCATAGTTGAACTGGCAAGTGCACCGGGTCATCAGAGTAATACCTCAAGTGAGTGAGCGTCGATCCTACAAGGACTGATGGACTGAGCGACAATGGTCGACTGATTGGTTTAGTTAGGCAGACAGAAAATTTGGTTTGGTGATTTGAAATAGCATTAAATAGTGATTCACGAGTAAAGAAAACAAACAAGAGAATGGGTGAGAAATCAATAAGAGAAAATAGTTAAGGTATCAGAGATGTTTACTTTTCCGGATTGAGCTTTTTTACTAACTATTTTAATCATGCAAGATTCATTTCATGGCAAACTGTAATTGACTAAATCCTAATCTCTTAGTGATTCCTTCATCAACTGCCAATCTCTTGGTCACTCGATTCCAACTAGAGGGTTAAGTTCAAATCTAGTTTATGGCTACAACAATCCTAATTACCCAAAGCTAAATGGATTATATGTCACATATCCAGATTAGTTCATGTAATTAGCAATTTAGGAGGAATTTACTTTCAAGCTGTGTTCAGGTGAGGGACCTCTTCCAAGGGTCACAAGAACGCATTTAGAATAAGGGTCATACTCTTGTTCCACCCAGATTCATAAAATGAAGAACGAAAGTAATCATTGAAACTGAATCAGTACATTAATTAAAATAGAAAAGCAATAGTCTTAATCCATAGAAATAAACAGAGCTCCTAACCTTAACCAAGGAGGTTTAGTGGTTCATGACTTACAGAGAAAACAAGGGTTCTGAAAAGTGAAACGTGCGGAAGAGAGAAGATTCCCTTAAAGGATGAATCTTTTTCCTTTTATATCTAACCTAATTTGATTTGAAAATAAAATAAATTATTAAATCCTATAACTCAAAAGATATTGTTGTAAATAAAAATTACAAAAATAAAAGATAAGATAACTACTAAAAGCTAAATCCACTTGAAGATGCTTCCTTGATGGGCTTCAAATCCGGATTGCCTAGCGCTAGACGCCAGTTGGGCATTTAGCGCCCAAAGAGGTAGAGAAGGTCCTATTTCACAAAGCTTGCCGACGCTAAACGCCAGCTGGGCGTTTAGCACCCAGAAGGGTAGCTCTAAATCTTCTCCCTTTTGTACAAAACTCTGCCAACTTGCTTCGAATTTCACCTGAAATCATAAAAACACTAAAACAACTCAAAGTAGCATCCAAGGAGGATTTTAACACTAAAATATAATAAAACTTAATAAATTCTAACTAAAATGACTAGAAAACCAGGGGAAAATAGGTACAAGATGCTCACGCATCACAACACCAAACTTGCTCAAGCAACTAAAACAATATAGGTCTAAGAAGAGAAGGTGCCTAGGACTTGAGTATTCATTTAAGCTCATGTCTAGTTATTGATTGGGGCTAAAGACACTCTAATTCTGAATAGGTTTGGCATCTCACTTTCCTTTGAAGCTCAGAAATATTGACATCCTTCAACACTAGAACTTGGATAATATTATGGATTCTCTTCTTCAGGCTCTAATTGATCCTTGAACACAATTTTTTCTTTTCTTTTCTTTTGGTACTTTGTACCTTGAGCCTAGCCGTGACTCTAAGTGTCTTGTCCTCAAGCTTAACTTGATACAACAACACCACAAGCACTTAACTGGGGAACTCTTTGAGTTCTAATTTTTCTTTTCATTTTTCCCAGACAGTGGTGCTCAGAGCCTTTGGCATACTCTGTAATCGCACTTGGTCATGACTCTTAGTGCTCTGTCTCAAGGGTTACTTGACACATTCACACCACAAGCATATGGTTAGGAAAATAAATCTTTTGAGATTTTTGATTAATTTTGACCTTCCTAAGGATTGATGCTTGAAGTCTTGGACCTTGTTCTTTATTTTCTTTTTCTTTTTGATGTTTGTTTTTGATGAGCGGATAATTTATACGCTTTTTGGCATTGTTTTTAGTATGTTTTTAGTAGGATCTAGTTACTTTTAGGGATGTTTTCATTAGTTTTTATGTTAAATTCACATTTCTGGACTTTACTATGAGTTTTTGTGTTTTTCTATGATTTCAGGTATTTTCTGGCTGAAATTGAGGGACTTGAGCAGAAATCAGATTCAGAGGTTGAAGGAGGACTGCTGATGCTGTTGGATTCTGACCTCCCTGCACTCAAAGTAGATTTTCTGGAGCTACAGAACTCGAAATGGCGCGCTTCCAATTGCGTTGGAAAGTAGACATCCAGGGCTTTTCAGAAATATATAATAGTCTATACTTTAGCCAAGAATAGACAACGTAAACTGGCGTTCAACGCCAGCCTTCTGCCCAAATCTGGCGTCCAGCGCCAGAAAAGGATCCAAAACCAGAGTTGAACGCCCAAACTGGCACAGAAACTGGCGTTCAACTCCACAAATGGCCTCTGCACGTGCTACACTTAAGCTCAGCCCAAACACACACCAAGTGGGCCCAGGGAGTGGATTTATGCATCAATTACTCACTCATGTAAACCCTAGTGACTAGTTTATTATAAATAGGACCTTTTACTAGTCTTTTTGACAATCTTTGGTCTCAGTTTTAATTCCATGATTATTTTATATCCGCCTGACTGAGATTTACAAGGTGACCATAGCTTGCTTCATACCAACAATCTCCGTGGGATTCGACCATTACTCACGTAAGGTATTACTTGGATGACCCAGTGCACTTGCTGGTTAGTTGTATCGAAGTTGTGACAATTATGAATTAAGATCAGAGCACCAAGCTCTGGAGCCATTACCAGGATTTGTTCGAGCCTGGAGATCACAATTTCGTGCACCAAGTTTTGCTTCAAAGATCAATGTCTCACTTAATTTAGAGACTCCATAATATTTCTCTAGGTTCCTGTACCTCAAGAACCAACACTCTTGACTTCAATATCAAATATGTCTTGTTTATTCATACATTCAGAATTAAAGATAGTGCCACCATATCAAAGTAACTAGAAAAACTCATAATATATAACTCAAGCCTCATGTATTTTGCTACTTCTTTTCTTTTTCTTTTGATTTTTCCAAGCTTAATGAGTAATACATGAGACATCTTTCAAAATAAACATAGAATAACAAAATAAAGAGCTAAACTAGAGAGCAACAAAATACTACTAGTGATCATGCAATAGCTTCAAACCGAAAATAAGAAATAAGATAAAATACTAAAAAACAGAAAAATAGATAAAGCAAGAGATAATGAAACTCAACCACCTCAGTCATGGTGGCTGCTGCTCCCTCTTGGGAATCCTCTTTGGTGCTTCAGCTCATTTAAGTCGCGCTTCTGCCTCAGCTGTTCCTCCACTAGCTGATGGAGAAGGGCTGAGTGGTCCTGATGCTCAATCTTCAGCTAATCAATAGATGATGTCAGCCCCCTAATGGATGAGGTCAACTGGTCCCAATAGTCACGGGGAGGGAAATAGAATCCCTCAAGCATCTTCGGAAGCTCCTGCTGAGGAGGAGGAATTGGCTCCTGTGGTGCATGCCCATGCTCCCTAGCATACTCCATATCCCTCCTAGTGATAGGTCGGTCAATGTCAATAGGGATATCATCGTTAATGCAGACCCAGGCCTCAGCACACAGGCGAAAGATAAGGTAAGATAAGGCTAATCTTGTAGAGGTGGAGGCTTTCTCGGCTATGCAATACAACTCTTGAGGAATCACGTGGTGAACCTCCACCTCATTACAGAGCTTAATACAATGAATCATCACAGCTCTCGGTTACTCGTAGGTATGATGGAGTGCTGAATAAACTCCAACCACCCCAAGCAACTGGCCTCAGATCGTGCCTGCCCAACTGGTACAGCTGACCTTTGGCATCCCTCCTCCACTGTGATCTGGAGAGGCAAATATCAGCAAGGACCTGGTTCAGTCTCTGGTCAGTGTTGACCCTCTGCGTGTAAGAGTGAGGGTCATCTCGGGATGGTGGCAGGTGAAGTATCTCCCTCACCCTCTCCGGACTGAACTCCATAATCGCCCCTCGGACTATGGTGCGCTAGTTCTTCGGATCCGGGTTAATGCTAGTGGCATGCTTGTAGGTCACCCAAGCGTTCGCGTAGAACTCCCTGACCATAAGCACGCCCACGTCAGTCACGGGGTTGGTTAGAACTTTCCAACCCATTCTCAAAATCTATTCCCGGATCTCTGGGTACTCCTCCGGCTAAATATCAAAGCGGACCTCAGGGAACACTTTTTTTTTGCTTACTATCTCATAGAAGTGATCCTCCTGAGTCTTGGAGAAAAATCAGGTGAAATCATAAAGACCGGAGGCGGGCACCTTCTGTTTCCTCTTCCTTGAAAAGGATTCACCGGTTTTGGGCACCATAGGGATAGTAAAAATGAGGAGAAAGCGGAGCACCCAACACCAAACTTAAAAATTTTGCTCATCTCCGAGGAAAGTAAAAGATAAAATAGAAAAAAAGATAGAAAAAAGGGTATAGTAATAGGGAGGTAAAAGAGAAAGAATAGTGGAAGGATGGGGGCAACGGTTTAGTGGGGGAAAAAGAAAAGGGGAAAAAGATAGTATATTAAAAGAGGAAGATAGTAGGATGGAAGAGGGTAGTTGGGGGTGTGGGGGTAAGAGGTGAGGAAGGGGGTATTTATAGAGGGGGTATTTATAGGGTGGGTTAGGGTGGGAGGAAAATGAAATTTGAATTTGATTAATGAGGAAGAGAGATTAATGGGATTGATGAGTGGTGATTGGGTGGAGTGGGGGTGAGTTGGAGGATTAATGGGGTTTGATAGGTTTATGAGAAGTGATTTTGGGAATAGGGGTAGATGAATGTGGATGGAATAGTGGGTAAGGGGGAAAGAGAAAGGATGTGGTTGAATGGTCAAAGTGGGTCAAGAGTTTGGGAATTTAACCATTGGTTAAACTCCCTCCTTCACATTCGAAACTGATGTGCCTGGTGCTAAATGGCAGGCTCAACGTTTAGCGCTAATAATGGAACTTTTTTCTTTGGGACGAGTCATGTGTGGCGCTAAATGCCCAGCTGGCGTTTAACGCCCAAGCACTTCGAATCAACCTTGCTCTGGGGTGTTCTGTTTTTCCTTCTGAGTCCTCCTGTCCCTATTCTAAGCACTGTGCATGATCACAAACAAAATTAACCTAAGAAAAAACTATGAAAAATAATGAAAATTTAATAAAACTTTAATTGAAAGAAAAACTAAAGGATACTCTTGGTTGGGTTGCCTCCCAACAACTGCTTCTTTACCGTCACTAGCTTGACGGTCAGCTCCTCTAAGGAGGAGGGTCATAGGGGCTTAGGTCCTCATCCTTCACTGTGAACTTCTTTCCTATGCTATCATGTATCAACTCAATATGCTCAACAGACAAGATCTTGTTCACTGTATGAGGTATGACTGGACTTCTAGTGAACACCACTTTCATCCCGGGTGAGAAGTCTTTAGTGGGAATCTTCTTGTTCCTCCAACCCTTGGGTACATTTTTCTTAGGACCTCCGCCCTTCTTAGTGGGTTATGGATGCCCAACACCAAACTTAAGTTTGATGTCAGGAGGAATTGTATTGATTCCCACCAAAAGAGGAGGCTTAAGCAATGAATTCTGTATACAGGTACCTCCTTCTCCAGAGAGTGGTAAAGGTTTAAAAACCTTGAATACCAAGTAGTCCTCATACATCTTCAGAACTAATTCTTCTCTCTCAACATCAATCAGAGCTCTTCCAATGGCCAGGAATGGTTTTCTTAGAATGATGGAGTCATTTACATCCTCTCCCATATCTAGTATCACAAAATCTGTCAGGAGGAAAAACTCTCCAACCTTGACTAAGACATTCTCCACTAGCCCATGCGCCTGCCTCAGAGATTTATCAGCCATTTATAATGCTATCCTTGTAGGTTGTGCCTTTTGAATTTGTAGCTTCTTCATCACAGACCAGTGCCTTTTGAATTTGTCAAAGGTGACTTTCCCAATAGTACAAGGAATTTGAAAGCTCCCTGGATCTGGCATCTTCTTTGGTAGCTTGCTCTGAATGAGTGCACTATATTCCTTGGTCAGGACTACTGTTTCATCTCCCTTTAAGGCCTTCTTCTCAGAGAGTAAGCCTTTTATGAATGCAGCATAGGGAGGTATTTTCTCCAGAATCTCAGCAAAAGGGATGTTTATCTGTAACTTTTTAAAGACTTCCAAGAATTACGAGAGCTGCTCGCCCTTGATCTCTTCTTAGAGCTCTTGAGGATACAAAACTTTAGGCTCTTATATAGGTAACCTTGGTGGGCCGTATGACAGTATAACCTCAGCCTTTTCTGGAGCTTCTTTCTCCTCTGATCCCTTAGCAACTTGCACCTCCTTCTTCAGTATGGATTCATTAGCCATTGTGAGGGCTTTACACTCTTCTCTTAGGTTAGTCACTGTGTCACTGGGAAGAGTGTTAGGAGGTCTCTCATGTATCCTCTTACTCAATTGTCTTACTTGCATCTCCAAGTTTTTAAGTGAAGCTCTACTCTCCTTCATAAAACTATGAGTACTCTTGGAGAGCTCAGCAACTACAGAGGCCAAGTCAGAGTTACTCTGAGACTGAGTGGACCCCTACTGTAGTTGAAAGGCTTGATTTGGCGGTTGTTGAAATTATTAAACTTGTTTAAATTGAAACCGCCTTGAGAGTTGTTGTTGAAATTCGGTTGAGGCTTCTGGAATTGCTCTGTCCACCCAAAATTAGGGTGATTCCTCTATCCCTGATTGAATGTGTTCTAATAAGGATCGTTATTGAGATTTCTGGAGGAATTTCCCATATAATTAACTTGCTCGGGGGTGGGTTGAGCATAAACATAGTTCTCCTCTTGGTTGAAACCTCCACTCATGTCATAAGATGCATCTTGAGTATTAACAACTGAGACTTGCATCCTACTCAAGTGTTGAGTAATCATACTGATTTGTTATGACATGATCTTGTTCTGACCCAAAATAGCATCCAGGGTGTCCACCTCCATAACTTCTTTCTTCACAGGATTCATAGGATTCCTCTCAGAAGAGTACAGATATTGGTTGTTAGCAACCATCTCAATAAGCTTATTAGCCTCTTCAGGCGTCTTCTTCATGTGCAAGAAACCTCCTGCGGAACTGTCCAGAGACATTTTTGCCATCTCAAAGAGGCCATCATAGAAAATCTGTAGCTTGGTCCAGTCTGAAAACATATATGGGGGACACTTTCTGATCATTTTCTTGTATCTTTCCCAGCCTTCATAGAGAAACTCACCATCTCTCTGCTTAAAAGTCTAAACATCCACTTTTAGCTTCGTCACCTTCTGGGGTAGGAAGAATTTGATTAGAAATCTATTAACCACCTTGTCCCAAAAGCCCAAGCTCTCATTGGGCTGAGTTTTTAGCCACTGCTTTGCTTTGTCCCTCACAATAAATGGGAAGAGCATGAGCTTATAGAATTCAGGATTCACTCCATTAATCTTCATAGTGTCACAGATCTATAGGAAGTTGGAGATGAATAGATTTGGATCTTCTAATGGGAGCCCATGAAATTGGCAGTTTGCTGCACTAGAGTGTTTAATTGTGGCTCAGCTCAAAATTATTTACACCAATAGGAGGTATGGCAATACTGCGTCTATAAAAGTCAGGAGTGGGGGCAGTGTAAGAGCTCAGCTTCCTACTTGCTTGCTCATTACCATTTGGATTTCCACCATTAACATTAACAGCATTATTGGGATTGTTGGGATCCATGGCTTCCTTCTCAAAAGTATTCCTGAGATTCTCACCAGCTCTGTAAGCTCTAGCTTGTTGTAGACGCCGCCTCAAGGTTCTTTTAGGTTTAGGATCAAAATCAAGAAGAGGTTCTTTATACCTGTTCCTGCTCATAAACAAATAGAAAACAAAGAAAAATGGGAATCTCTACATCAGAGTGTAGAGAGCTCCCTGTGAGGTATCCTATGTAAAAAGAAATAAAATAAAATAAAACAAGAAATAGACCTAAAAGTTTCGAAAATAATTAAGAAGAATAAACTACTAATTCAAAAATTAAACAAGGAAGAACACTAATATTTTCAAAAATTTAAAAAGAAAAATTACTATGGGGACACCAAACTTAAAATCAGAAATTAAGGGAAAAATAAACAAAGTCTAATTCAAAAATTTAAAGAAAAGGAAACAAGCAAATAAAACTAAGAAAAATTATACCTAGTCTAAGCAATCAGGTAACTGGTAGTTGTCAATCACCATCAGTCCCCAACAACGGTACCAAAAACTTGGTGCGGAGTTTGAGAATATCCACAACTAAATCGGCAAGTGCACCGGGTCGTCCAAGTAATACCTCAGATGAGTAAGGGTCTATCCTACGAGAACTGATGGATTGAGCAACAATGGTCGACTGATTGGTTTAGTTAGGCAAACAGAAAAGTTGGTTTGGTAATTTAAAATAGCATTAAATAGTGATTCACGAGTAAAGAAAACAAACAAGAGAATGGGTGAGAAATCAATAAGAGAAAATAGTTAAGGTATCGGAGATGTTTACCTTTTCGGATTGAGCTTTCTTACCAACTATTTTAATCATGTAAGATTCATTTCATAGCAAACTGTAATTGACTAAACCCTAATCTCTTAGTGATTTAGTCTCCTCTAACCTTCATCAACCGCCAATCTCTTCGTCACTTGATTCCGACTAGAGGGTTAATTTCAAATTTAGTTTATGGGCACAAAAATCCTAATTATGCAAAGTTAAACAGATTATATGTCATGTATCCAGATTAGTTCAAGTAATTAGCAATTTAGGAGAAATTTACTTTCAAGCTGTGTTCGGGTGAGGGACCTCTTCCAAGCGTCAAAAGAACGCATCAAGAATAAGAGTCATACTCTCGTTCCACCTAGATTCATAAAATAAAGAACGAAAGTAATCCTTGAAACTGAATCAGTATATTAATTAAAATAGAAAAGCAAAAGTCTTAATCCATAGAAATAAATAGATCTCTTAACCTTAACCAAGGAGGTTTAGTGGCTCATGACTTACAGAGAAAACAAGGGTTTTGAAAAGTGAAACGAGCGGAAGAGAGAAGATTCCCTTAAAGGGTGAATCTTTTGCCTTTTATATCTAACTGGTGCACGAAATTGTGATGTCCAGGCTCGAACAATCCCTGACAACGTGAGCAACTTGGTACGCGTAATCGTGATTACACTTTAATTATGTAAAATTCATGGCTCTTTCTTTCCCTGGCAATGGCGCCAAGAACATGGTGCCAATACCATGGTTCACAACTTCGATACAACTAACCAGCAAGTGCACTGGGTCGTCCAAGTAATACCTTACGTGAGTAAGGGTCGAATCCCACGGAGATTGTTGGTATGAAGCAAGCTATGGTCACCTTGTAAATCTCAGTCAGGCAGATATAAAGTGATAATGGTGTTTTTGAATATTATATAATAAAATAGGGATAGAGATACTTATGTAAATCATTGGTAGGAATTTCAGATAAGCGAATGGAGATGCTTTCGTTCCTCTGAACCTCTGCTTTCCTGCTATCTTCATCCAATCAGTCTCACTCCTTTCCATGGTTGGCTTTATGTGATACATCACCACTGTCAATGGCTACTTTCGGTCATCTCTCAGGAAAACGATCCAATGCCCTGTCACGACACGGCTAATCGTCTGGAGGCATCACCCTTGCCAATGGCTTCATCTT
>NC_029787.2:46806903-46807432 GCF_000816755.2 Arachis ipaensis | reverse complement strand
ATAAATCCACTTCCGGGGCCCACTTGGTGTGTGTTTGGGCTGAGCTTGAGTGTGGCACGTGCAGAGGCCATTTGTGGAGTTGAACGCCAGTATTTGTGCCAGTTTGGGCGTTCAACTCTGGTTTTGGATCCTTTTCTGGCGCTGGACGCCAGATTTGGGTAGAAAGCTGGCGTTGAACGCCAGTTTACGTCGTCTATTTTCGGCCAAAGTATGGACTATTATATATTGCTGGAAAGCCCTAGATGTCTACTTTCCAACGAAATTGGAAGCACGCCATTTCGAGTTCTGTAGCCCCAGAAAATCCACTTTGAGTGCAGGGAGGTCAGAATCCAACAGCATCAGCAGTCCTTCTTCATCCTTTGAATTTGATTTCTGCTCAAGTCCCTCAATTTCAGCCAGAAAATACCTGAAATCACAGAAAAACACACAAACTCATAGTAAAGTCCAAAAATGTGAATTTAACATAAAAACTAATGAAAACATCCCTAAAACTAACTAGATCCTACTAAAAACATACTAAAAACAATGC
>NC_029787.2:46788195-46806797 GCF_000816755.2 Arachis ipaensis | reverse complement strand
AACATTCTTAAACAACAACTTCAAAAGACATATGCACTGTTCAAGCATTCATTCAGAAAATAAGAAGCATTGTCACCACATCAATATAATTTAGCTAAGTTCAAGGATAAATTTGAAACTCATGTACTTCTTGTTCTTTTGAATTAAAACATTTTTCTATTTAAGAGAGGTGATGGATTCATAGGACATTCATAACCTTAAGACATAGTTACTACTACTAATGATCATGTAATGAAGACACAAACATAGATAAGCACATAACATAGAAACTCTTCAGAGTCCTTTCAGGTTCTGGATCTGCTTCTACAAGAATGTTCTTATCCTTGCTCCTGATCATATGACAAAGAAGAAGGCACAGAAAAATAATAATAATAATGGAGATCCTTTATACCACAGTATAGGGATTCCTGTGTGAGTGGAAGAAGAGGGGGAGACAAAGAATGTAATATAATGGAAGAAACACAACTGTGAGGATGGAAGAGAGGTGAGATGAGATGTTAGGATATGAATGAATAAATAGAATGAGATGGGGGAGGGATAATTTCCGAAAATTATTTTGAAAAAGAGTTAGTGATTTTCGAAAATGGTTTTTGAAAAATGTTAGTAATTTTCGAAAATTTTTGAAATTAAAAATAAAAATAAGAATAATTAGTTAATTAAAAAGAAATTTTTGAAAAAGAGGGAAGATATTTTCAAAAATTAGAGAGAGAGAGTTAGTTAGGTAGTTTTAAAAAAAGTTAAGAAACAAACAAAAAGTTAGTTAGTTAGTTGAAACAAATTTTGAAAAGATAAGAAGTTAGGAGGTTAGGAAAGATATTTTGAAAAGATATTTTTGAAAAGGATAAGATGAGAAGATATTTTTGAAAAGATATGATAGAAATTAGTTTTTGAAAAAAAGATTTGATTTTTAAAATCACAATTAATGACTTGATTCACAAGAAATCACAAGATATGATTCTAGAACTCAAAGTTTGAGTCTTTCTTAACAAGCAAGTAACAAACTTCAAATTTTTGAATCAAAACATTAATTGATTGTTATTTCGAAAATTTGATATAAAAATAAGAAAAAGATTTTTGAAAAATATATTTTTTTTTTCGAAAATAACTAAGAATTTTGAAAAAGATTTGATTTTTGAAAAAGATTTTGAAAAAGATAAGATTATCAAATTGAAAATCTTTGGGTAGAAAGCTGGCGTTGAACGCCAGTTTATGTCGTCTATTTTTGGCCAAAGTATGGACTATTATATATTGATGGAAAGCCCTGGATATCTACTTTCCAACGCAATTGGAAGCGCGCCATTTCGAGTTCTGTAGCTCTAGAAAATCTACTTTGAGTGCAGGGAGGTCAGAATCCAACAGCATCAGCAGTCCTTCTTCAACCTCTGAATCTGATTTCTGCTCAAGTCCCTCAATTTCAGCCAGAAAATACCTGAAATCACAGAAAAACACACAAACTCAGAGTAAAGTCCAGAAATGTGAATTTAACATAAAAACTAATGAAAACATCCCTAAAAGTAACTAGATCCTACTAAAAACATACTAAAAACAATGCCAAAAACCGTATAAATTATCCGCTCATCACTAACCTAATTTGATTTGAAAATAAAATAAAATATTAAATCCTATAACTAAAAAGATATTGTTTGTAAATAAAAATTATAAAAATAAAAGATAAGATAACTACTAAAAGCTGAATCCACTTGTAAATGCTTCCTTGATGGGCTTCAAATCTGGATTGCTTGGCATTAGACGCTAGTAGGGTGTTTAGCGCCCAAAGAGGCAGAGAACGTCCTGTTTCACAAGGCTTGCTGGCGCTAAATGCTAGCTGGGCGTTTAGCACTCAGAAGGGTAGCTCCAAATCTTCTCTTTTTTGCATAAAACTCTGCCAACTTGCTCCAAATTTTACCTGAAATCATAAAAATACTAAAATAAGTCAAAGTAGCATCCAAAGAGGATTTTAACACTAAAATATAATAAAACTTAATAAATTCTAACTAAAATGACTAGAAAACCAGAGAAAAATAGGTACAAGATGCTCACACATTAGGGCCACTGGAGGAATTAGCCATCATGGTATCTGTCGCTGGATCTGCAGGGGGCATAGCAGAGGGAGTTACGTAGTTTGGATTTGGGACCATGATGAACTACTAAGAATTCTCAATAAAATTGTATTGCAAGTAGAGTTCTAAACCGACAATTAATCCTCAGTCAACGTTTAATTTGTTTATCACTTAAGCAAAAACTAAAGCATTTAAACCTCGGGTCATCTCTCAAAGGAATTACAAGTAAGTGTGTTTATTATTGGCTATGAGGTATATTTTAGGGTTTTTGTTATAAGAGACAAGAAAGTAAAATGGCAAGAAAATAAACTAATAACTAAGGAAGCTCTTACCAAGGAAAGAGAAGTAGAAGTATTATCATCGTCAATTGTGATGGTAAATGTAAATTGCCTTCACTTAGTTGACCTCTAACCAATGAAGGAAAGTCAAGTGCATACAATCAACTTGAGTTCACAAGTCCTAGTCAACTCATAGTGAGAGACTAGATTTAGTGAAGTTCAAGCTAACCGGCAACCTTCAATTACCAATCAACAAGAGACTTTGACAATTCCAGAGTCTCTAAATCACTCAACCCAAGTCAAGAGTACAAAAATCTACACTAAAATCCAACCAAGTATTTTATCAAACACTTGGAAGGCATAAAATAAAAACATATAAAATTACCAAGAAATAGTAAAATCTAAGACTAACAATTGAAAGAAGATAATAACAAGAAATTAAAGAAAGCAACAATAAACATAAAATACCTCAAATGCATTAAAAAGAAATAAGAATCAACAAGGAGTCATGAATAATAAAGCAACAAGGTAAAGGAAACAACATATAAAACTAAGAAAGCAAAGAGGAAATAACAAGAAATTAAAAGAGGAACTCAAATTAAAATGAGAGGTAGAATCTAAACCTAGATGAAACTGAAAATAAAAGAAGAAACCCTAAAACCTAGAGAGAGGAGAGAGCCTCTCTCTCTAGAATCTACATCTATCTAAAACTAAAGTGTGTGAATGAAAAGTGTCCCCTTCCAGCTCCACTCTGCAGCCTCTTGTCTTTATTTTCACGTCTGAAAGTGGGTCAAAAGTAGCCCAGAAATTGCCCTAGCGTTTTCACTTTAGTGCAGCACGTGATGTTCATCATGCGTATGCGTCATCCATGCGTATGCGTCGTTGAACTATGTACAAAGCCATGCGTACACGTCATGTGGACATTGTACTTGGTCACGAGCACGCTTCAGCCATGTATACGCGTTGACACCAGCTTCTTAAATCCTTAATTTCTTGTGTTCCTTCCACTTTTGCGTGCTCCTTTTCCATCCTTTGTGCCATTCCTGCCCTATAAACCTTGAAATCACTTAACACACATATCACGACATCGAATGGTAATAAAAGAGGATTAAAAATTGGCAATTTTAAGGCCTAGGTGCATGTTTTCATTCTTAGCACAAAATTAGGAAGGAATCTCAAAAACATGCAATTTATATTGATAAGTGTGAGAATAGTTGATGAAAATTCACTCAATTCAATCCAAAATATACCATAAAATAGTGGTTTATCAATCTCTCCCCACTTAAACATTAGCATATCGTCATGCTAAGCTCAAGAGATGCTATAAAGGGTTGAACAGGAATGGTAGGATTTACTAAATGCAACCTATCTATATGAATGCAACTACATGCTAAATGCTTCTACCTACTTGGTTAAAAGTAAATACATCTTCCAAGAGCAAATATGAACTGGATTCCACTAATTCAAATCTCAAAATGAAGTACAAATAGACTGGCAAGAAGAAAGCTCATGAAAGCCAGGAACACAGATTGAGCATCGAACCCTCACGGGATGTGTATCCGCTCTAATCGCTCAAGTGTTTAAGGTTTAATTCTATCAATTCTCTACTAATCTTGTTTTCTAAGACTTGCTCTTCTTCTACCAATCAACAAAAATTCAATGCATGAATACACATATTAAGAGGTCTTTTCAAGGGTTGTAATGGGGTTAGGGTCAAGGTAGAAATGTATTTGGCCAAGTGGACTGAAATCTGAATCCTTGATTAACCTAAACTTCCCACCTAACTTAAGATAATCCATGTGATCAAAATGCAAACCTAACTACCCATTGACTATCTTTTTCCACATATTCATGCATCCCCATATTGAGTACAATACATATGCATTGCTATCACCACTTACTTTTGGCAATTTGTCCCCTTTTTATTGATTTCTTTTTTCTCTCTTTTTTTTTTCTTTTTGTTTTTCTTCTTTTTTTTCTTTTTATTCTTTTTATATATGTGGTGGATTATATATATACGAGAGATCAATGCATATGATTAAGGTATTGAATGCATGAACATGTGCTCGACTATCTTTTTTTTTTGTTTTCACAAAAATATACAATACCCAATTCCCAAACCGAATGTTCCACTAGTCTAAGCTAACTAAGAATTCAAATTAAGGATATTCATTGTTTTCTGCTTAGAGTTAGGGATGTGCTAAAATAAAAAATAAATGGGGGTAAAATAGGCTCAATATTAGTTTGCAAAGGATAATGAAAGGTTAAGGCCATATGGGTATGTGAGCTTTAGTGAAACAAAGGCCTCAATCACATAAATGCATTCATACATTAAACAATGGAAATATAGAATCAAGTAAGACAAAGATCACAATCTTAGAGAGAACTGATGCGGGCAGAAATTGGCGAATTAAAAATTGTTAATTTATATACGTTGCAAGTATAGTTCTTAACTCGCCAGAAATCTGCCTATCAATTTAGAAAGGTGTCACAGAAATTTAAAATTAAAATACTGGGAGTATGAATCCCAGGTCGTCTCCCAACGAGTTGCAGGAAAGGGTGCTATTTTATTAATCAGAATGTTTTCAAAAAGGTTTTGGTTGAATGGCAGAAAATTAAATTAGAGAATTTATATAGATTTAAATAAAAGCCTTGACTGGGAGTTGATTACATGGAAGCCCTATTCTTGATGGAATACTCTCAAGATTAATTGACAATTGAGAGTTATTTCGTTTAGTTATCCCTTACTAAGTAGGGGAAGGTCAAAGAAGTTGGAATGATGTTCTATCCACAAGTCCCAATCAACTCTTGGGAGGATTGGTATCAGGAACTAGAGAGCAAACCAACAATAACCCAATTACAATCTTTCTCTTGAACCTTCCAACTCAAGGGTTCCTTTCAATCAACTCCCTATCAAGTTAGGGAACTACTCACCCATTGTAAATGTAAAATTCATAACATCAGAATAGGAATTAAAGAAAGACATGATAAATAATGAGGAAAAGATTAATTAAAAATAAAAGTAATTCTTGTATTAAAAAAACTAAAAATAATCCAATAGTAAAATTAAGTAAAATTCAGTAATGTGGAAAAGTAAGAGACAAGGGAAGAGAACGAACTAGAATGTCGAAGTCTTGATGAGGCAATAACTCTTCTCAATATCCCAATGCAAAAATAATGAAAATAACATCCTAAACTATGAATGTGTAGAGAGAAAACCTAGAGGAGGAATGAAAACTAGATCTAAAAACTAAAAACTATGCGGAATTAATGTTCTCCTTGGTTTCTGCATGTTCTCTGGCTCTAGTCTGCCTTTCTCGGCCGAAAACTGGGTCAAAATACGGCCCGCAATCTCCCCCAGCGATTCTGCAAATTATGCAGATCGCGCACGTCACGCGATCGCGTCACTCATGCGGACGCGTCATTCGCGTTTCGCTTTACCACTTGGGCGCGTCGTCCACGCGGACGCGTCACTCGTGCTGTTCCATGCCGCGCGGTCGCGTCATTCATGCGACCGCGTCACTGCAATTTGCTCTCTTCCGCGCGATCGCGTCATCCATGCGGCCGCGTCGCCTCTCGCTGGTCATCTCCTCAATTTCTTGTGTTCATTCCATTTTTGCAGGCTTCCCTTCCAATCTCCAACTCATTCATGCCCTATAAAGCCTGAAACACTTAACACACAGATCACGGCATCGAATGGAATAAAGGAGAAATAAAATACATAATTAAAAGTCTCTAGGAAGCAAGTTTTCAACCATAAAACATCTTTAGGAAGGAAATATAAACGCATGCTTATTTAATGAATAAGTGGGCAAAGATCATGATAAAACCACACAATTAAACACAATATAAACCATAAAACAGTGGTTTATCAACCTCCCCACACTTAAACATTAGCATGTCCTCATGCTTAATTGAAGGAGATAAAATAAATAAGTATGAACATGTAGAAACTCATGCAATACACGCAATCCTATATATATGAATGCAACTATATGATTCTTGCCCACTTGATCAAAAGTAAATAAGCTCTTCAAAACAATTACAAATCAAATTCTACTAATTCTATCATTATACAGTAAGACAGATAAAAGTGCAAGAAGATAGCTCATGAAAGCAGAGAACATGGAAATTCAAGCATTGAACCCTCACTGATGATGTATGTACGCTCTAATCTCTCTAGTGTATAGGGTAATCACTCTATCCTTCTCTAATCATGCTCTCTAACTTTTGTTTTTCTCCTAACCAATCAACAACAGTTAATATACCAATGCAAATATCATGAGGTCTTTTCAAGGTTGTAATGGGGCCAAGGTAGGGGTAGGGATACATATATGGTTAAGTGAGCTTATAAATTGAATCTTTAATTAACCCAAGCTTTAACCTAACCTATATATATTTAATGTAACCTTAGAATTCATACCTAGCTACCCAGAATTCCCTTTTACATTCCATACTCATGTATCAACTTTTTATTTTAATTTTATCATATGTGCATTGATCTTTGAATTCTTAATTCAGCATAGGGGTAATTTTGTCTCCTTATTTATTTATTAATTTTTTTTAAAATATAGACATAAAAATAAACATAGCTTATCAATGCACATAGATTTTTAATTCTTATAGTTTCACATGAGTAGGTATCCAAATTCCCATTGTATTATCATGACACATTCCCTTAATAACTTTTGTTCCCACAATTTCCCATATTTAACTAGCACACACAATTCTATCTTAAGCTAACCAAAGATTCAATTTGGGATATACAATTGTTTTTCCGCTTAAGGCTAGTAATGTGGTGAAATATAGAACAAACGGGATTTAAAGGCTCAAAGTGGTTAACAAAGGTAATTGAAAAGGGTAGGCTTAATTTGGATAAGTGAGTTTAAATAAATAATGGCCTCAATCATATGCAAGCATACAAATATAATAAATATTGGACATATAAGATGAAACAAAATATAGATTACAATCATAGAGAAGTAAACACACAAGAATAAAATAGTTATGGTTAAATAAGGTAACCATTTATAAAGGCTCAAATCTTCACAGGTTGTGTGTTCTTTAGCTCAAAAATCATGTTTCAATTACAACTTCAAGCAGATTTATCATAATTTTTTTTGTTTTAAAAATTAGTGAAATTTTGTTCCAAAGATAGAGTCTTAGAAGAAACTTATTGTCTTTTCAATCAAGTAGAGCATGCATGCAACTAACCGATTACTATGTAATTTATCCTATTCTATAAAAGAAAGAAAATCTAACTAAAATATCCTAATTTATTGGTGCTAGGGAAGAGAATTTACCTCCGGAAGTCAGGTACTGACCGACCTCCCCACACTTAAGGCTTTGCACCGTCCTCAGTGCCATCTGTCAGGAACAGGGGTGGGCTGGTAGCAGTATCTCCATAGTCGGGACCATCATGGCTCCCTGTGCTGGTAAAGGAAGTGGAGTCCGGGGTGTCTGAGTCCTTGAAGTGTCCCTTGAGTAGCTCCTTGAGGTGTTTGAATCGGCGCTCGTTACGGCGCTCTCTCATCTTAGCTTTGTGTTCTTGCCGATCCAACCTTTCGATTATCTGCTGGAGCAGTTGGGCTGTTGTAGGTGCTTGTGGTGCTGAGGAAGGAATATCCTCAACTGGTTCAGCATGCTGGCTAGTAGTGGCTGCTGGAAGTCTAAGGTACTTCCTATTGGGGACATACTGATCATCCCGTGGAAGCATGGCTTTGGTGTCCCCAGCTCTGTAGGAGACTCCAACTGCTGAGACAAGATCTGAGACCAAGGCGGGAAAAGGTAAGTTATCCACAATTTGTACGTGTCCCATGGCATTCTGGATATGTCTTGGTAGATTCAGAGGTTGGTCTGTAAGGATGCACCATAGTAGAACGGGCATGTCCGCAGTGAAGGAAGACTCGTGAGTGCTCGGAAAGATGTAATAGGACATGATCTGTGCCCATACGTGAGCCTCCAAGGTAAGTGCTGAAGTCGATATTCCCTTAGGGCGGGTACGATGGTATCCGTAGATCCAACGGCTACCAGGTAATGCGATAACTCTGAGAACGGCGTCCCAGTAAAATTGGTACTTTTGGCGCTTGAGTGTGGCTTCTTAAAAGGCGTCCATTCCTTCTGGAATAGGGGGAAGACATAGAGCTTTTTGAATGACCTCTTCTGTAATGGGGACTTGCTTCTGACGAACATAGACAGACTGCAGAGTTGGCAGGTGGAAGTTGGAGTAGAACTCGACTACCCAAGAAAGATTGACCTGCCCTGGCTGTCTCTGTAGGAAATCCCATTGTCTTCGGGCAATTTGCGGCTCAACAAAGGTAGCAATATTGGGCGGGAGGAGAAGAAGGTATTCGTTATTGTAATTCCTTTCTGCCAGGATGGGGAACATCAGCTCACAGTAGCGATTGGAAAATCGCGCAGTGTCCTTTGCTGGAATGGCTCTTTCTTTATCATCAACCTTTATTATCCTCTTAATCTTCTTTGTTGAGGGCTTTACTGCAGTGGAGGAGGGTTCTGCCACTAGTGCTCTTTTAGTTCCTCTTCTTGCTGGTGGTTTGGGAGTATCTTTCTCCTTTCCTTTCTTGGTGGCCATCCTGAAAAAGGGAAAAGAAAGTAAATTAAATTCAAAGAGATATATAGCAAGGAAGAGAACGGAAAAGGTGGTGATGGATGCACATTAGGTGGTAACTGACATTAACACATTCTCATGAGTACATGTGAAAAGTCATCAATGGAAAATAGCTAGTGCATATAATGTCAAGTGAATGCAAGGTGTTTATTGGCATGCCGGAAAAGGGCATGAGTAGCATAGATCAAGCATCACTCGTAACAAACCATCACATTTGTGTTGACAATTAATTTCAATTAATACAATAGTAAAAAGAGTTTATGAAAAGTAGCATTGAATAGTAGAATAACATAGAGAAGTACATAATGCCATATGGGCTTTTTCACAAACACATAACATGCATGGTAGATGAGGTATAGAAAGTATTAAAGTGAACATGCAAGCAATCCTTTAAAAAATTAATATATAATTTTCAAACAAGTGCAACAATCCACAAGCATATAATGAGGAATAATGACTCAAATAAAATTCTAACACCATGTAAAAAGGAAAGAAGAAGAAAGAAAATACGAATAATGAAAAGAAAAAGAAAAGAAAAGAAAATAACATATAAAATAAGAAGAATGATAGAAAAAGAAGGAGGGAAGAAGAAAATAAAACCTTGTTAATGGAGGTGAGAGAGAGAGAGTGAAAGGTGAGATAGAAGGAAGAAGGGAGAAGGAAGAAATAAGGAGGGAAAAGAGAAAATAGGATTTGGAGAGAAAAAGATATGATATTTGGCAAAATTAGGAAAACTGTGCGCCGCAAGCGACGCGATCGCATGGGGCACGCGGTCGCGTGACTTGCGCTTAGGGTGATTGACGCGGTCTCGTCGGTCACGCGGTCGCGTGACCCGGTTTGTGCCAGTGGCACGAGGGTTGCCTCGCACTCGCACAACTCTCTGTTCAAAATAATTAAATGCCAAATTTTAGGTGACGCGAGCGCATGGGGCATGCGATCGCGTGAGTGGGCAGTTTTTGGGGTACGACGCGGCCGCGTGGGGCACGCGGTCGCGTGAGGGGGACTGCGCGTCCAGCGCCAGTCCAGCACCACTCTAGCACAACTTTCAGCTGTGCACCATTATTACGTCGAAATCCTGGTCACATGGTCGCGTGGGGCGCGCGGTCGCGTAGGAGGCCATTATTCCTGTATGACGCGGTCGTATCAGCGACGCAATCACTTGGGACGATGTGTGCCATTGGCACGCCTCCAGCCACGCTCTCGCGTGACTCTCTGTTCATTTTTTTTATTTTTCACCCATCTCCTTGCGACGCGGACGCGTCACTAAGGCGGTCGCGTCGCGTGAGAGATTTTTTTTTAAAATAAAATTATGTAAATGTAGATGCACGAAATATACTAATAAAGAGAAGAGTTATTGAGTAAGAAAACTAAAAATAGAGAAAAGAACGATCATACCATGGTGGGTTGTCTCCCACCTAGCACTTTGCTTTAATGTCCGTAAGTTGGACGCTCCACTAGCTCAGTCGTCGGCTATGTGGGGGTCTTCCAAGAGGAAGATCTCGAGTTCCTTGTCTTTCTTCCGCTTTTTGCCATGGTACAGCTTTAAACGATGTCCATTAACTTTGATAAGCTCAGAGCTCGAAGGATGGCTAAGGTGATAAACTCTGTACGGTTCGGCCTTCTCTACTCTGTATGGACCTTCCCATCTTGATCTCAACTTGCCTGGCATGAGCCTCAGTCGAGATTTGTAAAGGAGGACTGATTCCCTAGGTTGGAACTCTTTCCTCTTGATGTGCTGATCATGTACAGCCTTCATCTTCTCCTTGTATAGTCTTGCATTCTCATAAGCTTCTAGGCGAAGGCTTTCCAGTTCCTGCAGTTGCAACTTTCTTTCAGCCCCGGCTTTATTAATCCCCATGTTGCATTCCTTTACTGCCCAAAAGGCTTTGTGCTCTATTTCAACAGGGAGATGACAAGCTTTTCCATAAACTAAGCGAAAAGGACTCATCCCAATGGGTGTTTTGTATGCTGTTCTGTATGCCCAGAGTGCATCTTGTAGTCTGGTGCTCCAGTCTTTTCTATGAGGTTTGACTATCTTCTGCAAGATACGCTTTATTTCTCTGTTTGACACCTCGGCTTGCCCATTGGTCTGAGGATGGTATGCTGTTGCAACCTTATGAATTATCCCATGCTTCTTCATCAATCCTGTTAGTCTCCTGTTACAAAAATGGGTGCTTTGATCGCTCACGATTGCTCGTGGTGATCCAAAGCGACAAATAATATGGTTTTTCACAAAGGAAACAATAGTGTTAGCATCATCATTGCGGGTAGGAATTGCTTCCACCCATTTAGAAACATAATCCATAGCTAACAATATATAAAAATAACCATTAGAATTTGGAAATGGACCCATGAAGTCAATGCCCCAAACATCAAAAATTTCACAGAAGAGCATATATTGTTGAGGCATCTCATCCCTTCTGGATATATTACCAAATTTTTTGCATGGGAGACAGAATTTACAAAACTCAGAAGCATCTCTAAAAAGAGTAGGTCACCAGAATCCACAGTCTAAGATCTTTCTAGCTGTTCGTTGAGGGCCAAAATGCCCTCCACTCTCAGATGAGTGACAGGCCTCTAAAATGGACTGGAATTCTGATTGAGACACACACTGTCTAATTACCTGGTCAGCGCCATATCTCCATAAATATGGGTCATCCCATATATAATATTTAGACTCGCTTTTCAGCTTGTTGAATGGAAGTGGGTAGTGATCCTTACGGGTGGCTTGGTTGAGACGCCTGTAATCAATGCAGACTCTCCAAGCGTTCTGAACTCTAGTTGCTATGAGCTCTCCATGCTCATTCTTCACTGTAGTGATTCCAGACTTCTTGGGCACTACTTGTACTGGGCTAACCCATTCACTATCTGAAATGGGATAGATGATACCTGCTTCCAATAGTCTTGTCACTTCTTTTTTGACAACTTCCAAGATAGTGGGATTCAATCTTCTTTGGGGTTGACGGACAGGTTTTGCTCCCTCTTCTAGAAATATTCTGTGCTCACATACTTAAGGGTTGATGCCTACTATGTCTGCCAAACTCCACCCAATTGCCTTCTTGTGCCTCCTCAGTACATCAAGTAACTGCTCTTCTTGTTGAGAAGTGAGTTCCCTTGCAATGATTACTGGAAACTTCTGCTCATCTTCAAGATAAGCATATTTGAGATGTGGAGGAAGAGGTTTCAACTCTAACTTCTGATCATGGGCAGGCTCTAGATTGTCTGGAGCTTGTGAAAATGCCGAAGTGCCCTCATTGTCAGTCAAGAGGGTCCCCACACTTGGACCTTGTCCAGTGTGCCTCTCTTCTAATTCTTCCTTGTGAACTTCAGCTACAGTTTCATCTATGACATCACATTGGAAGATAGAATGATCTTCTGGAGGGTTGTTTATGACTCCATTCAGATTGAAGATTACTATTCGGCCATCTATTTCAAAAGAGTATGTTCCTGAAAAAGCATCCAATTTGAATTTTGATATCTTCAGGAATGGTCTTCCAAGTAGGATTGATGATGGCTTATCTGAGTCATTATGGGGCATCTCTAAGATATAAAAATCAGTGGAAAATGTAAGCCCTTTAATGTTCACAAAAACATCTTCAGCAATTCCAGCCACTGTAATAATGCTTTTATCTGCTAACACAAAACGAGCTGCCAACCTTTTTAAGGGAGGGAGCCTCAAAATATCATATATAGACAAAGACATTATACTAACACATGCTCCTAAATCACACATGCAATCATAAATTACTACTCTACCAATAGTACAACTAACTATACAAGGACCTGGGTCACTACACTTTTCAGGTAATCCTCCCATTAAAGCAGATATGGAACTACCTAAAGGAATAGTTTCTAATTCATTAATTTTGTCTTTATGTATACATAAATTTTTTAGAAACTTTGCATATTTAGGTACCTGTTGAATAACATCAAAAAGAGGAATAGTTACTGGTATGTGAAATTGTTACTCAGGTTGTGAATTATTGTTCGAAATTGATTCCCTAGCGATGGCACCAAAAACGGATGCACAGAACCATGGTCTAAACATATCTTCACAACTTTGCATAACTAACCAGCAAGTGCACTGGGTCGTCCAAGTAATAAACCTTACGTGAGTAAGGGTCGATCCCACGGAGATTATTGGTATGAAGTAAGCTATGGTCACCTTGTAAATCTAAGTCAGGCAGATATAAAATAGTTATGGAGTTTTCGAAATTAATACTAAAATAAGGATAGAAAATACTTATGTAAATCATTGGTGAGAATTTCAGATAAGCGTATGGAGATGCATTCATTCCTCTGAACCTCTGCTTTCCTGCTATATTCATCCAATCAGTATTACTCCTTTCTATGGCTGGCTTTGTGTAAGGATGTCACCGGTGCCATCAATGGCTACTTTCAATCCTCTCGGGAAAATGGTCCAAATGCTCTGTCACAGCACGGCTAATCGTCTGGAGGCATCACCCTTGTCATTGGTTGCATCCTATTCCTCTCTGTGAAAATCGTCCGATGCGCTGTCACTGCATGGCTAATCGTCTTGGAGGTTATCGATCATACTGGAATAGAATTTACTATCCTTTTGCGTCTGTCACTACGCCCAGCACTCGCGAGTTTGGAGTTCGTCACAGTCATTCAATCCCAGAGTCCTACTCGGAATACCACGGAAAAGGTTTATACTTTTCGGACTCTCATGAATGCCTCCATCAATCTAGCTTATACCAGGAAGATTCTGATTAAGAGATCTAAGAGATACTCATTCAATCTAATGTAGAACGGAAGTGGTTGTCAGGCACGCGTTCATAGGGAATGATGATGATTGTCACGTTCATCACATTCAGGTTGAAGTGTGAATGAATATCTTAGAAGCGAAATAAGATGAATTGAATAGAAAACAGTAGTACTTTGCATTAATCTTTGAGGAACAGCAGAGCTCCACACCTTAATCTATGGAGTGCAGAAACTCTACCGTTTGAAAATACATTAGTGAAAGGTCCAGGCATGGCCGAATGGCCAGCCCCTCTGATCTAAGAACCAGGCGTCCAAAGATTCAAAGATGGTTCAAAAGATGTCTAATACAATAGTAAAAAGTCTTATTTATAATAAACTAGCTACTAGGGTTTACAAAAGTAAGTAATTGATGCATAAATCCACTTCCGGGGCCCACTTGGTGTGTGCTTGGGCTGAGCTTGAATGTTACACGTGCAGAGGCTCTTTCTGCAGTTGAACGCCAGGTTGTAACATATTTCTGGCGTTCAACTCTGGTTTATGACTTGTTTCTGGCGTTTAACTACAGACAACAGCGTAGAACTGGAGTTCAATGCCCTTTTACGTCATCTAAACTCGGCCAAAGTATGGACTATTATACATTGCTGGAAAGCCCTAGATGTTTACTTTCCAACGCAATTAGAAGCGCGCCAGTTTGAGTTCTGTAGCTCCAGAAAATCCACTTTGAGTGCAGGGAGGTCAGAATCCAACAGCATCAGCAGTCCTTCTTCAACATCTGAATCTGATTTTTGCTCAAGTCCCTCAATTTCAGCCAGAAAATACCTGAAATCACAGAAAAACACACAAACTCATAGTAAAGTCCAGAAATGTGAATTTAACATAAAAACTAATGAAAACATCCCTAAAAGTAACTAGATCCTACTAAAATTTTCCAGTATTACCACCGGATACATAAATGCCACAAACATATAATTGGGTGAACCTTTTTAGATTGTGACTCAGCTTTGCTAAAGTCCCCAATTAGAGGTGTCCAGGGTTCTTAAGCACACTCTCTTTTTGCTTTGGGTCTAAAAATGAGGAAGAATGGAAGGCTTTATATAGGGGAGGGAGGTGGGGTTAAGTTTCGGCCATATAGGGTGGGTTTGGGTGGGAAATTGATTTTGAATTTTGAAGGTAGGTGGAGTTTATGAGGTAGGTTTATGGGGAAGAGTAGATGGATGTGAGTGGGGAAGAGGTGATGGGGAAGAGAGATTGAGGTGATTGGTGAAGGGTTTTGGGGAAGAGTGTTTATGGGATTGTGTAAAAGAGGGGTGAGAAGAAGTGAGTGGAGGTAGGTGGGGATCCTGTGGGGTCCACAGATCCTGAGGTGTTCAAGGATTTACACCCTTGCACCAAATAGGGCATGTAAAATGCCCTTGCACACAACTCTGGGCGTTCAGCGCCAGGTTGGTGCTTGTTCTGGGCGTTGAACGCCCATTTGTAGCCTATTTCTGGCGTTGAATGCCAGAACCATGCTTGTTCTGGGCGTTCAGCGCCAGTTCTCCTCCAGGGTGCATTTCTGGCGTTCAGTGCCAGAACCATGCTCTGTTCTGGCGTTGAACGCCCAAAACATGCTTCTTACTGGCGTTTAAACGCCAGTAAGGTCTTCCTCCAGGGTGTGATTTTTCTTCTGCTGTTTTTGATTCCGTTTTCAAATTTTATATTTATTTAGTGACTCCACATGATCATGAACCTATAAAGACATATAACTAAGAAAAATATAGTTAGATAAATAAAAATTGGGTTGCCTCCCAATAAGCACTTCTTTAATGTCAATAGCTTGACAGTGGGCTCTCATGGAGCCTCACAGATGTGCAGAGCTTTGTTGAGACCTCCCAACACCAAACTTAGAGTTTGGATGTGACCTCCCAACACCAAACTTAGAGTTTGACTGTGGGGGCTCTGGTTGACTCTGCTTGGAGAGAAGCTTTTTCTGCTTCCTCTCCCTAATAGTATCACAGATCTGCAAGAATTCAGTTAAGAACTGAAAAGGATCTTCAGATGGAAGTCCATGAAACTTGCAGTTCTGCTGCATCAGAGAAACTAGCTGAGGTTTCAGCTCAAAATTGTTTGCTCCAATGATAGGAATGGAGATGCTTCTTCCATGTAAATTGGAATTTGGTGCAGTAAAGTCACCAAGCATCCTCCTTGCATTATTGTTGTTGGGTTCGGCTGCCATCTCCTTTACTTGTTCAAAATTTTCAATAAGGTTGTCTCTGGATTGTTGTAATTTAGCTTCTCTTAGTTTTCTCTTCAGAGTCCTTTCAGGTTCTGGATCAGCTTCAACAAGAATGCCTTTTTCTCTGTCCCTGCTCATAAGAAAGAGAAGAGAAAAAGAAAAGAAGAGGAATCCTCTATGTCACAGTAAAGAGGTTCCTTATTGTTAGTAGAAGAAGAAAAAGAATAGGGGTGAAGAAGAATGAAGAATCCCAACACAAAGGTAAGGATAGGAGCAGTGATGTGAGATGAAGAGAAGTGTTAGTAGATGAATAAATAAATAGAAGGGGATGAGGGAGAAGAATTTTCGAAAAATATTTTTGAAAAAGAGTTAATGATTTTCGAAAATAGCTTTTGAAAAAGGTTAGTAGTTTTTTCGAAAATTTAAAATAAAAAAATTAAAATAATTAGTTAATTAAAAAGAAATTTTTGAAAAAGAGGGAGATATTTTCGAAAAATAGAGAGAGAGAGTTAGTTAGGTGGTTTTGAAAAAGATAAGAAACAAACAAAAAGTTAGTTAGTTAGTTGAAACAAATTTTGAAAATCAATTTTGAAAAGATAAGAAGATAGGAAGTTAGAAAAGATATTTTGAAATCAAATTTTTGAAAAAGATAAGATGAGAAGATATTTTTGAAAAGATATGATTGAAATTAGTTTTGAAAAAGATTTGATTTTTAAAATCACAATTAATGACTTGATTCACAAGAAATCACAAGATGTGACTCTAGAAATCAAAGTTTGAATCTTTCTTAACAAGCAAGTAACAAACTTGAAATTTTGAATCAAAACATTAATTGTTATTGTTATTTTCGAAAATTTGATGTAAATTTAAGAAAAAGATTTTTGAAAAATATTTTTGGAATTTTCGAAAATAACTAAGAAATTTGAAAAAGATTTAATTTTTGAAAAAGATTTTGAAAAAGATAAGATTTTCAAATTGAAAATTTGATTTGACTCATAAAAACAACTAGATTTTAAAAATTTTTGAAAAGGTCAAATCTAATTTTCGAAATTTTAAGAGAGAAAAAGGGAAAGATATTTTTTTGATTTTTGAATTTTTAATGATGAGAGATAGAAACATGAAAATGATGCAATGCATGAGAATTTTAAATCAAAACATGTGATGCATGCAATAATGCTATGAATGTCAAGATGAACACCAAGAACACTATGAAGATCATGATGAACATCAAGAACACATTTTTGAAAAAATTTTTAATGCAAAGAAAACATGCAAGACACCAAACTTATAATTCTTTAATGCTTAGACACTAAGAATTCAAGAATGCATATGAAAAACAAGAAAAGACACAAAACATGCAAATGCAAAGATCAAACAAGAAGACTTACCAAGAACAACTTGAAGATCATGAAGAACACTATGAATGCATGATTTTTTTCGAAAAATGCAAGATGCATGTGCAATTGACACCAAACTTATAACATGACTCAAGACTCAAACAAGAAACATAAAGATATTTTTGATTTTTATGATTTTATGATTTTTTTGTATTTTCTTTTAATTTTTTCGAAAATCATTTTGAAAAAGAAAAATAAGGATTTCAAAATTTTTAATATGAATTCCAGGAATCTAGCATTTTTAGTCTAAAGCTCCAATCAAAGGGTCAGGCATGGCTTAGTAGCCAGCCAAGCTTTAGTATGTAACTCAGACATGACACGCCTGACATACCCTATCCAGAAGGATTGGGCATGGCTCCATTGAGGTGATTAGTTGAAGACCAATCCCAAAGCAGTTTGGGTATGGCTTTACAGCCAGATAGGATTCAACATGTTTCATGAAACACTAGAATTCATTCTTAAAAATTCTGAAGAAAAATATATTTTTGAAAACAAAACAAAAAGAAAATTACCAAATCTGAGCAACAAGATGAACCGTCAGTTGTCCAAACTCGAACAATCCCCGGCAACGACGCCAAAAACTTGGTATGCAAAATTGTTACTCAGGTTGTGAATTATTGTTCGAAATTGATTCCCTGGCGATGGCACCAAAAATGGATGCACAGAACCATGGTCTAAACATATCTTCACAACTTCGCATAACTAACCAGCAAGTGCACTGGGTCGTCCAAGTAATAAACCTTACGTGAGTAAGGGTCGATCCCACGGAGATTGTTGGTATGAAGCAAGCTATGGTCACCTTGTAAATCTCAGTCAGGCGGATATAAAATAGTTATGGAGTTTTCAAAATTAATACTAAAATAAGGATAGAAAATACTTATGTAAATCATTGGTGAGAATTTCAGATAAGCGTATAGAGATGCATTCATTCCTCTGAACCTCTGCTTTCCTGCTGTCTTCATCCAATCAGTCTTACTCCTTTCTATGGCTGGCTTTGTGTAAGGATGTCACCGGTGCCATCAACGGCTACTTTCAATCCTCTCGGGAAAATGGTCCAAATGCTCTGTCACAGCACGGCTAATCGTCTGGAGGCATCACCCTTGTCGTTGGTTGCATCCTATTCCTCTCTGTGAAAATGGTCCGATGCGCTGTCACTGCATGGCTAATCGTCTTGGAGGTTCTCGATCATACTGGAATAGAATTTACTATCCTTTTGCGTCTGTCACTACGCCCAGCACTCGCGAGTTTGGAGTTCGTCACAGTCATTCAATCCCAGAGTCCTACTCGGAATACCAC
>NC_029787.2:46769154-46787814 GCF_000816755.2 Arachis ipaensis | reverse complement strand
GAATAGAAAACAGTAGTACTTTGCATTAATCTTTGAGGAACAGCAGAGCTCCACACCTTAATCTATGGAGTGCAGAAACTCTACCGTTTGAAAATACATAAGTGAAAGGTCCAGGTATGGCCGAATGGCCAGCCCCTCTGATCTAAGAACCAGGCGTCCAAAGATTCAAAGATGGTTCAAAAGATATCTAATACAATAGTAAAAAGTCTTATTTATAATAAACTAGCTACTAGGGTTTACAGAAGTAAGTAATTGATGCATAAATCCACTTCCGGGGCCCACTTGGTGTGTGCTTGGGCTGAGCTTGAATGTTACACGTGCAGAGGCTCTTTCTGGAGTTGAACGCCAGGTTGTAACGTATTTCTGGCGTTCAACTCTGGTTTATGACTTGTTTCTGGCGTTTAACTACAGACAGCAGCGTAAAACTGGCGTTCAACGCCCTTTTACGTCGTCTAAACTCGGCCAAAGTATGGACTATTATACATTGCTGTAAAGCCCTGGATGTTTACTTTCCAACACAATTGGAAGCGCGCCATTTTGAGTTCTGTAGCTCCAGAAAATCCACTTTGAGGGCAGGGAGGTCAGAATCCAACAGCATCAGCAGTCCTTCTTCAACCTCTGAATCTGATTTTTGCTCAAGTCCCTCAATTTCAGCCAGAAAATACCTAAAATCACAGAAAAACACACAAACTCATAGTAAAGTCCAGAAATGTGAATTTAACATAAAAACTAATGAAAACACCCCTAAAAGTAACTAGATCCTACTAAAAACATACTAAAAACAATGCCAAAAAGCGTATAAATTATCCGCTCATCAGTTACCTCAACCTTTTTGAATATTTTTACCATTTTCTGATCGGGTTCCCGCTGCTTCCTGGGCTTCCTTGCGAGTTGTGAAAATGGAATGGGAGTGGTGTTGTCTACAGTGTCTACGCCTTTTGGTGCTTCCTCCTGTGGTTGGGCTTCTTCTTTTTCAGTTATGTCCTGTATGTCCTCTTCCTCTTCAACATCTTCTATTTCTACTACCTCTTCAGCTGAGGTGTGTTCTGGTGGGCTTGGAACCTCCTGATTCCTCTCCTGCAGTGTGGTTCTGGACCTTAGGGTGATGGCATTAATGCCTCCCTTTGGATTGGGTAATGGTTGAGAGGGAATTCCAGTGGAACTTGAAGGTTGGTTAATGGAATTTTGCATTGACCCAATCTGTGAGACAAGAGCTTGCAAAGTAGAGGTCAGACCATTCAGACTGGCATTAATGTTATTCATAATGTTATTTTCCATGGTCTGTTGTCTTCGCTCAAAGGATTGTAGTAACTCTTCATTAGGAGATGAAGAAGGATGAGTAAATTGAGAGGTCTACTGTTGGGTATTCTGTGGTCCTTGGGATTGCCTCAGGTGAGGTGCTCTGTAAGGTTGGTTCTGCTGCCTGTTGTTGTTATTATTCCACCTCTGATTTCTCTGATTATCTCTGCCTCCTCTGTTATTGTTGTCCCTCCAATTCTGGTTAGAAGTGTCCAGCCATCTATGGTTATTATTTCCACCTTGATTGTACCCTTGGTTAGGGCGGTCATAGAAGTTATGAGTGGATGCCACCATGTTGTCTTCCTGCTGGAGCTGCGGGCATTCATCAGTAGAATGGCTATAATCAGCACAAATTCTGCAGACTCTCTGTGGGACTAACTGTTGGCTTTGCTGTGCTGGAGAAGATTGAGCTTGCTAAACTTGTTGTTGATTCAATTGCATCTGCTTCAGCAAGTTGCTGAGCTAGAGCAGCAGTCTTTCTGCTAGAGGATACTTCTGCAACGGCTTTTGAACGGCCTTGTTTCTGCCTGTGGTTCCTAGTAGATTCAGCTAAGTCGCTGATCAATTACCATGCCTCGTCAGTGGTCTTGTACTTCTTCATAGACCCATTGCTAGCACTTTCAATGTGGTCTTATCTTGGGGCCTCATACCCTGTGTGATATAGCTGAGTAACACTATCTTGTCAATCTTGTGGTGGGGGCATGCTTCCAGAAGATTATTGAAGCGCTCCCAGTATTCAAAGAGAGTCTCGTTGTCATCTTGAACAATCGTGAAAATGTCTTTCCTCAGTTTATCAGTAACTTCAGATGGGAAGAATTTTTCCAAAAATTCTTTTCTGAGTGTATCCTAGTTGGATACATTTGCTAGGGGTTGAGTGTAGTACCACTCTCTTGCTTTTCCCTCAAGAGAAAACGGGAAAGCTTTTATCAAAATTGAAGTTTCATCTGCACTATCACGCCTGACAGTAGAACCGACTGCTTGGAAATCTCTCAGGTGCTTAATAGGCTCCTGAGCAGGTAAGCCATGAAACTTGGGCATCAAATTGAGCAGTGCGGTCTTTATTTCAAAATCTGTAGCCACCGCTGGGTGATGCGCTTGAAACGGTTGCATTATAAAATCAGGGGCTCCTTCCTTCTGGATAGTAACTCTTCTGGCTGCCGCCATGTTACCTGTACGTAAATCAACCGAATCAGAAGAACAAGAGCTGGTTTCTTCCTCAAATGGCGTTTCAAATCCACCCTCAGAGAGGACTAACCGACACCGAGCTCGCCTTATTCGTGAAATAGTCCTTTCAATTTCAGGATCGAATATTGGCAAGCTTGGATCAGGAAGTGAACGCGTCATTTGACGAAAGAAGCATGCAGCTCATAGTAGCAAAATAAAATAAAATGTAAATAAATAAATTCTAATTATTAACTTTAGCACTCTATTGCAACTCCCCGGCATCGGCGCCAAAAATTGATGCGGGCAGAAATTGGCGAATTAAAAATTGTTAATTTATATACGTTGCAAGTATAGTTCTTAACTCGCCAGAAATCTGCCTATCAATTTAGAAAGGTGTCACAGAAATTTAAAATTAAAATACTCGGAGTATGAATCCCAGGTCGTCTCCCAACGAGTTGCAGGAAAGGGTGCTATTTTATTAATCAGAATGTTTTCAAAAAGGTTTTGGTTGAATAGCAGAAAATTAAATTAGAGAATTTATATAGATTTAAATAAAAGCCTTGACTGGGAGTTGATTACATGGAAGCCCTATTCTTGATGGAATACTCTCAAGATTAATTGACAATTGAGAGTTATTTCGTTTAGTTATCTCTTACTAAGTAGGGGAAGGTCAAACAAGTTGGAATGCTGTTCTATCCACAAGTCCCAATCCACTCTTGGGAGGATTGGTGTCAGGAACTAGAGAGCAAACCAACAATAACCCAATTACAATCTTTCTCTTGAACCTTCCAACTGAAGGGTTCCTTTCAATCAACTCCCCATCAAGTTAGGGAACTACTCACTCATTGTAAATGTAAAATTCATAACATCAGAATAGGAATTAAAGAAAGACATGATAAATAATGAGGAAAAGATTAATTAAAAATAAAAGTAATTCTTGTATTAATAAAAACTAAAAATAATCCAATAGTAAAATTAAGTAAAATTCAGTAATGTGGAAGAGTAAGAGACAAGTGAAGAGAACGAACTAGAATGTCGAAGTCTTGATGAGGCAATAACTCTTCTCAATATCCCAATGCAAAAACAATGAAAATAACCAATCCTAAACTATGAATGTGTAGAGAGAAAACCTAGAGGAGGAATGAAAACTAGATCTAAAAACTAAAAACTATGCGGAATGAATGTTCTCCTTAGTTTCTGCATGTTCTCTGGCTCTAGTCTGCCTTTCTGGGCCGAAAACTGGGTCAAAATACGGCCCGCAATCGCCCCCAGCGATTCTGTAAATTATGCAGATCGCGCACGTCACGCGATCGTGTCGCTCATGCGGACGCGTCATTCGCGTTTTGCTTTACCACGCGGGCACGTCGTCCACGCGGCCGCATCACTCGTGCTGTTCCATGCCGCGCGGTCGCGTCATCCATGCGACCGCATCACTGCAATTTGCTCTCTTCTGTGCGGTCGCGTCATTCATGCGGCCGCGTCGCCTCTCGCTGGTCATCTCCTCAATTTCTTGTGTTCCTTCCATTTTTGCAGGCTTCCCTTCCAATTTCCAACTCATTCATGCCCTATAAAGCCTGAAACACTTAACACATAGATCACGGCATCGAATGGAATAAAGGAGAAATAAATACATAATTAAAAGTCTCTAGGAAGCAAGTTTTCAACCATAAAACATCTTTAGGAAGGAAATATAAATGCATGCTTATTTAATGAATAAGTGGACAAAGATCATGATAAAACTACACAATTAAACACAATATAAACCATAAAATAGTGGTTTATCAAGAACAACACACACCAAACAAAATATTGGTTGATAAGATGCAACCAATCAATTAGGCTCAAAATCGTACTGGGTTTGTGTGTTCTAGCTCTAAAACTATGTTCCAAAATAAATTTCTTCAAGCAAGTTCAAACATTTTACTTCAAAAGTTTTGATTCAAATTAGTGAAATGCCCTAAAACAGTTTCTTGGAAAGGAAATCATCACTTCAACCAAGTAGTGGTAAAATATTTACAAGCTCTAACTATCATGCGGTCTATCATGCAATGCAACAACTAACTAAGAAAGAAAATTAAGAATTAGTGTTGGAAAAGGAAGTAGTTATCCACAGAAGTCGGTCTCGACCTCCCCACACTTAAAGATTGCACCGTCCTCGGTGCATGTAAAGATGAGCTAAGTGGATTAGGGTGGGTTGCTACAACTAATGAGCTTCTTCAAAGGATTGTGTGTAGGGACTTCTTGTGTGCCCCATTCAGAAGCTTTTCTTTTCCCTCTTGGTGGCCAGCTTGAAAGGAGAGAAAAAGACGGAAGATTAAGCCCAAAAACAAAGGTATCAAAGCAAATAAAGTATAGGTGGGGCTAATGCTAAATAAGAGTAGAATTCTCAAATACATGGTAGCCACAACATGTAAGTGAGAAAGAAATTTAAGCAAAGGGCATGTCAAGTAACACTTCATGCAAGAGTAAAGTCAAAGTATAAGTAAATTGCATAAAGAGAACACTCAGAAACATCAAGTTCAAACAAGAATTGACACAAACAAAATTAGTCATAAGCATGAGATAATTCGGTCCCATCCTAACTCAATGATAATAAAGCACAAAACAAAGAATAATGAGTTAAAAAGGACTAAAGTACTAATTTTGTGTGTGGGGCAAAAATTGCAAATAGTAAGTAAGAGAGTGTGGGTTATGAAAGACAATATAAGTTCATATCAATGCACAAAGAATGCAAGTGTCAATAGAGATTAAGCATTGACCTAAGAATACATCACCTAACAATTTCAAATAATACCAAGCAAGTCACGAAACACCAAAATGGTCCAAGAATTACTCAACAGTGGAGTGGGAAATTCAACATCAATGTTAAAATTAATAACATATGAAAGATAATAAAAACAAGCTACAAAAACAAAGTTAAAATGCAATGAATGAAAGTATGCAAATACAACAAGCAAAAGAGAATTAAAGAGAATAAAGATGAGAAGTTAAAGGAATGAAGAAGAAGAAAGGTAGAAAGAAAGAAGAAGGAGAGAAGAAAGAAGAAAGAAATGGGATAGGAGAAGCGACGCGTAGGTGTCGTCTATGCGCACGCGTGAATAGCGGAATGAGGATGCGACGCGTACGCGTGGGAAGCAAAAAATAGAAGGTGACGCGTACGCGTCAGTCACGCATACGCGTGGAGGTGCATCGTGCTCCCCGCACAGCACTCGCACAGTTCCATCACAATTCTCTGGTTTTTGTACCATGCAGCAGCAGCATCCCAGCAACGCTTACGCGTCATCCACGCGCATGCGTGGGGTGCCTTTATTTTTTTTCTTTTTTTTAATAATAAACTAACAAGCTACCAAGACAATGCTAAACATTATTAAACAAGCTAAACCACAACTTAGACTAAATAATCCTAACTAAAAATGAAAATTCAATTTATTACCAATATAAACAAAAGGGAAAATGGAAAGAATTTACCATGGTGGGGTGACTCCCACCTAGCCCTTTTAGTTAAAGTCCTTAAGTTGGATATTTGGTGAGCTCCTTGTCATGGTGGCTTGTGCTTGAACTCATCTTGAAACTTCCACCAATGCTTGGACTTCCAATAAGCTCCAAAGTTCAAAATTAATAGCTCCAAGCTTTGATGAAGTTCCACACAAGCTAAGGACTCCCAAAATTGATCTCATATATTCCTGGATCCCAAATCTTGTTTCTACACCCGTCTTTAAGTTGATCATCATTGTTCCAACTGGGTGGCAAGCAATCCGAATTCTCACAGAGGCATCTAAACAACTTCCTAGACCCATTCAATCTATCTCTACACCAACCTTTGCATTTAGACTTTGAGCTTTCAACCACAAGGAACCGAAACTTGTGTTTCGAGCCACTTACCATCTCCTTTTTACTCTTAAAGCCACAAAGAGCTCTAAGTTGACCATCCGTCTCAAGCAAACCATATAAGTTTACGGATAAGAATTTTACCCACTTGAATATTGTGTTGGATGGTAATGGCTTGGGGAGAGGTGTTTTTAATGATCTTGCAAGCCCCACTCCCTTGTGCTCTTCCTTGACTACTTCTACCTCTTGGCAAGCTTCTTCAACTTCAACTTCTTCCTCTTGGTAGCTTTCTTCCAATTCAATCTTTCTTCATCATTTACCAAGAGTATGGAAGGTTGTACACATTCTTCTTTGATTTCCAACTCATGTCCAATGGGAAAGGATTCAATTGTAGATAAAAATTATTCAATAATTGAATCCATATCTTGATCAACCTCTTCAAAAGCTCCAACTATAATATACTTTGGAGGTTGTACACCCTCCTCAACATCAATTTCAAGCCTCTTGGGAGGAGGCTCTATAACTTTCAATTTCCATGGACTTTCAACATCTCCTAAGTCTTCAACCATTTTCTCCTCTTCGACTAATTGGGCTTCCTCCACTTGTTCCAATACAAAATCCCACTCCTTATTTTCCACCGAAGTTTCCAATCTCTCCTTCATGCTACGCTCTTCAGTTGATTCCCTACATGTGGCCATGGGAGTACTTTAAGTGTCTAAACATTGGGAGGCTAGAGTATTTACTACCTCAGTCAAGGCAGCCATGAATTCAGTGTCATCCTTTGCATCTCTCTTTGCCCTTGAAGAAGAGACCAAAGGTGTCATCCATTGGAGATTGGAGTGGATATGAGGGTTCATTGCTTGGGAGGAAGGGTTCATGATAGGAAGGTGGTTCATCTTGATAAGGATATGGAGATGGTATGTGTTCATACCCCGGGTCGAACTATCCGATCCGGGATGCTCAGTAATAAAGTGACCGACCTCTTCAGGTCAGGCTATCCGACCTCTTCTCAAAGAGGTCGGTCGAATCGACAGGAAAGCCCAGTAAGGGGCCCAAATAAGAGGAACACGACCCAAATCCAAAGGCAGTCCAAGCCTATAGAGATAAGGGCGGTTCCCCTAAAAGATAAGCTGACCTCAACTCAAAGATAAGATAAGATGAGATAACTAACTTATCTTATCTAAAAAGGTCACTCTACAACCATTATAAATACACTGGAGCACCCAGGTATAACTCATACTCTGATGCTACTCATACTCTTGCAGGTACCCCCCACCCTCCAGTGACGAAGGATCAGCATTGCATCCAGTCCCACAAGTCGGACACGACAGCTCTGGCCGCCGTCCACCAGCTGGACATGTCATCTCCGACCAGTACAGAAGATCTCATCCGAGATCGACCTACAGTTTCAGGTAACCCTCGGAACATTGGAGCCGTTTCCGGGGAACCTGGAAGTCATCCCACCACCATGGTGGATGATCATGACAACGACCACAATTCAAATCTAGAGGATAGAACACCGCACAAAAACGCAGACACTATGCTAAAAGACACTCTGGAATCCAACGGGGACAAAAATTCATCAAATCCGGGAGTGATAGAAGCGTTTCAAGATCGATTAAAGCAACTTGAAAAAGAAACCCATCATCAACGAGAAGTAGGGAAGGATCTACAAAGAGAGGTAAGACGACGTCGAGAATTAGAAGATAAACTTCTAAAACTCGAAGCCAATCTCAAAGCAAGAGCTACTCGGACCACCCCTGAGGACAACTTACGCAAAGATCAAGATCCATTCACTAGAAAAATCATGAAGACCAAAATTCCTAAGGACTTCAAACTCCCGGATATGACTTTGTACGATGGCACTACAGATCCCAACCATCACCTCAGCAATTTCAGAAGTAGAATGTACCTTACCGATGCCTCAGATGCAGTTCGTTGCAAAGCTTTTCCAACAACTCTCACAAAGATAGCAATCAGATGGTTCGACAACCTACCTCCGAAGTCCATCTCAAGCTTTGATGACCTAGCCAAAAAGTTCCTGGCCAGATTCTCCATCCAAAAAGACAAGGCTAAGTACGCCCCCAGCCTGCTAGGAATCAAGCAAGGAGATCGAGAAAGTCTTCGCAACTACATGGAAAGATTCAACAAAACATGCCTAGACATACAAAGCTTACCAACAGAGGCCGCCATCATGGCCCTCATCAATGGCCTACGAGAAGGACCTTTTAGCCAATCCATATCAAAGAAGTACCCCACATCTCTGGATGAAGTGCAGGAACGAACGGAGAAATACATCAACATGGAAGAAAATTCTCGACTAGGAGAAACCTCAAAATCCGGATTCACCTACCGTGACAAAGACAAAGAGTCCAAAAAGAAAGAAGATCGACAAGGGGAAAGAATTAAAAAATACCATAATTACACCCCTCTTAGGGTGTCCCTAGTGGATGTTTACAAAGAAGTCTGCCACACAGAAAAAATACCCCCAGCTCGATCACTCAAAGGCAAAAGAGGAGGAGGAAACCAGAATGAATATTGTGAATACCATCGAGTCCGTGGGCACTCCACCAACGAATGCTGACTTAAAAATGTCATAGAAAAATTAGTGAGAGAAAGAAAACTAGATCAGTTTCTGGCCACCCAAAACGATGAGCAAAGAAAAAAGAGAAGAGACGAGGAGGTGGGAAGAACCGAGCGATCACCTCGAACACCAGAAAGACATGTCCATATGATACACGGAGGATTCACAGGAGGAGGAATCTCCAAATCATCTCGCAAAAGATATCTCAAAGAAGTAGATCATGTCGAAGGAAAGGAGGAAGCACCCGACATCCCCGTAATTACGTTTACCAAGGAAGACGCATCCGTCATCATCTCAGGACACGACGATCCCATGGTCAACACCATTATACTGGCTAATGCAAATCTCCATCGCACACTGATAGACCAAGGGAGCTCCGCCGATATCTTATTCAAAATTGCCTTCGACAAGCTCGGCCTGGAAGATAAAGAACTCAAAGCATATCCAAACAGCCTGTTCGGATTGGGAGACACTCTAGTGCAACCACTGGGATACATCCCGCTACACACAACCTTTGGAAAAGGAAACCAATCTAGAACACTCAAAATAGACTACATCGTGGTCGACGTGAGTTCAGCCTACAACGCCCTAATAGGTCGAACAACATTAAATCAACTCGGCGCCATAGTCTTAATTCCACATCTATGCATGAAATTCTCAACTGCAGAAGGGATAGCTACGATAAAAGCATATCAGAAGATGGCGCGCCGCTGTTATAACGAAAGTCTAAACCTCAGAGGCAGAGGAGAAGAATTACACACAATCGAACTCGATGGAGTGCAGAGGCGAGACGAACTCCGTCCACAACCTGAAGGCGAAATAGAGAAAGTCCAGATCAGAGACATCCCGGACAAAACAACCAATATTGGCACGACTTTAAAAAGAGAAATAAAAGAATTACTTGTACAGTTCTTACGAGACAACGTCGACCTCTTTGCGTGGAAGGCTGCAGACATGCCAGGCATAGACCCCGAGTTAATGTGTCATAAGCTAGCAGTCTACCCTGGATCTCGGCCAGTACAACAGAGGTGTAGAAAGCTCGGACCCGAAAGTTCCCAAGCTGTGGAAGAGCAGGTACAAGCTCTACTGGAGGCAGGATTCATAAGAGAAGTCAAGTACCCACTATGGTTAGCTAATGTCGTCTGGTGAAAAAATCAAACGGGAAGTGGCGAATGTGCACCGACTATACAGATCTCAACAAAGCCTGCCCAAAAGACCCTTATCCACTCCCAAGTATCGACGCTCTGGTAGATGCCTCCTCCGGATATAAATACCTCTCGTCTATGGATGCATATTTCGAATACAATCAAATCCCCATGTATCCACCTGATCAAGAAAAAACCTCGTTTTTAACACCAAAAGCAAATTACTACTACATTGTGATGCCTTTTGGCCTCAAGAATGCGGGAGCTACTTAACAAAGGCTAATGAATAAAGTCTTTTCAGATCATATCGGAAAAGTCATGGAAGTCTACGTGGATGACATGTTAATAAAAACACAAAATGAAGAGACATTATTGTCTGACCTGGTCCAAGTGTTCGACACTATAAGGAAGCATGGTATGCGACTCAATCCTGCAAAATGCACCTTTGCAGTAAAAGCAGGCAAGTTCTTAGGTTTTATGCTCACACAAAGAGGAATTGAGGCAAATCCGGATAAATGCCAAGCAATACTCAACATGAAGAGCCCAACTTGTGTCAAAGAGGTACAACAACTCAACGGGAGACTGGCAGCCTTATCCAGATTCCTAGCAGGGTCAGCGATAAGATCTCTTCCCTTCTATGCTACTCTAAGGAAAGGAAAGAAGTTTGAATGGATGAAGGAATGCGAACAAGCCTTCCAAGATTTCAAAAGATTTCTGGGACGGCCACCTATCCTATCTCGGCCACGAGAAGGAGAACCACTCATATTATACCTCACGGTAGGAAGTCAGGCAGTGGCCTCAGCACTGGTTCGCGAGGACGACAAAGGGAAACAACCTGTATACTTTATTAGTAAAGCACTACAGGGATCCGAGCTGAACTACCAAAAAATAGAAAAATTTGCCTATGCGCTCATATTAACATCTCGACGTCTCCGCCCGCACTTCCAAGCTCACACCATTAAGGTTCGGACCAACCAGCCCATAAAAGGGATATTGCAGAAAACAGATCTAGCAGGCAGAATCCTACAATGGGTAGTCGAGTTGTCCAAATTTGACCTTCAATACGAAGCTCGGACAGCCATTAAATCACAATACTTTGCCGACTTCATTGCAGAATTTACAGACACCACGGAAACCCTATAGAATGGAATATTTACGTGGACGGTTCCTCGAATAAGACTGGAAGCGGCGCAGGTGTGATAATTGAAAGCAACCAAGGAACCCAAATTGAGCTTTCCCTCAAATTCGGGTTCCCTGCCTCAAACAACCAGGCGAAATATGAAGCACTACTAGCTGGTTTGAAGCTGGCTAAGGAGGTGGGAGCTAAAAAACTCATCATCTTCAGCGACTCACAAGTAGTCACCTGACAAATAACAGGGAGCTACCAAGCCAAAGATCCCACCATGAAAAAATATTTGGATAAAACCAGGGAACAACTCAGACAACTTGGGGAATATGAGATCCGCCACATACCCCGCGAACAAAATTCCCGAGCTGATGCACTCTCAAAACTAGCCAACACTAAACCAAGGGGCAACAATAGAAGCCTCATCTAGGAAATGCTACAGAACCCGTCAATCTCGGAAGAGGAAAAAGTCCTAGCCATAACAGGTCAGGATCAAGGATGGATGACCCCCATAATTAACTACCTCAAAACAGAAACACTCCCTATAGATGAAAAGGAGGCAAAGAGGTTAAAACGGGAGGCACAATACTACACTATCATAAACAATACTCTATACAAAAGAGGAATTTCAATACCATTGCTAAAATGTGTACCGACTTCCAACACGAAGGAAGTTCTAGAAGAAATACACAGTGGCATCTGTGGCAATCATCTCGGAGCACAAGCACTCAACAAAAAAGTACTTCAGGCAGGATTTTATTGGCCAACTCTAGAAAAGAAGGCTACAGAGTTTGTAAAGACATGTCCACTGTGTCAAAAACATGCCAACTTCCATATCGCCCCACTAGAAGAGCTCATCAGCGTAACCTCACCTTGGCCATTCGCGAAATGGGGACTCGACCTTCTCGGACCCTTTCCCCAAGGATCGGGACAAGTTAAATTCCTCATATTAGGGGTAGACTATTTCACAAAGTGGATCGAGGTAGAACCCCTAGCTAACGCCACTGCTCAAAGAAGTCGAAAATTCCTATATAGGAACATTGTCACAAGGTTCGGGGTTCCATACTCCATCACCACAGACAATGGCACCCAATTCACAGATGCAGGCTTCAGAAAATTAGTAGCCGACTTGAACATAAAGCACCAGTTCACCTCCGTTGAACATCCCCAAGCCAATGGACAAGCCGAAGCTGCTAACAAAGTCATATTGGCTGGGCTAAAATGGAGATTACAAGAGGCAAAGGGAGCTTGGGCCGAAGAACTTCCACAAGTCCTGTGGGCATATTGAACAACGCCACATTCCACCACAAAGGAATCATCCTTCCGATTAGCATACGGAATGGAGGCAATGATCCTGGTAGAGATCGAGGAAGGGTCGTGGAGGTCGATCTCAAATGAGATCTTCTGTATTGGTCGGAGATGGTGTGTTCGGCTGGCTGGTGGCGGCCGGAACTGTTGTGTCCGACTTGTTGGACTTGCTGCACTGCTGATCCTTGGTCACCGGAGGGTGGGGGTACCTGCAAGAGACTCCGATGCTTAAGTTAGCACGGGTATTAAGTAGGTTTATTGTAGAATCAGAGTATGAGTTATACCTGGGTGCTCCAGTGTATTTATAGTAGTGAGATGTGACCTTCTTTGGATAAGATAAGTTAGTTATCTTATCTTATCTTATCTTTTGTTGAGGTCAGCTTATCTTCCGTGGAACCGCCCTTGTCTCTATCGGCTTGGGCTGCCTTTGGATCTGGGTCGTATTCCTTGAGTTGGGTCCTTCTTTGGGCTTTTCCTGTCGCTTTGGCCGACTTCTTCGTAAAGAAGTCGGTCCGCTTGACCTAAAGAGGTCGGTCGCTCTGCTACTGAACATCCCGGCTCGGTCATCTCAACCCAGGGTATGAACAGTGCCCCTGCTTGAGCTCGGTCTTCTTTTTGAGGTCGAGTTCTTGACTTCGGTCCTTCTCTAGTGAAGCCGAACTCAAGCATTTTTTTGTTTCCTTTGTAGAAGCTTTTGAATGTAGAACGTTTTTCCTCTAAAAGCGCACGCTTTTATATCGGTGCTTTGGGAACGTGCGAGGGTTTAATGTTTTCATTAATTTTAACATTAATTGTCCCGTTTCCTTTTGGCTCTTTATTTTGATTTTGAAAACCCAGAAACGGTTTCTCTCATTCGCCCTTTTCGTAACTTCTTTTCTCCGCTCTCTTTGCTCTCTGTTTTTTGTTTGCACTTCTGCTTTCTTGTGTTGCAGCATTTGTTTGGCGATTTTCTGGGCAGCTTTTATTTCTGCGCCTTCATTTTTCTTCCTCGAAGCTTCTTTCGTCTCCAGGTTAGTCCCATTTCGTGCTTTCTCCTTGTTTTTGTGATGAGGTTTTGATTTTGATTTTCCTTTAGAGAAAGTTTGGATCTTTCTGTTTCCATCATGCCTTATTGTTGTTGAAATGTGCGTTCTGGGAGTTTTTCCATCTTCTGCATGATCCTTTTTGTTTTTACTTGATGCTTTTATGGCTTTGCATGTTCCTTGTTGTTTCTGTTCTGATACCGCTATCCGCATCTGTTCCTTGCTTTATTTGAAGGTTGCTTTTGTCTGGTTTTGAAAAAGGTTGTATCTTTAATGGTCTCTGTTTGGCGTGCTTGATGTTTGGGGATGGTTTTTGCTGGTTTAGACTGTAAGGCAATGTTTTTGAAGACTTTTGTGTTTTACTCTGATGGAAAATACTTGCTGTTTGAAGCCTTCTTTTCTTGTTTTGAGAGATGCTGAGGTGCGAGAAGTAGATTTTTATTAGAAACCTTGCTTTATTATTACCTCCAAAGGATGCCCCAGGACTTTGGTTTGAGTCTTGGGGTTTTCCTTTTCTGTGTGTTCACCTGTATCGTATTGAGTTGTTTTCTCCCTTGTCCGAGATGTTTTTAGTAATCCCATCTTCTTTTTTTATTTGTAGGATTAGTTGGCCTCATGTCTTCTCGCAATAATATTGTAGAGATGTCTTCCAGAGTTCCCGAGGGGATGTCCGATTGGCTGGACTCCCTTGTCTTGTTGTGTGTTTCTGTTGTGGATGCTGAATTTTGCACAGAGCTGAGGAAGTGCCATAGGATTTGTGGTAACAGTGCCCGTGAGGGGGATTATGAGCTTGTTGCCCCTGATTCTGATGAGAGAGTTTGTTTTCCGACTTCCATCGAGGGGGAGCGTCCCTTCTTCTATGCTTATGAATACTTCTTCAGCCAATTAAACGTTACTTTTCCTTTTACTGCTTTTGAAACTGACCTGTTGTGGTCATGTAACATTGCTTTGTCCTAGCTTCATCCGAATTCCTAGGGTTTTATCAAAATATTTCAACTGCTTTGCCAAGAGTTAGGCATAACACCTTCTGAAACTGTTTTCCTTTATCTTTTCGTCTCGGCCAAGCCCATAGGTTCCTCCAAAAAGAAAGCTTCCTGGGTTTCTTTCAGATCGGCCCAGGGGCATAAAGTTTTTGCCATGTATGATGAGTCGTTTAAAGATTTTAAGAACTATTTCTTCCGAGTCTGTGTTGTTGAGGGGGTCCGCCCCTTTTTTCTTGATGAAAATGATGAGCCTGCTTTTCCTCTAGAGTGGCAAAAGAATGTGAGAGTGCTACGTTATACATGGGAGATGCTTAATGAGGTTGAGCGGGCCTTTGTAGTTATTCTTGAAGATTTGTGGGGGAAACCTCCCCATCCGGATACAAAGAAATTCTTGAGTGATCTATCTTTGGTTCGAACTACTTTGGGTACTGTCTGACTTGTTTTTATACTTGCTTCTAAGCTTTTCTTCTCCTATGTTGTAACTTGTCTTTTATGGTTGATTCTATATTTTCAGAGATGTCAAAAAATAATGATTCTATGAAGACCTACAAGAAGGCGAAGAAGGCAACTGCTGCTCTAAACATCTCGGCCAAGGCGGCCGGAGAGGGATCTTCTCAGGTTCCAGTGAAGCCTCCTGTTCCGAGGGTTACCTGAAACTGGAGGTCGATCTCGGACGAGATCTTCCGTACTGGTCGGAGATAACGTGTCCGGCTGGCCGATGACTGCTGGAGCTGTTGTATCCGACTTGTTGGACTTGTCGCACTGCTGATCCTTGGCCACCGGAGGGTGGAGGGTACCTGCAAGAGACTCCGATGCTTAAGTTAGCACAGGTATTAAGCAGGTTGTTATGTAGAATCAGAGTATGAGTTATACCTGGGTGCTCCAGTGTATTTATAGTGGTTGTAGAGTGACCTTTCTAGATAAGATAAGTTAGTTATCTTATCTTATCTTTATCTTTGAGTTGAGGTCAGTTTATCTTCAAGGGAACAGCCCTTATCTCTATAGGCTTGGACGGCCTTTGGATTTGGGTCGTGTTCCTCTATTTGGGCCCTTTATTGGGCTCTCCTGTTGATTTGGCCAACCTCCTTGAGAAGAGGTCGGGTAGCCTGACCTGAAGAGGTCCATCGCTTTGTCGCCAGTCATCCCAGGTCGGGTAGCTCGACCCAGGGTATGAACAGTGCCCCTGCTTGAGCTCGGTCTTTTTGCTGCGGTCGAGTCTTTGACTTCGGTCCTTCTCTGGCAAAGCCGAACTCAAGTATTTTGTCGATTCCTTTCTTTGTAAAGTCTTTTTGAATGTGGAACATTTTCCTTTAAAAGCGCGCGCCTTTATATCGGCGCTTTGGAAACGTGCGAGGGTTTAATACCCTCATTAATTGACTTCAAATGCCCCGTTTCCCTTGGTTTTATTTTGAAATTTGCCATCGAAAACGGTTTCTCTTCTTCGTTCCTCTTCGTAACTTCTCCCTTTACTTGCTCATTTTCTATTTTAGAGTTTCACAGTTTTTTCCTGCGACGCCTGCTCTTCTACTGCTTGCTGTGGAAAAGGAGTGATTCTGGGTTTCTCCTTCTGTCTTCTTCAGGAAAATTTTTTCCGTTCGAAGGGTGGCTCTATCGCTTCTTGCTCTTTAGCTTTCTTTCGAGGTTTTCTTCTATTTTCCAGGTTCGATTTTTCCTCATCTGTCATTTTTATGCCTGTTTTGAGAAAGTTTTTATCTTAGTTGGGAAAAGTTTAGATCTTTCTTCTTTTCGCTGTGCCTGGTCACTGTGCGTCTCGTAATTTCTTCGTCTTTTGCATGGTCTTTTTCGCTTTTCCTGTTGCTTGATACCTTTAGGGCTTTTGCATGTTGTGAAATGCTTTTGATTTTGAAGCTTCAGAATGATAATTTTGTTTGATTTTGAAAAAAGGTTGCATCTTTGGTGATTTTTGCCTGGTATGTTTGCTGTTGTTTCTTGCTGATAGACTGTAGGAAGATGATTTTCTGTTTTGTTTGTGTTTTGTCTTTCTCCTATGAAAAATGCTTGTTGTTTTTGAGGTCTTCTATTCTTATTTGTGGGATGCCGGGACGTAAGTAGGCTTTTCTTGATACCTCGCTTTGTTACTGCCTCCAAAGGATGCCCCAGGAGTTTTAGTTTAGGTCTTGGGGCTTCCTTTTTCTGTGTATTCTCCCGCCAAGATATTTTTGAGTAATCCGTTCTTCTTTTCTTTTGTAGGGTTTAGTTGGCCTCATGTCTTCCCGAAATAACGTTGTAGAGATGCCTTCCCGGGTTCCTTAGGGTATAGCCGATTGGGTAGACTCGATGGTTCTTATGTGTGTCTCTCTGGTTGATTCTGAATTTTGTGCACAGCTTAGACAGTTTCATAGTGTTTGTAGTAATTCCAGTGATGAGAGGAACTATAAGCTTGTCCCTCCCTCTTTTGATGAAAGAGTCTGCTTTTCTACTCGGGTTGTTGATGATCGCCCCTTCTTTTATGTTTATGATTTTTTCTTCAGTTCGCTGGGTATCACCCTTCCTTTTACTCCATTTGAAACCGATCTGTTATGATCCTGTAATGTTGCCCCCTCTCAACTTCACCCCAATTCCTGGGGTTTCATAAAAATTTTCCAATTGTTGTGCAATGGTTTTGGTATTCCTGCTTCCCAATCTCTCTTTTTCTATCTGTTTGTCTTGACTAAGCCCGGTGTGGTAAAAAAGTAGTCAGCTTGGGTCTCCTTTCATTCCACCCAGGGAAAGAAGGTCTTTTCCATGTTTGAAGAGTCGTTCCGTGATTTTAAAAACTACTTTTTCAAAGTCCGAGCTGTTGAAGGAGCTCGACCATTTTTTCTGAATGAAAATGACAAACCTGCTTTTCCCTTGGAATGGCAAAAAGATGTGAGGGTCTCCAGATATGCGTGGGAAATGTTGGATGAGGCTGAACGAGCCTTCGTGACTGTCTTGGAAGATCGCTGGGGTCATCCTCCCCATCTTGACACAAAGAAATTTCTAACCAATTCTTCTCTTCTTCAAACTGAACTGGGTATCTTGTGTTTATCTATTTATGTTGCTTGTAACTGTCTTTCTGACTTATCCAATTTGTAGCTTAACTTCTGTTTTATTTGCAGAGGCAATGAAGAATAATGAAGCTATGAAATCTTTTAAGAGGGCGCAGAGGGCGACTGCTACTAGGAATATTGCGGCCAAGGCGGCTGGGGAGGGGTCCTCCCAAATGCGCGAGAAGCCATCAGTGCCGAGTTCTCCTAGGGTGAAGAAGGTGGTCCCTACACCCCGAGTCCGTTTGGTGGATACTCGCCCCACTTCTGCCGCTCCATCTGTTGCTCCTCCCAATAAAAAAACAAAAAACAGCCGAGCCCTTTGACCTCGATGCTCCTGATTTCAATGCCATTGAGTTTGTGGATTAGCAAATCGGTCCCTATGGCTCCCTCTCTACAGATGATGTGTCCATCCTCCATCACCTGGAATTTATGGCCCGAAATCACGTAAAGATGGCGTATATGGTGGCCGCCATATATCAGACTGCTCAGAATCTCACTCTCCATGTGATGCGCGGAAAACTTGTCTCGCAACAAATCTCCCTTCGGCAAGTGTACCGAATTTGTCGTCAAGTAAAAACTCACAATAGAGTGAGGTCGAATCCCACAGGGATTGATTGATCAAGCAACTTTAATTAGAAGAATGCTCTAGTTGAGCGAATCCAGAATTTGGGTCGAGAGTTGCAGAAAATAAAATGGCAGGAATGTAAATAACAGAAAAGTAAATGCTAGAATTAAAGGATTGGAAGTAAATGACTGAAAATAAATTGCAGAATTGTAAATGGGAATGGGGATTTGCTCATAAAAGTAAATGGCAGAAATTAAAGAGAATGGGTAAGATCAGAGATGGGCAGTTCATTGGGCTTAGGAGATGTTGCAATTCTCCGGATCAAGTTCATTTTCATCTCTTCCTCAATCAATGCACTCATTGATCTCCTTGGCAATCTTAATTGATTGAATTACAATTTCTTGCAATTCAATCTCTCAAGTCTTGATCAATAGCCAATTCCTTGGTCAATTACTCATGAGAAGAGATGAAGTATGGTTACTGATTATACCACATGCATTTCCCAAATCAAGTATTGAGAGGGTTATAGTCACATACCCATCCAAACCCAATTTGGTCCAGCATGAGAAAGCATTTCTAGCTTGATCTCTTCATTCCTCTTTCA
>NC_029787.2:46767922-46769046 GCF_000816755.2 Arachis ipaensis | reverse complement strand
CTAACCCAATGAAAGGGGTTTAGTTGTTCATAGCTCTTGAAAATGAAAACAAAGATGGAGAATACATCATAAAACTAGAAAATGCAGAGAAAGTAAAATACAGAGAGTAGTTCTCTTTTTCCAGCTTCCAGAACTCCTTTAACAATTCAAAGCTACTCCTATATATACCACTTCTCTCAGCTTCTAGTTGGCTCTTCAAGTCTTGGGCCTTTGGATCTTGAGTTTGAAGCAGTTCTCTTCTTCATTTGGGCTTGGCTTTACTTGCAGAGAGAAAATGTGAAGTGGGCAGATACTTTAGCTCAGGACGTTAGGGGTGTTAACGTTTAGTGAAAATATGAGTTCGAGAACGTTAGTGACAATCAACTTTCTCACTAACGTTCCTAAGTAAAAACCACGTTAACTTAAACGTTAGTGGCATAAACGTTGCCACTAACGTTGCCTCTAAGTCCTTCGCACACGTTATTGAGACTTAACATTTCCAATAACTTTGAAAAGCCCCCTTTGTTCCCACGTTAGAGCCCACGTTAACTTAGTTAACGTGGCTCTTTAACGTGGGCTTGCCATCCTTCGAGAACGCTAGTGACACTCACCATTGTCCCTAACGTTCCAAGGTGCCCCTATGCCTCACGTTAGAGTCCACGTTAACTCGGTTAACGTGGCTTCTAACGTGGCCATGCTTAGCCATCCCCAACGTGAGTGACAATGTTGAGTGTCACTAACGTTGGCCATTCTTTCACTCATCAACGTTAGCTTCCACGTTAACTAAGTTAACGTGGAAGTTAACGTGGCTCCTTGGGGGGTTGTGTGGTTGCTTCCAACGTTAGTGACAATGTTGGGTGTCACTAACGTTGTCGACCACTCTTGCTTCTTACGTTAGCTCCCACGTTAACCAAGTTAACGTGGAAGTTAACGTGGTATGTTTCTCCTTAGGCCAACGTTAGTGACAATGTTGAATGTCACTAACGTTGGCGTTTCTCCCCCTTTCTAACGTTAGAGGCCACGTTAACTAAGTTAACGTGGACACTAACGATGAGCATTTGCCAACGTTAGTGACAATGTTAAGTGTCACTAACGTTGGCTCAACTTCCCTTCTCCACGTTAGAGTTCATGTTAACTTAGTTAAC
>NC_029787.2:46763257-46766948 GCF_000816755.2 Arachis ipaensis | reverse complement strand
GGTTACTAAATGCTCTGTGGTGAGGGTTACTCTTGATAATGGACTTTCAGCTGATAATCCCGGGTTAGTTAACCCAAGTTACCAGGTGATAAAGCACCCCTAAGAGCTTATTCATCCAAGTAGATCCCTCACACAGGAACACCATAGACACATATCTTAAGATCAAAACCATTGGTGCCTAGCCTTATTGCTTACTCTTTTTCTTTTATTTTTCCACTTTCATTATTCTTTTCTCTTTCTCTTATTAGGATCTTGTCATATACTTAGTCTCATGAGCATATTCAAAGCAAAGTATTCAGGCCAGATAGTTGTCATCCCACCTTATGATTGAACCAACTTAACTAACTTATGATCATACCATAAACTCATGAATGTACTCCATAGTGTGAACTCCACTCTCGTCTTTTGAAACATAAACATTCTCTCTTTATTTGATTAAAAAGGGACAAGCATACAAGTAAGTAAAGTAGGGATGCAGTGACATAAAGACTAGTGCACATAGAGTTTCTTCAATACCAAAAACTTAAAAGACATAATTGAAAAAGGTTTAAACATAACATAGAAGCAAGTTATATTTCATACAAGATCTTCCTTATTTAAAACATAGAGAAAGATGGAACAAAGAAGGAACTCCACCACCTTTTACTGTTGTGGATGTCCATGCTCTTTTCCTTGCTTGTCCTCATTGTTTCCTCTTGCATTTCCTCGCATCCGTGCCAATCTTGCTTGCTTCCAATCCTCAAGTGCCTTCCTCACTGACTCATGACTCTCTTCCACCCTTTGTCTTTCCTTTCCCAAAGTCCACCATCTTTCCTCTCACAAAGCTTGTGTAAGACTCATCCTTCTTATCATATCGAACCGCATTTGCATAAAATTCTCTTATGAGGTTTGCATTCACCTTAATGACTGGGTCAGTGAGGAGCTCCCATCTTCTCCTTTCTATCTTCTCTGTGATTTCAGGGCACTCAGTCTTTTTAACTTGAAATCCCAGCTCATAAATGATTTCCTTATCAACCATCTACCCGTATTGCAATGCATGATGCAAGCTTCTAAATCTCTTTTCATCATATGGGTGTTCTTCCATGGGTTCCTTTCCCTTCCTTCTTTTAGAACCCGAAGACGCCATGAATGATAGTTAATATGTGAAGGTGGCAAAGTTGTGGAGATTTTTGGTTGTTTAAGGTTTTATTGCGATGAAGAGAGTGAGGTGCGAAAAAGGTTTTTAATGGGGTAGGGAGTGTCTTGTACCGAAATGGAGAGTGGTGAAGATTGGGTAATGACAATGAAGGTGGGTACGGAACAAGGGTCCTTTATATAGAGAAGTTGTGAGAGAATGTAGGGTGTGGATTGATTGAGTGGTTACTTGATGGACGGTTGGGGTGATGCATGGATAAAAGACAAGGATCATCACTTTATGAATGAGATTGCTCGGTCTTTTAGGGGTTCCATTTTTCCAATGTTGCATGGCAACATTTTCCAATGTATTCCCTTTTTAGAACAAGTGTGTAGCCCTTCCTTTTGTGGTGTCCGATCCTTCTTTGTTTAGTTGTCCAATCCATCCCTTTTTATGCTTCTTTTCTTTTCCTATAAAGATTTAAAATAAGGAAATTAATATCATAAAAATCAAACTCTATGGCTAGAATAATAAAGAGAAGAAAACAAGAGTTTGTTTATTTATGAATTTCAACTGACGAACTACTTGTGTATCCTTATGCATTTTGGTGGCACCATGGGGTGACACCAAACTTAGTTTGAAGCAATGTGATGAAAAGTTTTGTTCAAAGCTCCCAAGACTAGCATGCATCTTGGTTTGCTTTGAACACCAAACTTGTTCTTCACTATATACTGCATGATAAAGATTTCACCAAGTGTTTGTCAAGTTTGGGTTGAAATTCATAAACATTGATTTATTCATTATTTTAAAAACATATAAAACATGGGTTGCCTCCCATGAAGCGCTTCTTTAGCGTCACTAGCTTGACGTTTTTCCCTCATCAGGGTGGTTGGTAATGTTTAAAGTCCTCCCCTCTTGCTGTTGACTTATATCCATTGATTGGATCAATGATCTCCACATGTTCCAGGGAAAGAACTCTGTTGATAGTGAAGACCTTGGGTAACTGAGATGGTACAGTAGGGAGATTATGGGGAATATCTGGGAAGTAAGCTGAGACAACTCTATCCCCTGGAGAGAAGTCTTCCGTAGGGATCTTCTTGTTCCTCCACCTCCTTGGTACCTTCTTCTTTGTTTCTTTTGAGGTTGCCTTCCCCTTGGTGACCTCTTTTTCTAAAGGAGTTGTGATGTTGTCTTCACCTGCCTCTAGTGGTTTAGGTTCCTCCAACTTTTCCTTGAGTTGTGGCAATTGCTGTTTTCCTTGTTTATCTATCAAGGGGATCTCAGAATGAACTGGCTGTGCTTCATTGCTTGTTTCCTCCTTCAGTGTCTCATTATTATTTGTGCTTAGTTCCTTGTCCTCTTGATCTGTTTCTTGTGAGAGTTTGGAAACATTGAAGCTGAGTCGTTTATCATGGATTCTCAATATTAGCTCCCTTTTCTCTACATCGATAAGTGCTCTGGCCGTAGCTAGGAATGGTCTTCCCAATATGATTGGATGAGTGTGACTCTCTTCCATGTCCAGGATGACAAAGTCTGTTGGGAGAAAGTATTTCCCAACCTTTAACAACACATTTTCCACCACTCCTATTGCTTGCTTTTGAGTTTTGTCAGCCAGTCTGATGATTACATCTGTGGGCATTATCTCATTGATCTGCAGCCTCTTCACCAGGGATAAGGGCAGTAAGTTGATGCTGGCCCCCAAATCACATAGTGCTCTATCGAACATAGTTTCACCTATGGCACAAGGGATGTGAAAACTCCCTGGGTCTCTTCTTTTTGTCGGCAACTCAGGTTGAATAAGGGCACTACATTCCTTGTTCATCACTATAGTCTGGCCTCCTTTGAGTGAGCTTTTCCTGGGAAGAAGTTCCTTCATATACTTGATGAATACAGGCATTTGTTGAATTTCCTTGATGAATGGTATGTTCACATGCAGAGATGCAAACAAGTCTAGGAACCTTGAGTATATTCTTTTTCCCACAGCACCATTGAGCAGTTGAGGGAAGGGTGCATAGGGCTTCAGCAGCTCTTGTTGTGAGATTTCTGGTTCTTGGTGATCTTTATCCTCCTCCTTTGTTGAGTTGTCTTCAGGTTGTTCGAAAAGTGTGTTTTGCTTGTCTTCAGTCTCTTGATCACTTGTAGTGACCTTTTTGCAATCTTCCCATCTTACTTTCTTTGCTTCTCCTTTGGGGTTTTTCTCCGTATCACTTGGGAAGCTATCAGTAGGTTTGGGAATCTTCTTAGCTAAATATCCCACCTAAAATTCCAGCTTCCTAATGGTCTCTCCCTGGTTCTTAATATTGGCTCGCACCTCCTCTTTGAACACCTTATTTTCTTGAATCTCTTGGCATATTCCTTCAAGTAAGGCTTCAATCTTAGAGAGCTTGTCATCAATTGATGAGTGATTCGGAGCAGATGTGCTGTTTTGGTTTTGATAAGCTGGTGGGTTTGAAACCCACCCCTTCACTCGTTCTAGTTTTGGTTCTGGTCTCTGCAATGTTGAGGTTGTTGTTACGTCGAGTGGTCGTCAAGTGTGTCTCCTGTAGAGTTGTGGGGGTGTTGTTGTGAAGAGGTGTG
>NC_029787.2:46758557-46762670 GCF_000816755.2 Arachis ipaensis | reverse complement strand
CTATTCATCTGTCGGTTCTCGATCATGCTGGAATAGGATTTACTATCCTTTTGCGTCTGTCACTAACGCCCCGCAATCGCGAGTTTGGAGCTCGTCACAGTCATTCATTCAATGAATCCTACTCGGAATACCACAGACAAGGTTTAGACTTTCCGGATTCTCTTGAATGCCGCCATCATTCTAGCTTACACCACGAAGATTCTGGTTAGGAGATCTAAGAGATACTCATTCAGCCTAAGGTAGAACGGAAGTGGTTGTCAGGCACGCGTTCATAGGGAATGATGATGATTATCACGTTCATCACATTCAGATTGAAGTACGAATGAATATTTTAGAAGCGAAACAAGATGAATTGAATAGAAAACAGTAGTACTTTGCATTAATCTTTGAGGAACAGCAGAACGCCAGCTTTTGTGCCAGTTTGGGCGTTCAACTCTGGTTTTGGCTCCTTTTCTGGCGCTGGACGCCAGGTTTGGGTAGAAATCTGGCGTTGAACGCCAGTTTGCATCGTCTATTCTTGGCCAAAGTATGGACTATTATATATTCCTGGAAAGCCCTAAATATCTACTTTCCAACGCAATTGGAAGCGCACCATTTCGAGTTTTGTAGCTCCAGAAAATCCACTTTGAGTGCAGGGAGGTCAGAATCCAACAACATCAGCAGTCCTTCTTCAACCTCTGAATCTGATTTTTGCTCAAGTCCCTCAATTTCAGCCAGAAAATACCTGAAATCATAGAGAAACACACAAACTTATAGTAAAGTCCAGAAATGTGAATTTAACATAAAAACTAATGAGAACATCCCTAAAAGTAACTAGATCCTACTAAAAACATACTAAAAACAATGCCAAAAAGCGTATAAATTATCCGCTCATCACAACACCAAACTTAAATTGTTGCTTGTACCTAAGCAACTGAAAATCAAATAGGATAAAAAGAAGAGAATATACTATAAATTCCAAACTATCAATAAAACATAGCTCCAATCAAATGAGCGGGACTTGTAGCTTTTTGCCTCTTGAATAGTTTTGACATCTCACTTTATCCATTGAAGTTCAGAATGATTGGCTTCTATAGGAACTCAGAGTTTAGATAGTGTTATTGACTCTCCTAGTTCAGTATGATGATTCTTGAACACAGCTATTTTATGAGTCTTGGCCGTGGCCCTAAGCACTTTGTTTTCCAATATTACCACCGGATACATAAATGTCACAGACACATAATTGGGTGAACCTTTTCAGATTGTGACTCAGCTTTGCTAAAGTCCCCAATTAGAGGTGTCCAGGGTTCTTAAGCACACTCTTTTTTTTGCTTTGGACCTTGACTTTAACCGCTCAGTCTCAAGTTTTCACTTGACACCTACACGCCACAAGCACATGGTTAGGGACAGCTTGGTTTAGCCGCTTAGACCAGGATTTTATTCCTTTAGGCCCTCCTATCCACTGATGCTCAAAGCCTTGGGATCCTTTTTATTTGCCCTTGCCTTTTGGTTTTAAGGGTTATTGGCTTTTTTCTCTTGCCTCTTGGTTTTAAGAGCTTTGGCTTTTTCTGCTTGCTTTTTCTTTCTATTTTTTTTCGCCCCCCTTTTTTTTTCTGCAAGCTTTGTTCTTTGCTGCTTTTTCTTGCTTCAAGAATCATTTTTATGATTTTTCAGATTATCAAATAACATGTTTCCTAGTCATCAATCTTTCAAGAGCCAACATATTTAACATTCTTAAACAACAACTTCAAAAGACATATGCACTGTTCAAGCATACATTCAGAAAACAAGAAGCATTGTCACCACATCAATATAATTAAACTAAGTTCAGGGATAAATTCGAAACTCATGTACTTCTTGTTCTTTTGAATTAAAACATTTTTCATTTAAGAGAGGTGATGGATTCATAGGACATTCATAACTTTAAGACAAAGTTACTAACTACTAATGATCATGTAATGAAGACACAAACATAGATAAGCACATAACATAGAAAACGAAAAAAACAGAGAATAAGAACAAGGAATGAGTCCACCTTAGTGATGGTAGCGTTTCCTTCTTGAGAAACCAATGATGTCCTTGAGCTCTTTTATGTCTCTTCCTTGTCTTTGTTGCTCCTCCTTCATTGCTTTTTGATTTTCTCTAATTTCATGAAGGATGATGGAGTGCTCTTGATGTTCCACCCTTAGTTGCTTCCAATAATTATGTGGAAGAAAATGTATCCCCTAAGGTATCTCAGGGATCTCTTGATTTGTAGTCAAATGTTCTACCACTGAGCTATAGACCCTTGATGGAGGCTTTTGTCTTTCCTTTCCTCTTTCTAGAGGTTTCTCTGGCCTTAGGTGCCATCAATGATTATGGAAAAACAAAAAAGCTATGCTTTTACCACACCAAACTTAGAATATTGCTCGTCCTCGAGCAAAAGAAGAAAGAAGAATGGAAGAAGAAGAAGATATGGAGGAGATGGAGGGATGTGTGTATGGATGTGAGTGGTGAATGGAAAACAGAAGGGATGATTTTGAATGGAGAGAGAGGGTGAGGTGGGTGGGGATCCTGTGGGATTCACAGATCCTGAGATGATCCTGTGGTGTCCACAGATCTTGAGGTGATCCTGTGGTGTCCACAGATCCGGAGGTGTCAAGGATTTACATCCCTGCACCCATTAGGCATGTAAAATGCCCTTGCACACAACTCTGGGCGTTCAGCGCCAGGTTGGTGCCCATTTTGGGCGTTCAATGCCCATTTGCTGCCATTTCTGGCGTTGAACGCCAGAACCATGCTTGTTCTGGGCATTCAGCGCCAGGATGTTGCCTATTTTGGGCGTTCAGCGCCAGAACCATGCTCTGTTCTGGCGTTGAACGCCAGGCAGGTTCTTCCTCCAGGGTGTGATTTTTCTTCTGCTGTTTTTGATTCCGTTTTTGATTTTTTTGTTTATTTTGTGACTCCACATGATCATGAACCTATAAAGACATATAACTAAGAAAAATATTGTTAGATAAATAAAAATTGGGTTGCCTCCCAACAAGCGCTTCTTTAATGTCAATAGCTTGACAGTGGGCTCTCATGGAGCCTCACAGCTTTTCAGAGCATTGTTGAGACTCTCCAACACCAAACTTAGAGTTTGGATACGGGAGTTCAATACCAAACTTAGAGTTTGGTTGTGGCCTCCCAACACCAAACTTAGAGTTTGACTGTGGGGGCTTTGTTTGACTCTGCTTTGAGAGAAGCTTTTTATGCTTCCTCTCCATGGATGCAGAGAGAGATCTTTGAGTTGTAAATACAAGGTTGTCCTCATTTATTTGAAGGATCAATTCTCCTCTGTCCACATCAATCACAGCTCTTGCTATGGCTAGGAAAGGTCTTCCTAGGATGATGGATTCATCCTCTTCCTTTCCAGTATCCAAGACTATGAAATCAGCAGGGATGTAAAGGCCTTCAACCTTTACTAACACGTCCTCTACTTGTCCATAAGCCTGTTTTCTTGAATTATCTGCCATCTCTAATGAGATTCTAGCAGCTTGTACCCCATAAATTCCCAGTTTCTCTATTACAGAGAGGGGCATGAGGTTTGTTCCTGAACCAAGGTCACACAGAGCCTTAAAGATCATGGTACCTATGGTACAAGGTATTATGAACCTTCCAGGATCCTGTCTCTTCTGAGGCAATGTCAGTTGATCCAGATCACTTAGTTCATTGATGAACAAGGGAGGTTCATCTTCCCAAGTCTCAATACCAAATAATTTAGCATTCAGCTTCATGATTGCACCAAGAAACTTGACAGTTTGCTCTTCAGTAACATCCTCATTCTCTTCAGAAGAGGAATACTCATCAGAGCTCATGAAGGGCATAAGGAGGTTCAATGGAATCTCTATGGTCTCTAGATGAGCCTCAGAGTCCTTTGGTTCCTCAGAGGGAAGCTCCTTATTGATCACTGGACGTCCCAGGAGGTCTTCCTCCTTGGGATTCACGTCCTTCTCCTCTCTTGTGGGTTCGGCCATGGTAATTAATTCAATGGCCTTGCACTCTCCTTTTGGACTTTCTTCTGTATTGTTTGGGAGAGTGCTAGGAGGGATTTTAGTGATCCTTTTACTCAACTGGCCCACTTGTGCTTCCAAATTTCTAATGGAAGATCTT